>NC_090650.1:153047268-153368934 GCF_040937935.1 Hyperolius riggenbachi | reverse complement strand
TCTCTCTCTCTCTCTCTCTCTCTCTCTCTCTCTCTCCATGGATCTTGTCTTCCGGGGATTTTTAGGCTGTCAAAAGCAAGCTCACATGTATTGGCCAGGAATCATACCCATACAGGGGGGCACATGATCTTTCTGAAGTCTTGAATTGAAGCCTGTAAGCAGTATCACCATTTGTCCCACTGCTTTCATCTAGCAAATTAGGCAAATAAGCAAGCTCATTTTTCTCTTGGGTATATCACAATGGTACATGCTAGGCTGGCTTCAGCATTTAGCGTTGGTAGTATAGTGGTGAGCATAGCTGCCTTCCAAGCAGTTGACCTGGGTTCGATTCCTGGCCAATGCATGTGAGCTTGCTTTTGACAGCCTACAAATCCCTGGAAGACCAGATCCATGAACAGTTAGGGCATCCCCTAGAAAGAGAGAAATATCTTTCCGCCGGAACGGAATTCCGCAGAATTTGGAAAAATTCCAACGGTATGTTGCAGTCACGGAAATTTGCGTTGGCGGAATTCCGCAATTCCGACGGAACGGAAATTGCACTTTCCAATCATCCCTAGTGCTAGGCTCTTTTCCATAAGCCATGCGCGCACACGCCCGTGCTCCCCTCCGCGCACACCAACGGCCTCCCGCTCCCCTGTCCCCGTCCTCCTCTTGTCGGCTACACATGCGCAGTAGCCGCAGGATGACGCAGGGACAGTTAGGATTTATTTTATAGGATTAAGTGGTGCTGTTTTACCCAAAGGAATGCGTTACTAGGCTGCAATAAAAAAGAAATGACTCCCCTTTCCTGCTTCCGTTGATCAGCACTACCCACAAAGCATATTGCTTATTCACAGCCAGCTTCCCTTGTGCTGTGAATCACCTTCCATTACAGTGCTGCCCTCCAATGTTCTGCCTTCAGTTACTCCCCCAAGGTGGTCTCACAATTGCCTCATTGATTTTTATCCAGTTTTGGAACCAGCACCAGCAGTTTTTAATTGGGTAGTAAAAAGTTTGCAGATGCTTTGAGGTTGTTATTAGACATGATTTTTTGCTGAAATTGCGACTAATATCTAATGGAGCAGAGTGGTTTAACAGATGAATAACTGATATCTGGAACATATAGATAATTTACCTGATCTACCACTGCTTGAATAGTATATGGCCATTTGACCACCTTACGTGTGAATAAGTGCACATGATTATGTCTAGTTCCCAAGCTGTTATACCTAACTGACCTCTTAAGTATGATCCAACCTTTATAGACTTATACAGGAATAAGCATTATCAAACAAGGGTTATTTAATGTAAGTCATTTTACAATCTGCTGGAAGCTGAACAAATGAAATAGTGCAAATTAACAACACAGGTGTTACCTTTGTCCAGAGTTGTTTTATCTTTGTAGCTATTTGTGGAAGATTCTCATAATCCATTTGATCTCTATTTAGTTTCTGTATTTCTATAGCCCACTACAATGCAAGCTTTTTAAGTTACGCCAAAAGTTATGACAAATAGCCTAAGCCTTAGCAAATATCTTTGTATGCTTTGCAGATCATAATAGCATCCCAACACATAAAGGAGATAAGTGCTTCACACATGAAAACAAATATAAATCACAGAGCTGTGTGACAATGAATCTGAAAGGAGTTGATCATGTATAGTAAAGTGCTATGGGTATCCAGAACCAGCTAGAGCATTTTATTTGATAGCAGCATTTAGTTACACAGTAAGTGGAGATTAAAAATCTCTGTACTAGTTTGGGTTTAGAAAACCTAAATTAACCTTAAATGTATTTTCCAGAAAAATATAAATTTAAGAATAATTAATTGTATATTATTTGGTGAAGTTCTGCCCATTCCACAAAGTGATGTCTGCTACCTGTCCCTTAGAGGAGTTCACAGTGTAAAACAGGCAATGTCAACTCAGTCACACAAGCAGGCCAACATCTAAAGCACAATAAGTTGCAGGACAAATTGTTTGCTAAGATTTCACATGTATTGATTAGTATCAAACTGAAAACTATCTTAGTAACTGCCTTAATAAGGCAAGAGAAAACTTCTCACCACACATCGTTCGGTATGTTCAGTGTTCATTCACTAAAGAAGCTTGCCTTATTAAGGTGTAGAGATAAGTTTTTACAGTGAGAGAGTGTAAGGCTTGGTGGTGTATTCTCCACAGTCAGCATGCAACGCATGAGCTGGCGTGGAGGAGGTACACACACTAGCACAAGGAAACAGGCTATCCCTAGTATAGTGGAGGGGAGGACTGACTCCAATAGGAGATTGTGGCGCACAGAGCCGGTGCAGATCTGACAGCCACAAACAATGCTTTCGTTATAACGTCTCAGCGCAAAGTAGCGCTGAGCGCATAAACCAGAACTGAGGAGATCAGGACAGGTAGACAGAATGAACGCTTGCTAGCTAGCGGCTACTTAGCGACAGCAAGCGTCCAAAACCAGACAGACTGGAATGAGGCAGCCAATGCGATGCGGCGATGGCGTGCCTCACAAAGACAGGACAGGATAGTCAGAAAATAGCAGGATTAAGATAGATGAACGTAACACAGATAAATATACAATAAGTATGTTTTCCTAGCGTATTACAATTACAGCTATCAATGAAACTATTTGTAACGTCTGACTAACATATGTATATATCGGCAATGAACCGATATATGACATAAGCAGGAACGCTGACTAGGAATGGAGTAACACAGGGAACAGGACTCAGAAGGATTCGCTATCTCTTCGCAGAGATGAACGCAATCCACAAACGGTAACGGAACAGGATTCAGAAGGATTCGTTATCTCTTCGCAGAGATGAACGCAATCCACAAACAGTAACAGAACAGGATTCAGAAGGATTCGTTATCTCTTCGCAGAGATGAACGCAATCCACAAACAGAACCAGGAGCAGGGTAACTACCTCAGCACGGGTGGTCACGGTACGCGCAACCTACCAAAACGTGCTGGAAAGCTGACTAACTGCACACAGGATATAAACAGTTTGTGTACGTATACATCAGCAACACTGATGTATCAACGTAACACAAATACAAGGAAAATAATAAACGTGCTGGTATGCATATATATTGGCAATGAACCAATATATGATGCAAAGACCAGCAAAGTATCTTTATAACAAGAAACACGATCGGGGGCTAAAGCGACAGCAAGGCAGGCTTAAGCTGAAGCTATGAAAACCCAAGGAAACCCTGCAGGAAGCAGATCTTTATACTGAGGTCATCCAATGGGAGCAGACATGCAGATTCCCACACAGGTGAATGATAATCAGTCACAAGCTGACAGCAGGGAAAGACAGACAAAGCTATGCAGCTTGCATGGAAATAGATCAGAACGACCTGAGCTGCAGCACTACTACTTCCAGCAATAGCTGCTGCAGCAGCGATCATTACAGTACCCCCGCCCTTAAAAGCGGATTCCAGACGCTTTTCAAAACTGAAATTCCCAACAGAACAGTCTGACTGATAATTCATGATGACCGGGACAGCCCGGCAAGACCGAATTCCAGAATCAGTCCCCACAAGACTGGACCCATCAGAACCAGAACCTACAGAACCATGCCCATCAGTACTACAAGCCCCAGTGTGACACCCATCAGAACCATGATTTCCAGAAGAAAGCCCTCTGAAATTCCCTGAGCGATACCCACCGCCTTCCAGGAACCGTTCAGAAACGCCAAAGCCTTTGCAATGCCCACCGGTACTGTCTTTACCAACACAAAACCCACTGTTGAACCAGTCCAAGGCACCAGGACAAGTTTTCTCAGAGACCTCCCAGAACACCTTGAAGCTCCAAAGAGATCCCCATAGGTCAGAATGCCCCTTAGGCTCACATGGAGAACTATCAAGAACCCCTATGGAACCTAGGGCAATTCCCGAGTCAGGGCCACAAGGACAAACATCAATATCAGGGCTTTCAGGGACCAGAACCATCTCTGGGCATGCAGGCAGACTGGCAATATCAGAACGTGTTCCCACTAAGGAAGCATCAGAGCACGCTAACACCTTAGACACACTTGGGCATTCTGGCACACAAAGAACATCTGGGCACACCGGCACAAGAGAAACCTCTGGGCATGTCAAGGAACTGTGAGCCTCAGGGTCAGCCAAGACAGGACCAAAACCAGGACTGGCCAAAAAAAAAATCATCATGACTAAACTTCGCAACTACTGGACTTTTACACGAGAATGCTGGATCAGACTTAGATGTCGCTGATTCCAGCAAAGTCAGTAACAAATCAGATTCAGGGGCACTAACAAGACAGGACAAATCTTCTGATGTATGCACTGAACCAGATAGGGACTACACAACTACCTCTGGACTGGACAGAGACTCATTTAATACACTGGATTGGAGCTCATGAGGCGCTGCAGAACAAGTCAGTATTGCAGCAGCCCCCACTGGACTAGGCAGAACTGAGGAATTCCCTGGACAGGAAGGGGACTCTGGAACCTCTGCCACAGCGGCCAGAGAACCAGAATCTTTCAGGATACAGGGCTGGGTTTCAGGAACACTCATCAGACCGGACTGAAATTCTGAGATTTCTATTATTTTGACCAGAGAATCAGAATTATCCATGTTACAGGGCAAGACTTCTGAAACATTCAGAGGACAGGGCTGGAGTTCCTCGGCTGTTACAACACTGGAGAGGGACTCAACAACATTAGTTAAATCAGACTGTGTACAGGGCAAGGTATCTGACACACTTGCTGACGAGGACAATATTTCAATGGCTTCTGCTTTGCTGGGCAGAAATTCATCAAGTTTTATTAGAGCAGACTGTAATTCCAAAACAGCTGCTAGACAAGTGAATATTACTGCAACACCAACTGAGGTAAGCAGTGCTTCAGCCTCCTCTGCTAGAGGGTTTAAAGTATCCAAAGTACTGGGTGAAGCATAAGACTCTGCGACCACAGCTTCACTGGACAGGATCACTGAACAGTCCATATTGCAGGGCAAAACCATGGAAGCACCTGCTGGACAGCATAATGATTCTGTGACCTGAGTTTTATTGGAGAGATCTACTGCACAATTCATGGTACAGGGCAAATTTATTGGAAAATTTTCTGAACAAGGTAATAATTCTGCGATTTCAGGTTCACATAGCAGATGCTCTGAGCTATTCACGAAACTAGAGTGAGGTGTAGAAACAGGAAGATCAAGACACAATGTTTGCGCATCTGAATCACCATTCATTTGTAAAATTGGAAAATTCAGATGCTGGGGTTCTGAGTTTACTAGACAGGATTGCTGGGACTCGGAAACTGATGTAGTGCATCTATTGGCATCTGCTGGATCAGACAGGAGTTGAACTTTATTAACACAGGTAATTTCTGCAGAAGTGTTTGCAGAGACAGGCAAGATTTTTCTGGTGTCTGTTTCACTAAACAAAGAGTCATGAGTACTGGCTAGGCTGGACTCGGAAGTCAGCAGGACCTCTGGATTCTCTGCTGAGAAATTTGCGCAGGGCAAGGTTAAGAATGTATCAGTGGCTTCTGTTTTACTGGGAAGTAACACTGAGTTATCCATGGTACAGGGTGGAAATGCAGGAACTTCAATTTCACACAAAAAGAGCTCCGAATCACCTGCTGAATCAGCCAAAGGTGCTGAAGCAGGCGGGTCAGAACGCCAAATTTGCGAATTCGGAGTCACATAAAAATCATCCAAAATCAGTTCCCACACATCAATCAAGGGAGCCACACAGTCATACCTAGTGTTGGGCGAACAGTGTTCGCCACTGTTCGGGTTCTGCAGAACATCACCCTGTTCGGGTACACCGCTCGTTCAGCCACACTATATAGCATTCTGTGTACTGTTCTGTGTCTGCTGGGAACAGTAGTACACCGCTCGTTCAGCCACACTATATAGCATTCTGTGTACTGTTCTGTGTCTGCTGGGAACAGTAGTACACCGCTCGTTCAGCCACACTATATAGCATTCTGTGTACTGTTCTGTGTCTGCTGGGAATAGTGGTACACCGCTCACCCGCCACTGTATAGCATTGTGCTCTGTGTCGCTGCTGGGAATAGTGGTACACCGCTCACCCGTCACTGTATAGCATTGTGCTCTGTGTCGCTGCTGGGAATAGTGGTACTGTATAGCATTTCTGTACTGCCACTGTACTGCTGCCAGTCAGCGTGTACTGTAAGGATAAGTGAAATGAGGAAGAAATCCGGTGAAAGAGGGAGGGGCAAGGGAAGAGGTGTTTCCCCTGACGGTTCACGTACAGGCCACAGGGGAGCACCCAAGAAAACCCACTCAATACCGCCCATGTTGTCCAGGACAACAACCCTCACAAATCCAAAAGAACAGGACCAGATAATTACTTGGATGACCTCTCAAGCGTCCAGCAGTGGGTTAAGCAGCACCAGCACATCACGCACGAGGTCCGAGTCCTCAGCCAGTTACAAGGAGCCAGTGGGCACAAAGCTGACACAACCGGCAGCGACACCACGCACACAACTGCCAGATAACCAGTCCGATGAATTACCTCAGGACACAATGGGGTATTCGCAGGAGCTATTCCCAGCCCAACAAACTTCCACCTTTCAAAGGTCAATGGAGGAACAGCCAGAAATGTTGTGCCTGGATTCACAACCGTTAACTGTGGGAAATGCACCGCGCACTGAAATACAAGGCGAGTCCGAAGAGGACTCGGAAACCCAAATCCCAGAGCAATTTGGGCAGGAGGGGTTGCAATTGCAGGAGGTCGGCCGACAAGATCTGGAAGACGACGTTGGAGTGTGCTGCGCAGAGGTTGTTGTGGGGAGCTCTACTCCACGGCGGCGGCCCACAATGACATATGACGAATTTGAGGAGATGGAAGAGGAGGGTATGGACAATGTGGACAGAGACCCAGATTTTGTTTGTGAACGAGAACATCGCCGTCGTAGCAGCAGCACAGATGAGTCTGTTGAAGAACCCACTGCTGCACGAGCTCGCCTTGTGCCACAAGGTAGGCGGCGCGCAATTTCAGGCACCACAAGCGTGGAAGTTCAAGTGAGAGGCAAAAGAGGAGCAAACAGAAATCGCCAGCAAGGAGGCAGGTGCTCCAAAGTCTGGGCTTTCTTTGAAGACTGCACTGAGGATGTTACCATGGCGATTTGCAAGGTGTGCAAGACCCGCCTGAGCAGGGGGAAAAGTATTAACAACCTCTCCACCACCAGCATGAGCCGTCACATGCTATCCAAACATCCCACTCTTTGGGCAAACGCGTCAGGACAGGGTACCAGAAACAACACTGCCTCCCTTGGGTTCACCAGACCCGCCTCAGCAGCAGCAGTAGCCCAGCCATTGCGTGGTTCACAACATTCACAAACATCAGACGACGCTGACACTGTCACTTTCCGGAGTAGTGCTCTTGAGGTCTCCCAGTGTTCTTCAAACACAACAACCAACAGCCCTTCCGTGTGCAGCGCTACGGTTCAGTTGTCTGTGTCGGAGATGTTTGAGCGCAAGAGGAAATTGCCAGCAAATGACCCCCGGGCCGTGGCAGTAACAGCCAGCATAGCCAAGCTTCTGGCCTGCGAAATGCTGCCATATCGATTGGTGGAGACAAACAGCTTCAAGGGCATGATGTCAGTGGCCATCCCACGTTACGTGGTTCCCAGCCGCTACCACTTTGCACGCTCTGCAGTGCCTGAGTTGCATGAGCACGTGGTCAGCAAAATAACCCGAAGCTTGAAGAATGCCGTTGCCTGCAAGGTTCACCTCACCACTGACACCTGGACGAGTGCGTTCGGCCAGGGTCGATACATCTCCCTTACCGCGCACTGGATGAACCTTGTGGAGCCTGGCAGCGATTCCTCACCTGCTACGGCACGGGTGTTGCCCACGCCACAAACAGCTGCACCGCCGTCCCTCACACTGGATAACAGCAGCACCTACCTCTCTGACTCCTTCTCCTCCAACGCATCTCAAAGCTGTACCTCATCCGGAAACGCTAACCCAGCAGCAGTAGGATCGTGGAAGCAGTGCAGCACAGCTGTTGGCATGCGTCAGCAAGCGTTGCTGAAGCTAATCTGCCTTGGGGATAAGCAGCACACAGGGGAGGAAATTTGGAAGGGAATAAAGGAACAGACGGATTTGTGGCTGGCACCGCTGGACCTGAAACCGGGCATGGTTGTGTGTGATAATGGGAGTAATCTCATTCGCGCTTTAAGGTTGGCTAAGCTGACACACATCCCTTGCCTGGCGCACGTGATGAACCTAGTAGTTCAGCGGTTCCTGAGGACATACCCAGGCGTGGCCGATCTTCTGTTGAAGGTGCGTCGAGTGGCCAAACATTGTAGAACTTCCAGTACTGCTTCGGGGGCACTCGCCAAGATGCAGGAGCGCTTCAATCTCCCCCACCATCGCTTGCTGTGTGATGTCCCTACGCGCTGGAATTCTACGCTGCACATGCTAGCCCGCTTTTGCGAGCAGAAGAGTGCAGTGGTCCAGTACATGACGGCGCAGTACCGAGGCGCATCCGGCCAGCTGCCAAGCTTCTGTGGAACCGATTGGGCCAACATGTTGGACCTCTGCCAAGTCCTCCAAAATTTTGAGCAATCCACGTTGCTTGTGAGCAGTGACAACTCTTCAGTCAGCATTACCATACCACTGCTGTGTTTACTGAAGAGGTCGATGTTAAAAATCAAGGAAACAGCTGTCATGATGCAACTGGGGGAATCTGAAGGAGAAAACGATCAGCGTGATGGTACCAACATCAGGCCATCCGCCTCAGGGAACGCTTGCCCCAGCAGCTATGACGAAGAAGAGGAGGAGGAACAGCTGGAGTTGGAGCAGGAGTTTCATGCCACCACTGACGAGGGCCAGAGCGGTGCACGTTGGACTTCCACAATTCAACGCGAATGGTCAGCAGAAGCAGACCAGGAGGAAGGTGACGACTATGATGCATCACAACAACTATCACAACGCTCACAAGAGGATGATGAGGATTCTGGTGGGACTCTGGCACACATGGCTCAATTCATGCTAGACTGCATTGAACGTGACCCACGCATTGTGCGCATTCTGGACAACACCAATTACTGGGTTTATACCCTTCTGGATCCACGGTACAAACACAATGTTCCAAAACTGCTTGAAGAAAGAGTCAGACAGGTCAAAATGGAAGAATACCAGCAGGCCCTTGTGGAGACTTTAGAGAGGAGATTGACATCCTCCCCCTCCTCTAGCCAGTTGTACGCAGACAGACTGACTTCCGCAAACCCAGGACGACCAGGAGGGCAGCAAACAACGCAAGCCGCAGCTAGTACCCAAAAGGGAATGGTATCGGCAGTGTCCTTGGAGTGGGAAAATTTTCTGACACCCATGCAGCAGCAGCCCACTGAACAGCAAGCGTGCAGATCCACCTCCAACACCGATCGCCTGGAGAAGATGGTCAAGGACTACATGTCAGATGACGTAGCTGTGTCTAACAATCCATCTGCACCCTTCAACTATTGGGTATCGAAGCTAGACACCTGGCACGAACTGGCAATGTACGCAATAGAGGTGCTGGCTTGCCCGGCAGCGAGCGTTATGTCGGAACGCTGTTTCAGTGCTGCCGGAGGCATCGTCACAGATCGGCGTATCCGCCTCTCCACAGAAAATGCAGACCGTCTGACTCAAATTAAAATGAATCAATCCTGGATTGGAAACGACTACGCAACACTCCAGGACCCCAACCAAGTAACATGACCAATGAACATCTGGGATGGTTTAGCGTTTCCGGTCCCTGTTTATTGAACCTCTCATCTGTATTACACTTATGACTGCATGGCGGCAAAAAGCATTGCTATATCCGCACGCTTTTTGTCCTCATGCAAGGCCTGTGTTGTTGTGTCTCAAAAAGCTTGGCCTTCTCCTCCTGCGCCTGCTCCTGTTCCATCATGTCTGCTGCTGCTGGGTTAGCATTTCCAGTCCCTGTTTATTGAACCTCTCATCTGTATTACATTTATGACTGCATGGCGGCAAAAAGCATTGCTATATCCGCACGCTTTTTGTCCTCATGCAAGGCCTGGGTTGCGTCTCAAAAAGCGTGGCCTTCTCCTCCTGCGCCTCCTCCTGTTCCATCATGTGTGCTGCTGCTGGGTTAGCGTTTCCAGTCTCTGTTTATTGAACCTCTCATCTGTATTACATTTATGACTGCATGGCGGCAAAAAGCATTGCTATATCCGCACGCTTTTTGTCCTCATGCAAGGCCTGTGTTGTTGTGTCTCAAAAAGCTTGGCCTTCTCCTCCTGCGCCTGCTCCTGTTCCATCACGTCTGCTGCTGCTGGGTTAGCATTTCCAGTCCCTGTTTATTGAACCTCTCATCTGTATTACATTTATGACTGCATGGCGGCAAAAAGCATTGCTATATCCGCACGCTTTTTGTCCTCATGCAAGGCCTGGGTTGCGTCTCAAAAAGCGTGGCCTTCTCCTCCTGCGCCTCCTCCTGTTCCATCATGTGTGCTGCTGCTGGGTTAGCGTTTCCAGTCTCTGTTTATTGAACCTCTCATCTGTATTACATTTATGACTGCATGGCGGCAAAAAGCATTGCTATATCCGCACGCTTTTTGTCCTCATGCAAGGCCTGGGTTGTTGTGTCTCAAAGCGTGGCCTTCTCCTCCTGCGCCTCCTCCTGTTCCATCACGTGTGCTCTGTGCTGCTGCTGGGTTAGCGTTACCGGTCCCTGTTTATGGAACCTCTTCTCTTTATTACATTTATGACTGCATGGCGGCAAAAAGCATTGCTGCTATATCCGCACGCTTCTTGTCCTCATGCAAGGCCTGGGTTGTTGTGTCTCAAAAAGCGTGGCCTTCTCCTCCTGCGCCTCCTCCTGTTCCATCACGTGTGCTCTGTGCTGCTGCTGGGTTAGCGTTACCGGTCCCTGTTTATTGAACCTCTTATCTTTATTACATTTATGACTGCATGGCGGTAAAAAGCATGCTATCCGCACGCTTCTTGTCCTCATGCAAGGCCTGGGTTGTTGTGTCTCAAAAAGCGTGGCCTTCTCCTCCTGCGCCTCCTCCTGTTCCATCACGTGTGCTGCTGCTGCTGCTGGGTTAGCGTTACCGGTCCCTGTTTATTGAACCTCTTATCTTTATTACATTTATGACTGCCTGGCGGTAAAAACCATGTTACCTGTGCAAAGAAACATGACATTTTCAGCATTTAAAAGACAATTTTTCCTTTGAAACTTTACAATCAATTTTCTCAAAAACTATAAGCTCTTTTTGCTAAATTTTTTTTTCCTCTTGTACCCACTCCCAAGGTGCACATACCCTGTAAATTTGGGGTATGTAGCATGTAAGGAGGCTTTACAAAGCACAAAAGTTCGGGTCCCCATTGACTTCCATTATGTTCGGAGTTCGGGTCGAACACCCGAACATCGCGGCCATGTTCGGCCTGTTCGGCCCGAACCCGAACATCTAGATGTTCGCCCAACACTAGTCATACCTACACACACCAGCCTCTATTAGGTTATAGGCTGACTTAATGCATGCGTTCAATACCATTTCACTTTTTGCACTGTAAAATTGACAAAATGAACTTGAATCATTCTTCCATTCACAGACCAGGGCTTCCATCTCTCCCCTCTCGAATGGAGGATCCCATGCATACTTAACAGCGAAACATTTAGGCTGATCACAGTCTGCAGATATGATTGTGGCAGGCACATGTATAGGGTTAATTAGCAGGTGATTGGCAGATTCCTTATTCTTAAGAGTCTCCAATACCTGTAGCAAGTGTTGAACTGTAGTGTATGCAAACTTCCCTTGGTTCACAAATAAGTTGATTTGTTCAATACTCTGTAATATCTCATCATAATCATACTCAGATAATTCTTTTAAACAAAAATCTTTATTTTCCCTAGCCAGGGAGGAAAGTTCATTAGTAGTTTCATAAGTCCATTTAACTCCCCTGAAAGACAATTGCATATCATTATCTGTTAATGGCAGAATCTCATTATAGGTCTCAGTCGCTAAGGACTCTGCAGATCGGACACGTTTCTTAGAACGTTTGCGTTTGGCCTTAAGGCTAGTACACACTAGCAATTTTGATTGAGCAATGATTGCTCAATTTTACCACCTCCATGTAGTATGACCATTTACCTATATAATCTGCATAGAATTGAAAATCTGTTTGGCCCTCATACTACATGGAGGTGGTAAAATTGAGCAATCATTGGTCAATCAAAATTGCTAGTGTGTACTAGCCTTTAGACCCTGCTGTTTTCCCTGCTGTTCTTGGTGATTTATTTAAGGCTGCAGGAAAATTATCAGTAACACTTTCTGCTTGCTGAACATTTTTGCAAGCAATTGAAGGAGTAGCTGATTGACCTGCTGCCAGGAGTTCATTAAGAGGAAAAGGCAATGGATCTATGCGCAACCAGTTATGGATCACAAACGCTAGAAATTCCAGCGGTCTGTCTTTCAAATCGGAATGATTGAGAACATCAAATGCCCACTGGAATAATTCCCCTTTAAACAAAATATAACTTAGTTGGAGTGCCCAGGTTGAAACAGGAGTCGCTTGGAGATCAGGATTGGTCAGGAACCTGGCACATTCAGAGAAAAACTCATTTTCTGTTTCAGAGCTAAGTTCTTCAAATTTCTTAAAGGAACAGGAACCATAATTAACAGTGTCATACTTTCTGGGAATCCCCCCCACAATGGGGATTGGTAATGGGGTTTTCATAATGTAAGGCTTGGTGGTGTATTCTCCACAGTCAGCATGCAACGCATGAGCTGGCGTGGAGGAGGTACACACACTAGCACAAGGAAACAGGCTATCCCTAGTATAGTGGAGGGGAGGACTGACTCCAATAGGAGATTGTGGCGCACAGAGCCGGTGCAGATCTGACAGCCACAAACAATGCTTTCGTTATAACGTCTCAGCGCAAAGTAGCGCTGAGCGCATAAACCAGAACTGAGGAGATCAGGACAGGTAGACAGAATGAACGCTTGCTAGCTAGCGGCTACTTAGCGACAGCAAGCGTCCAAAACCAGACAGACTGGAATGAGGCAGCCAATGCGATGCGGCGATGGCGTGCCTCACAAAGACAGGACAGGATAGTCAGAAAATAGCAGGATTAAGATAGATGAACGTAACACAGATAAATATACAATAAGTATGTTTTCCTAGCGTATTACAATTACAGCTATCAATGAAACTATTTGTAACGTCTGACTAACATATGTATATATCGGCAATGAACCGATATATGACATAAGCAGGAACGCTGACTAGGAATGGAGTAACACAGGGAACAGGACTCAGAAGGATTCGCTATCTCTTCGCAGAGATGAACGCAATCCACAAACGGTAACGGAACAGGATTCAGAAGGATTCGTTATCTCTTCGCAGAGATGAACGCAATCCACAAACAGTAACAGAACAGGATTCAGAAGGATTCGTTATCTCTTCGCAGAGATGAACGCAATCCACAAACAGAACCAGGAGCAGGGTAACTACCTCAGCACGGGTGGTCACGGTACGCGCAACCTACCAAAACGTGCTGGAAAGCTGACTAACTGCACACAGGATATAAACAGTTTGTGTACGTATACATCAGCAACACTGATGTATCAACGTAACACAAATACAAGGAAAATAATAAACGTGCTGGTATGCATATATATTGGCAATGAACCAATATATGATGCAAAGACCAGCAAAGTATCTTTATAACAAGAAACACGATCGGGGGCTAAAGCGACAGCAAGGCAGGCTTAAGCTGAAGCTATGAAAACCCAAGGAAACCCTGCAGGAAGCAGATCTTTATACTGAGGTCATCCAATGGGAGCAGACATGCAGATTCCCACACAGGTGAATGATAATCAGTCACAAGCTGACAGCAGGGAAAGACAGACAAAGCTATGCAGCTTGCATGGAAATAGATCAGAACGACCTGAGCTGCAGCACTACTACTTCCAGCAATAGCTGCTGCAGCAGCGATCATTACAGTACCCCCGCCCTTAAAAGCGGATTCCAGACGCTTTTCAAAACTGAAATTCCCAACAGAACAGTCTGACTGATAATTCATGATGACCGGGACAGCCCGGCAAGACCGAATTCCAGAATCAGTCCCCACAAGACTGGACCCATCAGAACCAGAACCTACAGAACCATGCCCATCAGTACTACAAGCCCCAGTGTGACACCCATCAGAACCATGATTTCCAGAAGAAAGCCCTCCGAAATTCCCTGAGCGATACCCACCGCCTTCCAGGAACCGTTCAGAAACGCCAAAGCCTTTGCAATGCCCACCGGTACTGTCTTTACCAACACAAAACCCACTGTTGAACCAGTCCAAGGCACCAGGACAAGTTTTCTCAGAGACCTCCCAGAACACCTTGAAGCTCCAAAGAGATCCCCATAGGTCAGAATGCCCCTTAGGCTCACATGGAGAACTATCAAGAACCCCTATGGAACCTAGGGCAATTCCCGAGTCAGGGCCACAAGGACAAACATCAATATCAGGGCTTTCAGGGACCAGAACCATCTCTGGGCATGCAGGCAGACTGGCAATATCAGAACGTGTTCCCACTAAGGAAGCATCAGAGCATGCTAACACCTTAGACACACTTGGGCATTCTGGCACACAAAGAACATCTGGGCACACCGGCACAAGAGAAACCTCTGGGCATGTCAAGGAACTGTGAGCCTCAGGGTCAGCCAAGACAGGACCAAAACCAGGACTGGCCAAAAAAAAAATCATCATGACTAAACTTCGCAACTACTGGACTTTTACACGAGAATGCTGGATCAGACTTAGATGTCGCTGATTCCAGCAAAGTCAGTAACAAATCAGATTCAGGGGCACTAACAAGACAGGACAAATCTTCTGATGTATGCACTGAACCAGATAGGGACTACACAACTACCTCTGGACTGGACAGAGACTCATTTAATACACTGGATTGGAGCTCATGAGGCGCTGCAGAACAAGTCAGTATTGCAGCAGCCCCCACTGGACTAGGCAGAACTGAGGAATTCCCTGGACAGGAAGGGGACTCTGGAACCTCTGCCACAGCGGCCAGAGAACCAGAATCTTTCAGGATACAGGGCTGGGTTTCAGGAACACTCATCAGACCGGACTGAAATTCTGAGATTTCTATTATTTTGACCAGAGAATCAGAATTATCCATGTTACAGGGCAAGACTTCTGAAACATTCAGAGGACAGGGCTGGAGTTCCTCGGCTGTTACAACACTGGAGAGGGACTCAACAACATTAGTTAAATCAGACTGTGTACAGGGCAAGGTATCTGACACACTTGCTGACGAGGACAATATTTCAATGGCTTCTGCTTTGCTGGGCAGAAATTCATCAAGTTTTATTAGAGCAGACTGTAATTCCAAAACAGCTGCTAGACAAGTGAATATTACTGCAACACCAACTGAGGTAAGCAGTGCTTCAGCCTCCTCTGCTAGAGGGTTTAAAGTATCCAAAGTACTGGGTGAAGCATAAGACTCTGCGACCACAGCTTCACTGGACAGGATCACTGAACAGTCCATATTGCAGGGCAAAACCATGGAAGCACCTGCTGGACAGCATAATGATTCTGTGACCTGAGTTTTATTGGAGAGATCTACTGCACAATTCATGGTACAGGGCAAATTTATTGGAAAATTTTCTGAACAAGGTAATAATTCTGCGATTTCAGGTTCACATAGCAGATGCTCTGAGCTATTCACGAAACTAGAGTGAGGTGTAGAAACAGGAAGATCAAGACACAATGTTTGCGCATCTGAATCACCATTCATTTGTAAAATTGGAAAATTCAGATGCTGGGGTTCTGAGTTTACTAGACAGGATTGCTGGGACTCGGAAACTGATGTAGTGCATCTATTGGCATCTGCTGGATCAGACAGGAGTTGAACTTTATTAACACAGGTAATTTCTGCAGAAGTGTTTGCAGAGACAGGCAAGATTTTTCTGGTGTCTGTTTCACTAAACAAAGAGTCATGAGTACTGGCTAGGCTGGACTCGGAAGTCAGCAGGACCTCTGGATTCTCTGCTGAGAAATTTGCGCAGGGCAAGGTTAAGAATGTATCAGTGGCTTCTGTTTTACTGGGAAGTAACACTGAGTTATCCATGGTACAGGGTGGAAATGCAGGAACTTCAATTTCACACAAAAAGAGCTCCGAATCACCTGCTGAATCAGCCAAAGGTGCTGAAGCAGGCGGGTCAGAACGCCAAATTTGCGAATTCGGAGTCACATAAAAATCATCCAAAATCAGTTCCCACACATCAATCAAGGGAGCCACACAGTCATACCTAGTGTTGGGCGAACAGTGTTCGCCACTGTTCGGGTTCTGCAGAACATCACCCTGTTCGGGTGATGTTCGAGTTCGGCCGAACACCTGACGGTGCTCGGCCAAACCGTTCGGCCACATGGCCGAACTAAGAGCGCATGGCCGAACGTTCCCCGAACGTTCGGCTAGCGCTGTGATTGGCCGAACGGGTCACGTGGTTCGGACCCGAACGCGCTCTGATTGGCCGAACGGTCACGTGGTTCGGGTAAATAAATACCCGAACCACGTCATATCTCCGCCATTTGTCTGTGGGTTTAGCTTTGGGTAGGCAGGCAGGGTAGTTCGCGCTCCAGCCACGCTAGCCAGGGTCCCCCCCAGTCATTGTGTGTCGCAGCTGGGAACAGTAGTACACCGCTCGCTCAGCCACACTATATATAGCATTGTTTACTGCCACTGTGTACCTCGCTCAGCCACACTATATAGCATTCTGTGTACTGTTCTGTGTCTGCTGGGAACAGTAGTACACCGCTCGTTCAGCCACACTATATAGCATTCTGTGTACTGTTCTGTGTCTGCTGGGAACAGTAGTACACCGCTCGTTCAGCCACACTATATAGCATTCTGTGTACTGTTCTGTGTCTGCTGGGAACAGTAGTACACCGCTCGTTCAGCCACACTATATAGCATTCTGTGTACTGTTCTGTGTCTGCTGGGAACAGTAGTACACCGCTCGTTCAGCCACACTATATAGCATTCTGTGTACTGTTCTGTGTCTGCTGGGAATAGTGGTACATCGCTCGTTCAGCCACACTATATAGCATTCTGTGTACTGTTCTGTGTCTGCTGGGAACAGTAGTACACCGCTCGTTCAGCCACACTATATAGCATTCTGTGTACTGTTCTGTGTCTGCTGGGAACAGTAGTACACCGCTCGTTCAGCCACACTATATAGCATTCTGTGTACTGTTCTGTGTCTGCTGGGAATAGTGGTACACCGCTCGTTCAGCCACACTATATAGCATTCTGTGTACTGTTCTGTGTCTGCTGGGAACAGTAGTACACCGCTCGTTCAGCCACACTATATAGCATTCTGTGTACTGTTCTGTGTCTGCTGGGAATAGTGGTACACCGCTCGTTCAGCCACACTATATAGCATTCTGTGTACTGTTCTGTGTCTGCTGGGAACAGTAGTACACCGCTCGTTCAGCCACACTATATAGCATTCTGTGTACTGTTCTGTGTCTGCTGGGAACAGTAGTACACCGCTCGTTCAGCCACACTATATAGCATTCTGTGTACTGTTCTGTGTCTGCTGGGAATAGTGGTACACCGCTCACCCGCCACTGTATAGCATTGTGCTCTGTGTCGCTGCTGGGAATAGTGGTACACCGCTCACCCGTCACTGTATAGCATTGTGCTCTGTGTCGCTGCTGGGAATAGTGGTACTGTATAGCATTTCTGTACTGCCACTGTACTGCTGCCAGTCAGCGTGTACTGTAAGGATAAGTGAAATGAGGAAGAAATCCGGTGAAAGAGGGAGGGGCAAGGGAAGAGGTGTTTCCCCTGACGGTTCACGTACAGGCCACAGGGGAGCACCCAAGAAAACCCACTCAATACCGCCCATGTTGTCCAGGACAACAACCCTCACAAATCCAAAAGAACAGGACCAGATAATTACTTGGATGACCTCTCAAGCGTCCAGCAGTGGGTTAAGCAGCACCAGCACATCACGCACGAGGTCCGAGTCCTCAGCCAGTTACAAGGAGCCAGTGGGCACAAAGCTGACACAACCGGCAGCGACACCACGCACACAACTGCCAGATAACCAGTCCGATGAATTACCTCAGGACACAATGGGGTATTCGCAGGAGCTATTCCCAGCCCAACAAACTTCCACCTTTCAAAGGTCAATGGAGGAACAGCCAGAAATGTTGTGCCTGGATTCACAACCGTTAACTGTGGGAAATGCACCGCGCACTGAAATACAAGGCGAGTCCGAAGAGGACTCGGAAACCCAAATCCCAGAGCAATTTGGGCAGGAGGGGTTGCAATTGCAGGAGGTCGGCCGACAAGATCTGGAAGACGACGTTGGAGTGTGCTGCGCAGAGGTTGTTGTGGGGAGCTCTACTCCACGGCGGCGGCCCACAATGACATATGACGAGTTTGAGGAGATGGAAGAGGAGGGTATGGACAATGTGGACAGAGACCCAGATTTTGTTTGTGAACGAGAACATCGCCGTCGTAGCAGCAGCACAGATGAGTCTGTTGAAGAACCCACTGCTGCACGAGCTCGCCTTGTGCCACAAGGTAGGCGGCGCGCAATTTCAGGCACCACAAGCGTGGAAGTTCAAGTGAGAGGCAAAAGAGGAGCAAACAGAAATCGCCAGCAAGGAGGCAGGTGCTCCAAAGTCTGGGCTTTCTTTGAAGACTGCACTGAGGATGTTACCATGGCGATTTGCAAGGTGTGCAAGACCCGCCTGAGCAGGGGGAAAAGTATTAACAACCTCTCCACCACCAGCATGAGCCGTCACATGCTATCCAAACATCCCACTCTTTGGGCAAACGCGTCAGGACAGGGTACCAGAAACAACACTGCCTCCCTTGGGTTCACCAGACCCGCCTCAGCAGCAGCAGTAGCCCAGCCATTGCGTGGTTCACAACATTCACAAACATCAGACGACGCTGACACTGTCACTTTCCGGAGTAGTGCTCTTGAGGTCTCCCAGTGTTCTTCAAACACAACAACCAACAGCCCTTCCGTGTGCAGCGCTACGGTTCAGTTGTCTGTGTCGGAGATGTTTGAGCGCAAGAGGAAATTGCCAGCAAATGACCCCCGGGCCGTGGCAGTAACAGCCAGCATAGCCAAGCTTCTGGCCTGCGAAATGCTGCCATATCGATTGGTGGAGACAAACAGCTTCAAGGGCATGATGTCAGTGGCCATCCCACGTTACGTGGTTCCCAGCCGCTACCACTTTGCACGCTCTGCAGTGCCTGAGTTGCATGAGCACGTGGTCAGCAAAATAACCCGAAGCTTGAAGAATGCCGTTGCCTGCAAGGTTCACCTCACCACTGACACCTGGACGAGTGCGTTCGGCCAGGGTCGATACATCTCCCTTACCGCGCACTGGATGAACCTTGTGGAGCCTGGCAGCGATTCCTCACCTGCTACGGCACGGGTGTTGCCCACGCCACAAACAGCTGCACCGCCGTCCCTCACACTGGATAACAGCAGCACCTACCTCTCTGACTCCTTCTCCTCCAACGCATCTCAAAGCTGTACCTCATCCGGAAACGCTAACCCAGCAGCAGTAGGATCGTGGAAGCAGTGCAGCACAGCTGTTGGCATGCGTCAGCAAGCGTTGCTGAAGCTAATCTGCCTTGGGGATAAGCAGCACACAGGGGAGGAAATTTGGAAGGGAATAAAGGAACAGACGGATTTGTGGCTGGCACCGCTGGACCTGAAACCGGGCATGGTTGTGTGTGATAATGGGAGTAATCTCATTCGCGCTTTAAGGTTGGCTAAGCTGACACACATCCCTTGCCTGGCGCACGTGATGAACCTAGTAGTTCAGCGGTTCCTGAGGACATACCCAGGCGTGGCCGATCTTCTGTTGAAGGTGCGTCGAGTGGCCAAACATTGTAGAACTTCCAGTACTGCTTCGGGGGCACTCGCCAAGATGCAGGAGCGCTTCAATCTCCCCCACCATCGCTTGCTGTGTGATGTCCCTACGCGCTGGAATTCTACGCTGCACATGCTAGCCCGCTTTTGCGAGCAGAAGAGTGCAGTGGTCCAGTACATGACGGCGCAGTACCGAGGCGCATCCGGCCAGCTGCCAAGCTTCTGTGGAACCGATTGGGCCAACATGTTGGACCTCTGCCAAGTCCTCCAAAATTTTGAGCAATCCACGTTGCTTGTGAGCAGTGACAACTCTTCAGTCAGCATTACCATACCACTGCTGTGTTTACTGAAGAGGTCGATGTTAAAAATCAAGGAAACAGCTGTCATGATGCAACTGGGGGAATCTGAAGGAGAAAACGATCAGCGTGATGGTACCAACATCAGGCCATCCGCCTCAGGGAACGCTTGCCCCAGCAGCTATGACGAAGAAGAGGAGGAGGAACAGCTGGAGTTGGAGCAGGAGTTTCATGCCACCACTGACGAGGGCCAGAGCGGTGCACGTTGGACTTCCACAATTCAACGCGAATGGTCAGCAGAAGCAGACCAGGAGGAAGGTGACGACTATGATGCATCACAACAACTATCACAACGCTCACAAGAGGATGATGAGGATTCTGGTGGGACTCTGGCACACATGGCTCAATTCATGCTAGACTGCATTGAACGTGACCCACGCATTGTGCGCATTCTGGACAACACCAATTACTGGGTTTATACCCTTCTGGATCCACGGTACAAACACAATGTTCCAAAACTGCTTGAAGAAAGAGTCAGACAGGTCAAAATGGAAGAATACCAGCAGGCCCTTGTGGAGACTTTAGAGAGGAGATTGACATCCTCCCCCTCCTCTAGCCAGTTGTACGCAGACAGACTGACTTCCGCAAACCCAGGACGACCAGGAGGGCAGCAAACAACGCAAGCCGCAGCTAGTACCCAAAAGGGAATGGTATCGGCAGTGTCCTTGGAGTGGGAAAATTTTCTGACACCCATGCAGCAGCAGCCCACTGAACAGCAAGCGTGCAGATCCACCTCCAACACCGATCGCCTGGAGAAGATGGTCAAGGACTACATGTCAGATGACGTAGCTGTGTCTAACAATCCATCTGCACCCTTCAACTATTGGGTATCGAAGCTAGACACCTGGCACGAACTGGCAATGTACGCAATAGAGGTGCTGGCTTGCCCGGCAGCGAGCGTTATGTCGGAACGCTGTTTCAGTGCTGCCGGAGGCATCGTCACAGATCGGCGTATCCGCCTCTCCACAGAAAATGCAGACCGTCTGACTCAAATTAAAATGAATCAATCCTGGATTGGAAACGACTACGCAACACTCCAGGACCCCAACCAAGTAACATGACCAATGAACATCTGGGATGGTTTAGCGTTTCCGGTCCCTGTTTATTGAACCTCTCATCTGTATTACACTTATGACTGCATGGCGGCAAAAAGCATTGCTATATCCGCACGCTTTTTGTCCTCATGCAAGGCCTGTGTTGTTGTGTCTCAAAAAGCTTGGCCTTCTCCTCCTGCGCCTGCTCCTGTTCCATCATGTCTGCTGCTGCTGGGTTAGCATTTCCAGTCCCTGTTTATTGAACCTCTCATCTGTATTACATTTATGACTGCATGGCGGCAAAAAGCATTGCTATATCCGCACGCTTTTTGTCCTCATGCAAGGCCTGGGTTGCGTCTCAAAAAGCGTGGCCTTCTCCTCCTGCGCCTCCTCCTGTTCCATCATGTGTGCTGCTGCTGGGTTAGCGTTTCCAGTCTCTGTTTATTGAACCTCTCATCTGTATTACATTTATGACTGCATGGCGGCAAAAAGCATTGCTATATCCGCACGCTTTTTGTCCTCATGCAAGGCCTGTGTTGTTGTGTCTCAAAAAGCTTGGCCTTCTCCTCCTGCGCCTGCTCCTGTTCCATCACGTCTGCTGCTGCTGGGTTAGCATTTCCAGTCCCTGTTTATTGAACCTCTCATCTGTATTACATTTATGACTGCATGGCGGCAAAAAGCATTGCTATATCCGCACGCTTTTTGTCCTCATGCAAGGCCTGGGTTGCGTCTCAAAAAGCGTGGCCTTCTCCTCCTGCGCCTCCTCCTGTTCCATCATGTGTGCTGCTGCTGGGTTAGCGTTTCCAGTCTCTGTTTATTGAACCTCTCATCTGTATTACATTTATGACTGCATGGCGGCAAAAAGCATTGCTATATCCGCACGCTTTTTGTCCTCATGCAAGGCCTGGGTTGTTGTGTCTCAAAGCGTGGCCTTCTCCTCCTGCGCCTCCTCCTGTTCCATCACGTGTGCTCTGTGCTGCTGCTGGGTTAGCGTTACCGGTCCCTGTTTATGGAACCTCTTCTCTTTATTACATTTATGACTGCATGGCGGCAAAAAGCATTGCTGCTATATCCGCACGCTTCTTGTCCTCATGCAAGGCCTGGGTTGTTGTGTCTCAAAAAGCGTGGCCTTCTCCTCCTGCGCCTCCTCCTGTTCCATCACGTGTGCTCTGTGCTGCTGCTGGGTTAGCGTTACCGGTCCCTGTTTATTGAACCTCTTATCTTTATTACATTTATGACTGCATGGCGGTAAAAAGCATGCTATCCGCACGCTTCTTGTCCTCATGCAAGGCCTGGGTTGTTGTGTCTCAAAAAGCGTGGCCTTCTCCTCCTGCGCCTCCTCCTGTTCCATCACGTGTGCTGCTGCTGCTGCTGGGTTAGCGTTACCGGTCCCTGTTTATTGAACCTCTTATCTTTATTACATTTATGACTGCCTGGCGGTAAAAACCATGTTACCTGTGCAAAGAAACATGACATTTTCAGCATTTAAAAGACAATTTTTCCTTTGAAACTTTACAATCAATTTTCTCAAAAACTATAAGCTCTTTTTGCTAAATTTTTTTTTCCTCTTGTACCCACTCCCAAGGTGCACATACCCTGTAAATTTGGGGTATGTAGCATGTAAGGAGGCTTTACAAAGCACAAAAGTTCGGGTCCCCATTGACTTCCATTATGTTCGGAGTTCGGGTCGAACACCCGAACATCGCGGCCATGTTCGGCCTGTTCGGCCCGAACCCGAACATCTAGATGTTCGCCCAACACTAGTCATACCTACACACACCAGCCTCTATTAGGTTATAGGCTGACTTAATGCATGCGTTCAATACCATTTCACTTTTTGCACTGTAAAATTGACAAAATGAACTTGAATCATTCTTCCATTCACAGACCAGGGCTTCCATCTCTCCCCTCTCGAATGGAGGATCCCATGCATACTTAACAGCGAAACATTTAGGCTGATCACAGTCTGCAGATATGATTGTGGCAGGCACATGTATAGGGTTAATTAGCAGGTGATTGGCAGATTCCTTATTCTTAAGAGTCTCCAATACCTGTAGCAAGTGTTGAACTGTAGTGTATGCAAACTTCCCTTGGTTCACAAATAAGTTGATTTGTTCAATACTCTGTAATATCTCATCATAATCATACTCAGATAATTCTTTTAAACAAAAATCTTTATTTTCCCTAGCCAGGGAGGAAAGTTCATTAGTAGTTTCATAAGTCCATTTAACTCCCCTGAAAGACAATTGCATATCATTATCTGTTAATGGCAGAATCTCATTATAGGTCTCAGTCGCTAAGGACTCTGCAGATCGGACACGTTTCTTAGAACGTTTGCGTTTGGCCTTAAGGCTAGTACACACTAGCAATTTTGATTGAGCAATGATTGCTCAATTTTACCACCTCCATGTAGTATGACCATTTACCTATATAATCTGCATAGAATTGAAAATCTGTTTGGCCCTCATACTACATGGAGGTGGTAAAATTGAGCAATCATTGGTCAATCAAAATTGCTAGTGTGTACTAGCCTTTAGACCCTGCTGTTTTCCCTGCTGTTCTTGGTGATTTATTTAAGGCTGCAGGAAAATTATCAGTAACACTTTCTGCTTGCTGAACATTTTTGCAAGCAATTGAAGGAGTAGCTGATTGACCTGCTGCCAGGAGTTCATTAAGAGGAAAAGGCAATGGATCTATGCGCAACCAGTTATGGATCACAAACGCTAGAAATTCCAGCGGTCTGTCTTTCAAATCGGAATGATTGAGAACATCAAATGCCCACTGGAATAATTCCCCTTTAAACAAAATATAACTTAGTTGGAGTGCCCAGGTTGAAACAGGAGTCGCTTGGAGATCAGGATTGGTCAGGAACCTGGCACATTCAGAGAAAAACTCATTTTCTGTTTCAGAGCTAAGTTCTTCAAATTTCTTAAAGGAACAGGAACCATAATTAACAGTGTCATACTTTCTGGGAATCCCCCCCACAATGGGGATTGGTAATGGGGTTTTCATAATGTAAGGCTTGGTGGTGTATTCTCCACAGTCAGCATGCAACGCATGAGCTGGCGTGGAGGAGGTACACACACTAGCACAAGGAAACAGGCTATCCCTAGTATAGTGGAGGGGAGGACTGACTCCAATAGGAGATTGTGGCGCACAGAGCCGGTGCAGATCTGACAGCCACAAACAATGCTTTCGTTATAACGTCTCAGCGCAAAGTAGCGCTGAGCGCATAAACCAGAACTGAGGAGATCAGGACAGGTAGACAGAATGAACGCTTGCTAGCTAGCGGCTACTTAGCGACAGCAAGCGTCCAAAACCAGACAGACTGGAATGAGGCAGCCAATGCGATGCGGCGATGGCGTGCCTCACAAAGACAGGACAGGATAGTCAGAAAATAGCAGGATTAAGATAGATGAACGTAACACAGATAAATATACAATAAGTATGTTTTCCTAGCGTATTACAATTACAGCTATCAATGAAACTATTTGTAACGTCTGACTAACATATGTATATATCGGCAATGAACCGATATATGACATAAGCAGGAACGCTGACTAGGAATGGAGTAACACAGGGAACAGGACTCAGAAGGATTCGCTATCTCTTCGCAGAGATGAACGCAATCCACAAACGGTAACGGAACAGGATTCAGAAGGATTCGTTATCTCTTCGCAGAGATGAACGCAATCCACAAACAGTAACAGAACAGGATTCAGAAGGATTCGTTATCTCTTCGCAGAGATGAACGCAATCCACAAACAGAACCAGGAGCAGGGTAACTACCTCAGCACGGGTGGTCACGGTACGCGCAACCTACCAAAACGTGCTGGAAAGCTGACTAACTGCACACAGGATATAAACAGTTTGTGTACGTATACATCAGCAACACTGATGTATCAACGTAACACAAATACAAGGAAAATAATAAACGTGCTGGTATGCATATATATTGGCAATGAACCAATATATGATGCAAAGACCAGCAAAGTATCTTTATAACAAGAAACACGATCGGGGGCTAAAGCGACAGCAAGGCAGGCTTAAGCTGAAGCTATGAAAACCCAAGGAAACCCTGCAGGAAGCAGATCTTTATACTGAGGTCATCCAATGGGAGCAGACATGCAGATTCCCACACAGGTGAATGATAATCAGTCACAAGCTGACAGCAGGGAAAGACAGACAAAGCTATGCAGCTTGCATGGAAATAGATCAGAACGACCTGAGCTGCAGCACTACTACTTCCAGCAATAGCTGCTGCAGCAGCGATCATTACAGTACCCCCGCCCTTAAAAGCGGATTCCAGACGCTTTTCAAAACTGAAATTCCCAACAGAACAGTCTGACTGATAATTCATGATGACCGGGACAGCCCGGCAAGACCGAATTCCAGAATCAGTCCCCACAAGACTGGACCCATCAGAACCAGAACCTACAGAACCATGCCCATCAGTACTACAAGCCCCAGTGTGACACCCATCAGAACCATGATTTCCAGAAGAAAGCCCTCCGAAATTCCCTGAGCGATACCCACCGCCTTCCAGGAACCGTTCAGAAACGCCAAAGCCTTTGCAATGCCCACCGGTACTGTCTTTACCAACACAAAACCCACTGTTGAACCAGTCCAAGGCACCAGGACAAGTTTTCTCAGAGACCTCCCAGAACACCTTGAAGCTCCAAAGAGATCCCCATAGGTCAGAATGCCCCTTAGGCTCACATGGAGAACTATCAAGAACCCCTATGGAACCTAGGGCAATTCCCGAGTCAGGGCCACAAGGACAAACATCAATATCAGGGCTTTCAGGGACCAGAACCATCTCTGGGCATGCAGGCAGACTGGCAATATCAGAACGTGTTCCCACTAAGGAAGCATCAGAGCATGCTAACACCTTAGACACACTTGGGCATTCTGGCACACAAAGAACATCTGGGCACACCGGCACAAGAGAAACCTCTGGGCATGTCAAGGAACTGTGAGCCTCAGGGTCAGCCAAGACAGGACCAAAACCAGGACTGGCCAAAAAAAAAATCATCATGACTAAACTTCGCAACTACTGGACTTTTACACGAGAATGCTGGATCAGACTTAGATGTCGCTGATTCCAGCAAAGTCAGTAACAAATCAGATTCAGGGGCACTAACAAGACAGGACAAATCTTCTGATGTATGCACTGAACCAGATAGGGACTACACAACTACCTCTGGACTGGACAGAGACTCATTTAATACACTGGATTGGAGCTCATGAGGCGCTGCAGAACAAGTCAGTATTGCAGCAGCCCCCACTGGACTAGGCAGAACTGAGGAATTCCCTGGACAGGAAGGGGACTCTGGAACCTCTGCCACAGCGGCCAGAGAACCAGAATCTTTCAGGATACAGGGCTGGGTTTCAGGAACACTCATCAGACCGGACTGAAATTCTGAGATTTCTATTATTTTGACCAGAGAATCAGAATTATCCATGTTACAGGGCAAGACTTCTGAAACATTCAGAGGACAGGGCTGGAGTTCCTCGGCTGTTACAACACTGGAGAGGGACTCAACAACATTAGTTAAATCAGACTGTGTACAGGGCAAGGTATCTGACACACTTGCTGACGAGGACAATATTTCAATGGCTTCTGCTTTGCTGGGCAGAAATTCATCAAGTTTTATTAGAGCAGACTGTAATTCCAAAACAGCTGCTAGACAAGTGAATATTACTGCAACACCAACTGAGGTAAGCAGTGCTTCAGCCTCCTCTGCTAGAGGGTTTAAAGTATCCAAAGTACTGGGTGAAGCATAAGACTCTGCGACCACAGCTTCACTGGACAGGATCACTGAACAGTCCATATTGCAGGGCAAAACCATGGAAGCACCTGCTGGACAGCATAATGATTCTGTGACCTGAGTTTTATTGGAGAGATCTACTGCACAATTCATGGTACAGGGCAAATTTATTGGAAAATTTTCTGAACAAGGTAATAATTCTGCGATTTCAGGTTCACATAGCAGATGCTCTGAGCTATTCACGAAACTAGAGTGAGGTGTAGAAACAGGAAGATCAAGACACAATGTTTGCGCATCTGAATCACCATTCATTTGTAAAATTGGAAAATTCAGATGCTGGGGTTCTGAGTTTACTAGACAGGATTGCTGGGACTCGGAAACTGATGTAGTGCATCTATTGGCATCTGCTGGATCAGACAGGAGTTGAACTTTATTAACACAGGTAATTTCTGCAGAAGTGTTTGCAGAGACAGGCAAGATTTTTCTGGTGTCTGTTTCACTAAACAAAGAGTCATGAGTACTGGCTAGGCTGGACTCGGAAGTCAGCAGGACCTCTGGATTCTCTGCTGAGAAATTTGCGCAGGGCAAGGTTAAGAATGTATCAGTGGCTTCTGTTTTACTGGGAAGTAACACTGAGTTATCCATGGTACAGGGTGGAAATGCAGGAACTTCAATTTCACACAAAAAGAGCTCCGAATCACCTGCTGAATCAGCCAAAGGTGCTGAAGCAGGCGGGTCAGAACGCCAAATTTGCGAATTCGGAGTCACATAAAAATCATCCAAAATCAGTTCCCACACATCAATCAAGGGAGCCACACAGTCATACCTAGTGTTGGGCGAACAGTGTTCGCCACTGTTCGGGTTCTGCAGAACATCACCCTGTTCGGGTGATGTTCGAGTTCGGCCGAACACCTGACGGTGCTCGGCCAAACCGTTCGGCCACATGGCCGAACTAAGAGCGCATGGCCGAACGTTCCCCGAACGTTCGGCTAGCGCTGTGATTGGCCGAACGGGTCACGTGGTTCGGACCCGAACGCGCTCTGATTGGCCGAACGGTCACGTGGTTCGGGTAAATAAATACCCGAACCACGTCATATCTCCGCCATTTGTCTGTGGGTTTAGCTTTGGGTAGGCAGGCAGGGTAGTTCGCGCTCCAGCCACGCTAGCCAGGGTCCCCCCCAGTCATTGTGTGTCGCAGCTGGGAACAGTAGTACACCGCTCGCTCAGCCACACTATATATAGCATTGTTTACTGCCACTGTGTACCTCGCTCAGCCACACTATATAGCATTCTGTGTACTGTTCTGTGTCTGCTGGGAACAGTAGTACACCGCTCGTTCAGCCACACTATATAGCATTCTGTGTACTGTTCTGTGTCTGCTGGGAACAGTAGTACACCGCTCGTTCAGCCACACTATATAGCATTCTGTGTACTGTTCTGTGTCTGCTGGGAACAGTAGTACACCGCTCGTTCAGCCACACTATATAGCATTCTGTGTACTGT
The DNA here is from genome assembly GCF_040937935.1 of Hyperolius riggenbachi. Lineage (NCBI taxonomy): Eukaryota > Metazoa > Chordata > Amphibia > Anura > Hyperoliidae > Hyperolius > Hyperolius riggenbachi. The sequence continues at coordinate 153,340,418 of NC_090650.1, read as the reverse complement.
TCTGTGTCTGCTGGGAACAGTAGTACACCGCTCGTTCAGCCACACTATATAGCATTCTGTGTACTGTTCTGTGTCTGCTGGGAATAGTGGTACATCGCTCGTTCAGCCACACTATATAGCATTCTGTGTACTGTTCTGTGTCTGCTGGGAACAGTAGTACACCGCTCGTTCAGCCACACTATATAGCATTCTGTGTACTGTTCTGTGTCTGCTGGGAACAGTAGTACACCGCTCGTTCAGCCACACTATATAGCATTCTGTGTACTGTTCTGTGTCTGCTGGGAATAGTGGTACACCGCTCGTTCAGCCACACTATATAGCATTCTGTGTACTGTTCTGTGTCTGCTGGGAACAGTAGTACACCGCTCGTTCAGCCACACTATATAGCATTCTGTGTACTGTTCTGTGTCTGCTGGGAATAGTGGTACACCGCTCGTTCAGCCACACTATATAGCATTCTGTGTACTGTTCTGTGTCTGCTGGGAACAGTAGTACACCGCTCGTTCAGCCACACTATATAGCATTCTGTGTACTGTTCTGTGTCTGCTGGGAACAGTAGTACACCGCTCGTTCAGCCACACTATATAGCATTCTGTGTACTGTTCTGTGTCTGCTGGGAATAGTGGTACACCGCTCACCCGCCACTGTATAGCATTGTGCTCTGTGTCGCTGCTGGGAATAGTGGTACACCGCTCACCCGTCACTGTATAGCATTGTGCTCTGTGTCGCTGCTGGGAATAGTGGTACTGTATAGCATTTCTGTACTGCCACTGTACTGCTGCCAGTCAGCGTGTACTGTAAGGATAAGTGAAATGAGGAAGAAATCCGGTGAAAGAGGGAGGGGCAAGGGAAGAGGTGTTTCCCCTGACGGTTCACGTACAGGCCACAGGGGAGCACCCAAGAAAACCCACTCAATACCGCCCATGTTGTCCAGGACAACAACCCTCACAAATCCAAAAGAACAGGACCAGATAATTACTTGGATGACCTCTCAAGCGTCCAGCAGTGGGTTAAGCAGCACCAGCACATCACGCACGAGGTCCGAGTCCTCAGCCAGTTACAAGGAGCCAGTGGGCACAAAGCTGACACAACCGGCAGCGACACCACGCACACAACTGCCAGATAACCAGTCCGATGAATTACCTCAGGACACAATGGGGTATTCGCAGGAGCTATTCCCAGCCCAACAAACTTCCACCTTTCAAAGGTCAATGGAGGAACAGCCAGAAATGTTGTGCCTGGATTCACAACCGTTAACTGTGGGAAATGCACCGCGCACTGAAATACAAGGCGAGTCCGAAGAGGACTCGGAAACCCAAATCCCAGAGCAATTTGGGCAGGAGGGGTTGCAATTGCAGGAGGTCGGCCGACAAGATCTGGAAGACGACGTTGGAGTGTGCTGCGCAGAGGTTGTTGTGGGGAGCTCTACTCCACGGCGGCGGCCCACAATGACATATGACGAGTTTGAGGAGATGGAAGAGGAGGGTATGGACAATGTGGACAGAGACCCAGATTTTGTTTGTGAACGAGAACATCGCCGTCGTAGCAGCAGCACAGATGAGTCTGTTGAAGAACCCACTGCTGCACGAGCTCGCCTTGTGCCACAAGGTAGGCGGCGCGCAATTTCAGGCACCACAAGCGTGGAAGTTCAAGTGAGAGGCAAAAGAGGAGCAAACAGAAATCGCCAGCAAGGAGGCAGGTGCTCCAAAGTCTGGGCTTTCTTTGAAGACTGCACTGAGGATGTTACCATGGCGATTTGCAAGGTGTGCAAGACCCGCCTGAGCAGGGGGAAAAGTATTAACAACCTCTCCACCACCAGCATGAGCCGTCACATGCTATCCAAACATCCCACTCTTTGGGCAAACGCGTCAGGACAGGGTACCAGAAACAACACTGCCTCCCTTGGGTTCACCAGACCCGCCTCAGCAGCAGCAGTAGCCCAGCCATTGCGTGGTTCACAACATTCACAAACATCAGACGACGCTGACACTGTCACTTTCCGGAGTAGTGCTCTTGAGGTCTCCCAGTGTTCTTCAAACACAACAACCAACAGCCCTTCCGTGTGCAGCGCTACGGTTCAGTTGTCTGTGTCGGAGATGTTTGAGCGCAAGAGGAAATTGCCAGCAAATGACCCCCGGGCCGTGGCAGTAACAGCCAGCATAGCCAAGCTTCTGGCCTGCGAAATGCTGCCATATCGATTGGTGGAGACAAACAGCTTCAAGGGCATGATGTCAGTGGCCATCCCACGTTACGTGGTTCCCAGCCGCTACCACTTTGCACGCTCTGCAGTGCCTGAGTTGCATGAGCACGTGGTCAGCAAAATAACCCGAAGCTTGAAGAATGCCGTTGCCTGCAAGGTTCACCTCACCACTGACACCTGGACGAGTGCGTTCGGCCAGGGTCGATACATCTCCCTTACCGCGCACTGGATGAACCTTGTGGAGCCTGGCAGCGATTCCTCACCTGCTACGGCACGGGTGTTGCCCACGCCACAAACAGCTGCACCGCCGTCCCTCACACTGGATAACAGCAGCACCTACCTCTCTGACTCCTTCTCCTCCAACGCATCTCAAAGCTGTACCTCATCCGGAAACTCTAACCCAGCAGCAGTAGGATCGTGGAAGCAGTGCAGCACAGCTGTTGGCATGCGTCAGCAAGCGTTGCTGAAGCTAATCTGCCTTGGGGATAAGCAGCACACAGGGGAGGAAATTTGGAAGGGAATAAAGGAACAGACGGATTTGTGGCTGGCACCGCTGGACCTGAAACCGGGCATGGTTGTGTGTGATAATGGGAGTAATCTCATTCGCGCTTTAAGGTTGGCTAAGCTGACACACATCCCTTGCCTGGCGCACGTGATGAACCTAGTAGTTCAGCGGTTCCTGAGGACATACCCAGGCGTGGCTGATCTTCTGTTGAAGGTGCGTCGAGTGGCCAAACATTGTAGAACTTCCAGTACTGCTTCGGGGGCACTCGCCAAGATGCAGGAGCGCTTCAATCTCCCCCACCATCGCTTGCTGTGTGATGTCCCTACGCGCTGGAATTCTACGCTGCACATGCTAGCCCGCTTTTGCGAGCAGAAGAGTGCAGTGGTCCAGTACATGACGGCGCAGTACCGAGGCGCATCCGGCCAGCTGCCAAGCTTCTGTGGAACCGATTGGGCCAACATGTTGGACCTCTGCCAAGTCCTCCAAAATTTTGAGCAATCCACGTTGCTTGTGAGCAGTGACAACTCTTCAGTCAGCATTACCATACCACTGCTGTGTTTACTGAAGAGGTCGATGTTAAAAATCAAGGAAACAGCTGTCATGATGCAACTGGGGGAATCTGAAGGAGAAAACGATCAGCGTGATGGTACCAACATCAGGCCATCCGCCTCAGGGAACGCTTGCCCCAGCAGCTATGACGAAGAAGAGGAGGAGGAACAGCTGGAGTTGGAGCAGGAGTTTCATGCCACCACTGACGAGGGCCAGAGCGGTGCACGTTGGACTTCCACAATTCAACGCGAATGGTCAGCAGAAGCAGACCAGGAGGAAGGTGACGACTATGATGCATCACAACAACTATCACAACGCTCACAAGAGGATGATGAGGATTCTGGTGGGACTCTGGCACACATGGCTCAATTCATGCTAGACTGCATTGAACGTGACCCACGCATTGTGCGCATTCTGGACAACACCAATTACTGGGTTTATACCCTTCTGGATCCACGGTACAAACACAATGTTCCAAAACTGCTTGAAGAAAGAGTCAGACAGGTCAAAATGGAAGAATACCAGCAGGCCCTTGTGGAGACTTTAGAGAGGAGATTGACATCCTCCCCCTCCTCTAGCCAGTTGTACGCAGACAGACTGACTTCCGCAAACCCAGGACGACCAGGAGGGCAGCAAACAACGCAAGCCGCAGCTAGTACCCAAAAGGGAATGGTATCGGCAGTGTCCTTGGAGTGGGAAAATTTTCTGACACCCATGCAGCAGCAGCCCACTGAACAGCAAGCGTGCAGATCCACCTCCAACACCGATCGCCTGGAGAAGATGGTCAAGGACTACATGTCAGATGACGTAGCTGTGTCTAACAATCCATCTGCACCCTTCAACTATTGGGTATCGAAGCTAGACACCTGGCACGAACTGGCAATGTACGCAATAGAGGTGCTGGCTTGCCCGGCAGCGAGCGTTATGTCGGAACGCTGTTTCAGTGCTGCCGGAGGCATCGTCACAGATCGGCGTATCCGCCTCTCCACAGAAAATGCAGACCGTCTGACTCAAATTAAAATGAATCAATCCTGGATTGGAAACGACTACGCAACACTCCAGGACCCCAACCAAGTAACATGACCAATGAACATCTGGGATGGTTTAGCGTTTCCGGTCCCTGTTTATTGAACCTCTCATCTGTATTACACTTATGACTGCATGGCGGCAAAAAGCATTGCTATATCCGCACGCTTTTTGTCCTCATGCAAGGCCTGTGTTGTTGTGTCTCAAAAAGCTTGGCCTTCTCCTCCTGCGCCTGCTCCTGTTCCATCACGTCTGCTGCTGCTGGGTTAGCATTTCCAGTCCCTGTTTATTGAACCTCTCATCTGTATTACATTTATGACTGCATGGCGGCAAAAAGCATTGCTATATCCGCACGCTTTTTGTCCTCATGCAAGGCCTGGGTTGCGTCTCAAAAAGCGTGGCCTTCTCCTCCTGCGCCTCCTCCTGTTCCATCATGTGTGCTGCTGCTGGGTTAGCGTTTCCAGTCTCTGTTTATTGAACCTCTCATCTGTATTACATTTATGACTGCATGGCGGCAAAAAGCATTGCTATATCCGCACGCTTTTTGTCCTCATGCAAGGCCTGTGTTGTTGTGTCTCAAAAAGCTTGGCCTTCTCCTCCTGCGCCTGCTCCTGTTCCATCACGTCTGCTGCTGCTGGGTTAGCATTTCCAGTCCCTGTTTATTGAACCTCTCATCTGTATTACATTTATGACTGCATGGCGGCAAAAAGCATTGCTATATCCGCACGCTTTTTGTCCTCATGCAAGGCCTGGGTTGCGTCTCAAAAAGCGTGGCCTTCTCCTCCTGCGCCTCCTCCTGTTCCATCATGTGTGCTGCTGCTGGGTTAGCGTTTCCAGTCTCTGTTTATTGAACCTCTCATCTGTATTACATTTATGACTGCATGGCGGCAAAAAGCATTGCTATATCCGCACGCTTTTTGTCCTCATGCAAGGCCTGGGTTGTTGTGTCTCAAAGCGTGGCCTTCTCCTCCTGCGCCTCCTCCTGTTCCATCACGTGTGCTCTGTGCTGCTGCTGGGTTAGCGTTACCGGTCCCTGTTTATGGAACCTCTTCTCTTTATTACATTTATGACTGCATGGCGGCAAAAAGCATTGCTGCTATATCCGCACGCTTCTTGTCCTCATGCAAGGCCTGGGTTGTTGTGTCTCAAAAAGCGTGGCCTTCTCCTCCTGCGCCTCCTCCTGTTCCATCACGTGTGCTCTGTGCTGCTGCTGGGTTAGCGTTACCGGTCCCTGTTTATTGAACCTCTTATCTTTATTACATTTATGACTGCATGGCGGTAAAAAGCATGCTATCCGCACGCTTCTTGTCCTCATGCAAGGCCTGGGTTGTTGTGTCTCAAAAAGCGTGGCCTTCTCCTCCTGCGCCTCCTCCTGTTCCATCACGTGTGCTGCTGCTGCTGCTGGGTTAGCGTTACCGGTCCCTGTTTATTGAACCTCTTATCTTTATTACATTTATGACTGCCTGGCGGTAAAAACCATGTTACCTGTGCAAAGAAACATGACATTTTCAGCATTTAAAAGACAATTTTTCCTTTGAAACTTTACAATCAATTTTCTCAAAAACTATAAGCTCTTTTTGCTAAAATTTTTTTCCTCTTGTACCCACTCCCAAGGTGCACATACCCTGTAAATTTGGGGTATGTAGCATGTAAGGAGGCTTTACAAAGCACAAAAGTTCGGGTCCCCATTGACTTCCATTATGTTCGGAGTTCGGGTCGAACACCCGAACATCGCGGCCATGTTCGGCCTGTTCGGCCCGAACCCGAACATCTAGATGTTCGCCCAACACTAGTCATACCTACACACACCAGCCTCTATTAGGTTATAGGCTGACTTAATGCATGCGTTCAATACCATTTCACTTTTTGCACTGTAAAATTGACAAAATGAACTTGAATCATTCTTCCATTCACAGACCAGGGCTTCCATCTCTCCCCTCTCGAATGGAGGATCCCATGCATACTTAACAGCGAAACATTTAGGCTGATCACAGTCTGCAGATATGATTGTGGCAGGCACATGTATAGGGTTAATTAGCAGGTGATTGGCAGATTCCTTATTCTTAAGAGTCTCCAATACCTGTAGCAAGTGTTGAACTGTAGTGTATGCAAACTTCCCTTGGTTCACAAATAAGTTGATTTGTTCAATACTCTGTAATATCTCATCATAATCATACTCAGATAATTCTTTTAAACAAAAATCTTTATTTTCCCTAGCCAGGGAGGAAAGTTCATTAGTAGTTTCATAAGTCCATTTAACTCCCCTGAAAGACAATTGCATATCATTATCTGTTAATGGCAGAATCTCATTATAGGTCTCAGTCGCTAAGGACTCTGCAGATCGGACACGTTTCTTAGAACGTTTGCGTTTGGCCTTAGACCCTGCTGTTTTCCCTGCTGTTCTTGGTGATTTATTTAAGGCTGCAGGAAAATTATCAGTAACACTTTCTGCTTGCTGAACATTTTTGCAAGCAATTGAAGGAGTAGCTGATTGACCTGCTGCCAGGAGTTCATTAAGAGGAAAAGGCAATGGATCTATGCGCAACCAGTTATGGATCACAAACGCTAGAAATTCCAGCGGTCTGTCTTTCAAATCGGAATGATTGAGAACATCAAATGCCCACTGGAATAATTCCCCTTTAAACAAAATATAACTTAGTTGGAGTGCCCAGGTTGAAACAGGAGTCGCTTGGAGATCAGGATTGGTCAGGAACCTGGCACATTCAGAGAAAAACTCATTTTCTGTTTCAGAGCTAAGTTCTTCAAATTTCTTAAAGGAACAGGAACCATAATTAACAGTGTCATACTTTCTGGGAATCCCCCCCACAATGGGGATTGGTAATGGGGTTTTCATAATGTAAGGCTTGGTGGTGTATTCTCCACAGTCAGCATGCAACGCATGAGCTGGCGTGGAGGAGGTACACACACTAGCACAAGGAAACAGGCTATCCCTAGTATAGTGGAGGGGAGGACTGACTCCAATAGGAGATTGTGGCGCACAGAGCCGGTGCAGATCTGACAGCCACAAACAATGCTTTCGTTATAACGTCTCAGCGCAAAGTAGCGCTGAGCGCATAAACCAGAACTGAGGAGATCAGGACAGGTAGACAGAATGAACGCTTGCTAGCTAGCGGCTACTTAGCGACAGCAAGCGTCCAAAACCAGACAGACTGGAATGAGGCAGCCAATGCGATGCGGCGATGGCGTGCCTCACAAAGACAGGACAGGATAGTCAGAAAATAGCAGGATTAAGATAGATGAACGTAACACAGATAAATATACAATAAGTATGTTTTCCTAGCGTATTACAATTACAGCTATCAATGAAACTATTTGTAACGTCTGACTAACATATGTATATATCGGCAATGAACCGATATATGACATAAGCAGGAACGCTGACTAGGAATGGAGTAACACAGGGAACAGGACTCAGAAGGATTCGCTATCTCTTCGCAGAGATGAACGCAATCCACAAACGGTAACGGAACAGGATTCAGAAGGATTCGTTATCTCTTCGCAGAGATGAACGCAATCCACAAACAGTAACAGAACAGGATTCAGAAGGATTCGTTATCTCTTCGCAGAGATGAACGCAATCCACAAACAGAACCAGGAGCAGGGTAACTACCTCAGCACGGGTGGTCACGGTACGCGCAACCTACCAAAACGTGCTGGAAAGCTGACTAACTGCACACAGGATATAAACAGTTTGTGTACGTATACATCAGCAACACTGATGTATCAACGTAACACAAATACAAGGAAAATAATAAACGTGCTGGTATGCATATATATTGGCAATGAACCAATATATGATGCAAAGACCAGCAAAGTATCTTTATAACAAGAAACACGATCGGGGGCTAAAGCGACAGCAAGGCAGGCTTAAGCTGAAGCTATGAAAACCCAAGGAAACCCTGCAGGAAGCAGATCTTTATACTGAGGTCATCCAATGGGAGCAGACATGCAGATTCCCACACAGGTGAATGATAATCAGTCACAAGCTGACAGCAGGGAAAGACAGACAAAGCTATGCAGCTTGCATGGAAATAGATCAGAACGACCTGAGCTGCAGCACTACTACTTCCAGCAATAGCTGCTGCAGCAGCGATCATTACAGAGAGTTAGCTAATCATTTCTGTCCTTAAGTTACCTCCTGTAAGAAACGAGGCAGCTGCGGCGAACAGCACCACCGCCGCAGCTGCCTCCATGCGGCCATCAGTCCGTTCGGCGTCCAGGACGCCGGGGACGGAACGTTCTCCCGTGCAGGGGGTTACCTTAGTGCGCGGGCGCGCGCACAGACGGGACCTTTATGCGGGGAGGAAGCCCGTCAGCTGACCTGCTGGTCGGCTGACGTCAGAGGAGTCCCACGGCGCCCAGGATTGGCTGATCCAGGAGGGGCGTGCCAGTGGGGTCTCCTCTGCTTCTTAAGCCTCCGGGCTTCAGTCTGCAGTTGTCTGTTGTCGTGAATGCTTGCGTGTTAGCGCTCAGACCTTAGGCTAGTTCCCTGCTTAGGATGCTAAGGATTTCACACCTAGACTAGGATTGCTACCTTGTTATTGTTAATTGTTTAGACTAGTTCCCGGGTGTTGATGCTAAGGACTTCACACCCAGACTAGGATATTGCTCACTGTTTGATCTCCTGTGTATGACTCTTTGCAATGACCCTGACTCTGATTCTGCTTTCCGATCCTGTACTTTCGTTTATCTGCCTACCTGTTGCTGAACCTCTGCCTGATTACCGATTACTCTCTTGTCTCACGATTCTGTACCGATACGTACCTTCCTGTTGCTGAACCTCTTCCTGATTACCGATTACTCTCTTGTCTCACGATCCTGTACTAATACTTACCTCTCTGTTGCCGAACCTTGTCTGCCTGACCATTCTACTCACCAGTGGGCCCTCGCCACTGGTGAGGTGTTAACTACGCTAGCTCCGCTGGTGAAGCAGTTCTGCTAGGCTCTAGTTCAGCCTTAATCACCTGCTCATTAGGTACCTGTCATTGTAGTATTACTGTGTCTCGCAGGCTGCAGTACAGTTTTTCTCACCCGCCCCTCGGGTGTTCATTTGCCTGCAGTATATCCTGAATCACCCGCTCCTCAGGAGATTCAGCCTGTTCAGTATTGTTCCTCCAGCTTGCTGGAGGTTGTACGTTAGTGCACGGTCAGTGTACTGTTTGTACCTCACCAGCCCCTCTGGTGAGGTCTCTTTAACCATTAAAGTTACGGTTGCACCTAATCACTACACTATCTGCTCCTTGTCTGCTATACTACTATTATTGGTGATTCTGCAGATCACCCATAATCGGGTATAGCGTCTGTATTATTAGTGATTCTGCAGATCACCATATAATCAGACATCTGAGCTACGACACCCTACCGTTACACCTCCTCTGTAGTTATTTTCACATGCAGTTACCGTAATTAGCAGCCTGTCTTTAAACTTTAGAATCCTGTAGTTATTTTTAGGATTGAAACGTTAACTTTATAGATCTCACCTTAACTTAAAGACAGAAGAGTTAACTTTAGGTTTGTCTGAGGTAAAATGTTATCTGAATACTACATGCCTTACAGAGCCTAAGCCTCTTTTTACCACTCTGCACACAGCCCTGTGTTGCCAAACATCCGGGTCCTGGCTTGATGACGTCATGAAACTGGGACCCGGATATTCAGCATTATGGGGTGAGTGCAGAGCGGTGAACGGAGGCCCAGGCTGCAGGCTGATCACGAGGTGAGGTGAGAGAGGCTGCTTGCTGGGACTTTTTTTTTTTTTTTTTACCTCCCTGGCATTCAATTATCCCAGGATTTCTGTGCAAAAAGTGGTTCAATTAATTTCAAATAATTTTAAAGCATTTTTTTAACTTACTTTTTCTTTTTAATATTGTACACGACGAGGGATCAGCAAGGCAATGGTGAGTATAAGCACCAGTATAGGTTAACGAGCTGTAGGTGCCCCAGTATAGTTAAGCCAGCTATAAGTGCCAAAGTAAAGGTAAGCCAGCTATAGGTGCCACAGTATAGGTAAGCCAGGTATGAGTGTCCCCAGCATAGGTAAGCCAGCTATAGGTGCCACAGTATAGGTAACCATGTATGAGTGTCCCCAGCATAGGTAAGCCAGCTATAGGTGCCATAGTATAGGTTAGCCAGATATTCGTGTCCCCAGTATAGGTAAGCAAGCTATAGGTGCCATAGTATAGGTAAGCCAGGTATGATTGTCCCCTGTATAGGTAAGCTAGCTATAGGTGCTATAGTATAGGTAAGCCAGGTATGTGTCCCCAGTATAGGTAAGCCGGGCATGTGTCCCCAGTATAGGTAAGCCAGGCATGTGTCCCCAGTATAGGTAAGCCAGGCATCTCCATCTTCGTGCATGGAATAGATAGAAAGGTCAATAGTTTAAGACTGTAGCTGTGGAAAATGTAAAGGTCTGTGTCATTCACCTGAGACGTTTAAAAGCTAAAAACTTAAATGTCATGTTTTTAACACAAGATAAAATGGTGGACTTCTAGGAATGTCCCATTTAGGAGTAAGACTGTATGTACAATCTCATCAGTTTAACCCCCTCCTGACCACCTAACGCCGAGGGTGGTGCTGCCAGGACTGCCTAACGCCAAATGGAGGCGGAGCTCAGGGGCGCGCATGCATGCACATGGCAGGCTGTTAGAACTAGCGCAGCGCTGTACAGGAGACAGCATTGTTACGTAGCTGTCCCCTGGAGTGGCTCACAATCTAATACCTCTCATAGGCGGATGCCTATGAGAGGTGATTGCGGTGAAAAAATCTTGGGGTTGGGGGAAGGGGGAAAGAGAAAATTAAAAAAAAATAGCCTTTTTTATTTAAAAAAAATGAACAATAAAATTGATTTAAAAAAAAAAATTGACATAGGCGCAGCAATCAGATCCCCCCAACAGAAAGCTCAGGAGGTAAGATTCATTTGGCTGCTAAGTTGAATGGCTGAGCAATAAACTGTTAGGGCTGCAGAGTGCTGAATTGTAAAAAAAAATGGCCTGGTCACTAGGGGGTGTAAACCTGTGGTCCTCAAGCGTTTTATTTTAGCTCAGGTTTGCATTAGGCTACGTTTCCACTGTAGTGTGACATTTTCGCATCCAAAAAAATCTTATAAGATTTTTAAGGGAAAAAGGGGAGCCTGCGGGGCAGAGCAGATAGAAATCTCTCTGGTGGCATGGATGAGCCTGACTCGTCCATACTACAGCATTTTTTTTTGCTGGACGAGCCAGGCTCTTCCATACTGCTAGGGAGGTTAAAGAAGGATACATATGTAACCACACCGCAGTGTAAAACGAAGATCCAATTGACCACTGTTCAGGTCTGCATTCTGCAGGTCTCTGGAAGAGAGACCTTTTGTCAGTTGTGCAGCTTGCTGCTGAGGAATTTGCATATGTTTGTCATGCAGATTGCCTAGCCACATCCTTTGTGGGCTTGCTCTATAAAGAGCTATGTTTCCCACAGTAAGTGGCTGGTCATAAGGATTCTTCCTGTGAAACACTCTGGAGAGTGTCAGCCTTGCTCATTGTTTGAAAGATTAGCTTAAGAGTAATTCTTGGGACTGCACTTGGCAGGTTCCCTTGTGCAGTTAGGATTGCATATCTGTTTTGTTTGTCTGTTGCGATTGTCCTGTCCCTGCGGTGGTCGACAGGAGGTCGTTCTGATCTTTGTTCTTGGAGTATAGCTGGAGCAGCGGTTGCTACCAGCTATCTCCTCTATCTGTCTTGCCTGGATCGCACTCGCCTAGCGCTAGTGCTGTGGATCCATCTAATCTCCATCTCTCTGTCTCCCTGGATCGCACTGGCCTCTTTTCGCTAGTGCTGTGGATCCTATCTCTCGCTTGTCCCTGTTTTCGTGTGTCTGTCTTGTCTGCTACGAACGCTTGCTGGAGGCTCGGTGAGGTAACCGTTGAGCAAGCGCTCGCGTCCTCTGTTTCATGTTTGTCTGTCGGTGGTTAGTTAGGCGTGCTTGTCTCTATTGTGCTTATCACGTGGAGACCGCGCATGAACGCGTGCACTGTTGCGAATGAGTGCGGTGTTCACGTTCAGTTAGCATTTGTTATTTTCCTTATTGTATGATTTGCTGTGCCTTTGCTACTCTCGTGCTCCGCCTTGCTGTAGCCTTGTGTCACGTCTGGCGATCGCACCTCTCGCGATCGCATCCTACTTCGTATCTGCTGTGGTGTGTGCACCGTCGCGGGTTGGCGACTAGTTTGGTGCACACACATACAATCACACATACAATCTGTCTCTGTGCTCATTCTCAATCGCCTCTCTTGCGATTGCGTTTCTTCCCTTCATACAATTCCTGTCTGGCGTGTGTGGTAGGGCAGAGGAGCTGTTCCTCTGCGCTCCACAGCTCCACCTGCCGACAGGAATTTCCCTCTACAGGTGCATTGCACCTTTTGCTGGGTTCCCGCAAATTATACGCTTGTGGAGGATTTCTGCAGTGTCAGCGCACGTCTTGTGCGCTGATCACGGAGATAATTCCACAATCGTTACAGTATGACCAGCCCAACCAAAATTCCCAGCATAGAGGGAATTTCCGATTTGTATGATTTTGTCGAGTATGGCTCCTGTACCTTTAAGAGAATTAAAAATCTTGAACCTGAAACAGCGGATGAATTTTTGTCTGAGTGCACTAAACTTTTAATGAATCCTGAATTCCAATGCACCCCAGTATCTACCAGGGCACCCCAAATGGCCTACCTTCTGTTTGGGGGCGAAATGTTAAAGTGGGCTTATAATGTGTTAGATCATACCACCCTGAGTCAAAACCCCCTGGAATTTTTGGCCTTTACAATTCATAATTGGCTGAGACAACCTCAGTTACCATATCCCCTTAACGAGTTGTTGTCGGCAGCTCAATCAGCTGTTCCATCTACTCAGTGCAAAATCTCTTAGCCTGCAAAGATTTGCATTAACAGCTCATCCTCTTCCAAACAGCAGCCATCCAAAGCCTCTAAGTCTAAACGTAAAAGATCTAGGAAGGCTTCCCAGCGGAAAGATACTATGCCCATAGCAACCACAAATAAAGAGGTTGTTTCTGTCAAGTCTGAAATGTGCAAAGCCATTCAGTGTGATAATGATGTTTACCATGATGTTGCTTTGTCTCCGGGTTTTTTGTCTCAATCCAAAGCTTGTGTGGATCCTACTATAGGTAGGATCGCCCACTATATTAAAGCAGTTAAAAAATCTGTTCTTGTTCCTGAACTCCACCCATATGGAGATTATCTGGATACTGGCCTGTTTGAACCTCCATTTGCCTCATGGGACATTGGGACCTTGATGGAGGAATTTGATTTTGATTGGAAAGCCTTTTGCGATTTTTACATCGCAAAAAGTGAAGAGTTCTTGAATGATTGTCTCGATTCTATGTACCTTTTGATTGATTCCAATGAATGTGATGAGGGTGATGTGGATCTGATGATTTATGTATGGCAGACGATTTTGGATGAGTTACACACACACACCAACCAATTGATTCCAATAAAGAGACATCGTTGTCAGATGATTGTTCCTGCCTTTCTGGGGTAAAGCATGTGAGTCGTGACATTGTGCGATCTGAAGTGAGTGGGTGTGCCACTGTGGTTGATTCCTGTGTGAATCCTGGAGGATTTTCTCCTGACTGCGTGCGGTTTGAATCTGTGCGATCTGATGCCTGTTTCCCTGATGTTGTCGCTATTTTTACTGCAGATGCGTTTTTGTCTCACCCTGTTCACACCTGTAAGGGCCCGTTGCCTGGTGACAGTTGCTCCAGTGTTTCTATCCTGAACGCCTTACAGTCTGCCCCACAGATCGCGGAGGTTTGCGCTATGGAAACGTCAGTTTCACAACCTGAAGCGATTTTTGATTCGCAAGTTTTGCGTTCTGACTGCTCGGATTTGACATTGTTAGCCGAATCTAAGAGTGAGACAGCGCTTCGGTTTTGCGAATCTGATTCTGAAGCATCTTTGCTGGGTCCAGAGAAAGTTTCTCTGAGCCTGCCCTGTACCATGAATAACAATATGATGTCCAATCACACTGACATTTGTGAGTCCCTCTCTTGTTCTGAGGAAAATGCTGGTTCTGCACCCTGTACTCTGGATGAGTTAATATGGCCTTGTTTAGAGTCCCCTGCAGTGTCCCTAGAGGCTCGTCTAGGTATTGCTACTATACTCACCTGTTTTTCTGCAGTTTTGGAGTTGCAAGCTAGTTTGACTGCTACACAGAATTCTGGGTGCAGTGAGATCAAAGTTAGGGAGTCAGTGTGTGTTCCAGTAAATATTCCTGTACATTCCGCTCATGATTATGAAATTCAGTCTCAGTTTATGGTGGAACTTTCCCTGGGACATCTGCCCTGTCCACAAAATAAAGTTCCAGTTTTGCCCTGTAACATGGATAGTTCAGAATCCTTCTCAGAAAACTTGAAAAATGATGTTCCTGAGGTCTTGTCTGATGTCCTGGAGACCTCCGAGTTCCTCCCAAAGGGTCCAGAACTTGTAGGAGATGTCTCCTGCCCCCCAAGTCCTTCTGAGGTGCTGCCCACTTCAGTAGGCATTGCTGTTGTGCTGACTACCTTTGCAGCTCTGGTGGAGCTTCACTCATATGTAGTCAATGATGATATTATTGTCACAGAGATTTCTAGGTTTGAGTCCAAGCCTTCTTTTGAAAGTCCTGTGCTTGAGACTACTGCTCATGATGATTCTCTGCCCGGTGCTGGTTTTGGTCCTGTCATGCCGGGCTCTGAGGTTGGCAGTTCCCCGACATGTTCTGAGGTTTCTCCTATGCTGGTGTACCCCAATGTGTTCTGTGACCCAGAAAGCCCAAGTGTGCCTCGGTTACCAGCATGCTCAGATGCTTCCTCGGTGGAGACATGCTCTGATATGGCCTGCCTGCTTGCATGCCCAGAAGTGGTCCCTGAAAGTCTTGATCTTGATGGGTGTCCTCGTAATTCTGAATCCGGAATTGTCATTGGTTCCATGGGGGTTCTTGATAATTCTCCATGTGAGCCTGTGATTGTTCTGCCCTCTTGGGATCTCTGTGGAGCTTCGAAGGGTTCTGGGAGATTCCAGGAGAAAGTTTGCTTGGTACCCTGGATAAGATTAACAGTGGCTTTTGTGTTGTAAGGGACACTTCGAACAGGTATTGTGGCAGGTTTGGTATTTTCGGACGCTCCTTGGAAGGTGGTTGTCTGGAGGGTGTCGATGGCTTCTTCTCTAGCGTTCACAGTCCTGATGGGTGTTATATTGAGACTGTTAGTACTGATGGGCATGTTTCGGTGGCGTTTGCTTCCGATGAGGTCGGTTTCGGCTGGACTGACTCTGGAATTGGGCCTTGTCGGGCTGTCCTGACCTTCATGAGTCTTCAGTTAGAGTCTGTTGCAAATATCAGGTTAGAGGGTCGTCTGGAATCCGACCCTAGAGGGGGGGGGGGGGTAATGTGAGGATCCGCGTGGCTGCCTGAGCAGGCAGGCAGCCTTTTGACCACTGTTCAGGTCTGCATTCTGCAGGTCTCTGGAAGAGAGACCTTTTGTCAGTTGTGCAGCTTGCTGCTGAGGAATTTGCATATGTTTGTCATGCAGATTGCCTAGCCACATCCTTTATGGGCTTGCTCTATAAAGAGCTGTTTCCTACAGTAAGTGGCTGGTCATAAGGATTCTTCCTGTGAAACACTCTGGAGAGTGTCAGCCTTGCTCATTGTTTGAAAGATTAGCTTAAGAGTAATTCTTGGGACTGCACTCGGCAGGTTCCCTTGTGCAGTTAGGATTGCATATCTGTTTTGTTTGTCTGTTGCGATTGTTCTGTCCCTGCGGTGGTCGACAGGAGGTCGTTCTGATCTTTGTTCTTGGAGTATAGCTGGAGCAGCGGTTGCTACCAGCTATCTCCTCTATCTGTCTTGCCTGGATCGCACTCGCCTAGCGCTAGTGCTGTGGATCCATCTAATCTTCATCCCTCTGTCTCCCTGGATCGCGCTGGCCTCTTTTCGCTAGTGCGGTGGATCCTATCTCTCGCTTGTCCCTGTTTTGGTGTGTCTGTCTTGTCTGCTACGAACGCTTGCTGGAGGCTCGATGAGGTAACCGTTGAGCAAGCGCTCGCGTCCTCTGTTTCATGTTTGTCTGTCGGTGGTTAGTTAGGCGTGCTTGTCTCTGTTGTGCTTATCACGTGGAGACCGCGCATGAACGCGTGCACTGTTGCGAATGAGTGCGGTGTTCGCGTTCAGTTAGCGTTTGTTATTTTCCTTATCTCCTCATTGTATGATTTGCTGTGCCTTTGCTACTCTCGTGCTCCGCCTTGCTGTAGCCTTGTGTCACGTCTGGCGATCACACCTCTCGCGATCGCGTTCCTACTTCGTATCTGCTGTGGTGTGTGCACCGTCGTGGGTTGGCGACTAGTTTGGTGCACACACATACAATCTGTCTCTGTGCTCATTCTCAATCGCCTCTCTTGCGATTGCGTTTCCTCCCTTCATACAATTCCTGTCTGGCGTGTGTGGTAGGGCAGAGGAGCTGTTCCTCTGCACTCCACAGCTCCACCTGCCGACAGGAATTTCCCTCTACAGGTGCATTGCACCTTTTGCTGGGTTCCCGCAAATTATACGCTTGTGGAGGATTTCCGCAGTGTCAGCGCATGTCTTGTGCGCTGATCATGGAGAGAATTCCACAATCGTTACATGTCTATAGTGTGCATTCTAGAAATATGGTTTATTCCAAAGTAAAGACACACTGCCGGGTCATCGGAGAGTCAATCTGAGTTTCTTCTCTTAGCCAAGCTCATTTATAGTCTGGCTGACTCTATGTTGAATTCTGATGGGCTCTGAAATTCATGCTTCTACAGCAGCAAGATAACAGAGAAACACATCCCTTGAGCTCTCTAAATTTAAAATAAGTTATTTCAGTAGTGCACAGTTCAACACTTCATCTGTCAAGAGCAATAATATTTGTTCGGTATTATATGAGAAGGCTAGTTTAACTAATGTTTTTTAGCGTTAATGTTTCTTTTGATCTTAAAAGGTGCTATTAACAGTGAATCTGTGTATTCATCAAGTCCCACAGTGTTTTGATATTAGTGTCTTTTCATTCCATTTGAAAAATGAGAGTTCAGCACACTTGTGGGTATTAAATAGCTATGATTTAAAAATAGCCCTAGGCATATACGCTATCATGTTGACATGTGAGTCGAATGGATCACTTTTCTGTGGAAAGAAAGATATTTACATATAAACAGACTACTTAAAATGCTTACACTAGCCAAATCCTTAAACTCACTATGTTATACAAAAGTAATGTGTACCTAGTTTATTTAAATCATTATAACATTTTGAAAATTTCTATGAAATCTAAGTAAGAAACAAGCTCAAGTTTAAATCTACTTTTTCAAAATCACAATCCATGGTGTTAAAAATTAAAAAGAAATAATAATGTCCTTCTGGAATATATAAAAGGTGTCAGACTTTATCTATCATTACACATTTTTTGCAGGTGTCAATTAGAGTTTAAATACTCATATGATTTAAAATATATTTATATTAAAATGCATCCTATATTCATATTTATTATATATCATCTACATATATTCCATATGTAAAGCCAACTCCATCCAAAACATTTAATATTTTTTTTGCTGGGCCCCAGCTAAAAAGGGCGCCAGATATTGTCATTTGGGAATAAGAGGAAAAAACAATTTTTCAAAAAGACCTTATCATTTTTGAGAAAATCGATTTTAAAATTTCGAAGGAAAAATGTATACTTTTAAATGCGGTAAATGTCACTTTTAGTAGCAAACCTAACGGTAGTGTAATTTTACATGTATCAAAAGAAAGAGCAATACATTTCCTGACGGGGTTTCCAGGGAGTCCATACGCAGCCGCAGCGCTTTGGCTAGGGATCGCTATACAGCCGCAATATGGTTGTATGAAGATCCCTGGCATTTTTTCCTATTTTCTCAATTTTTTTATTTATGTTTAAAGTGTGGGAATTTTTTTAAATTATGTGGGGTCCCACCTCCTGAAACTTTTTAACCCCTTGTCCCCCATGCAGGCTGGGATAGCCAGAATGTGGAGCTCCGACCGATTGGGGCTTCACATCCTGACTATACCAGCTGCAAAAAAGGTCCCTTAATGCCGATTTTCGTTCCGGGGTATCTGTTGGGGGGCCCCCCAGGTTTATTTTGCCCTGGGGCTCCATTGTTGCTTAAACCGGCCCTGGCTCATTGTAGTGCAAAAACTTGAAATGTAAGAAGTTATTTCTGAGAAAGCATAGGGAACAGTTTTAGAAACAATTATACAGTTTAGAAATGACTGTTTGTTAAATTATGAGTTACTGTAATTGATACATTTGCTATGGACATGAAAGTTAAAGATAACAAGCGATATATTTATTTATATTTTCGTAAATGATTTTACAAACAAAATAATTGTTTTAAATTAATGTGGCATCTTTTTTTATACAGTTATCGCTAAATGAAAACAGTTTAACATTGATGACTACGGGGTGCCCTTTTTAATAGGCACCTGTATTACATGATATGCCTCAGAGGAGCTTACAATCAAATCTTACCACAGCCTAATGCCCTACCATATTATTATTATGTATTTACTACACCTAAGGCCCGTTAACATAA
Source organism: Hyperolius riggenbachi (assembly GCF_040937935.1). Lineage (NCBI taxonomy): Eukaryota > Metazoa > Chordata > Amphibia > Anura > Hyperoliidae > Hyperolius > Hyperolius riggenbachi. Next base: position 153,321,533 of record NC_090650.1, on the reverse strand, counting down.
CGGGCGCTAGGCCTTCCTCACAACCCCCCTCCCCTCCCACCCCTGTCACCAACGCCGCTGACGCCGCATTTCCGCCACGTCCTCCTCCTGCTCTAACGGCCACCCGCGTGCCGCACATGCACGGTACAGAAAAGCAAGGACACAGGGACACAGGAGGAGGTCGCAGGGACACAGGGGTTTTATTAGGTAGGGTACAGCACTGGCATCTTCTGCAGCACTTACAGTAAAACACATAGTCATGTCAGTGACTGTCCTCAGAGGAGCTCACACTCTATCGTCTGCCATATGTGTAGTAAGTAGGGTATTATTTTTTATTAAAGGAGAGTACGCTTCATTCAAAGTTTTGCTGTTGATGTCCATTCTCATTGAATTGTACCGCTGCTAAGTTCATGTACATTTGGCCCTGCCCATGACCGAACAGTACCACACCCACTTTCGAGGGCATCAACACACCTATTTTTGCTGTGGTGCACTTCACGCGCCACAGGTCCACAGCTACCCCATCAGTGGATATGTGACCTGCATTGCACAATCAGTAGAAAAATCCTGGATCTGCCCCTGGTGAGACTGCCCTATGGTTAGCAAGTTCTGGGAGTATTGTTCTGGCTTGGCATCAGAAGTCATGGAGTCTCCTGTCCCACTTAATCCTTGGGTAGCCCTTTTTAACAAGAAAACCCCTTCCTTAAGTAAAAATCAAAATTCCCTATTGGTTAAATTTGGTAACACCGCTTATTAATAAAAGTTTGGTCTTTTGCCTTGATTGAGTTACCCCTTAATAAAATCTGTGGCTTTTTGCTATACCATTTAATTGTTATATGTCTTCATTTATTGGTCTTGGCTTCCATGTACCATCACATGGAGTCTTCATAGCAACAGAGTTCAGAGGGAACAAATCCTTAAAATGGCTTACCAATGAATACTCATGAGCATCACTTCATCACAGCCTCTGCACATTTTCTTAGTAGTATAAATGCACTGAACACATAATTGCAAAAATTACCTTAAATTAGCTGTGAATAATGACAGAAATGTTATCAACAACATATGGTGGCACTGTGCTGACTGCAAAGGCCAGTAACAATATTTTTTTGACATGATGTGCCTGGGCATGTTTTGCATCTTTATACTATCAGTTTCTTTGTTGGACTCCTCTAACTAAATAAGACATTCTAGCATAAATCTGTAATGCCCGAGATGTCCATCAACGTAACATTAATGGAAGTTTTCTTTTCTTTTTTAAAGAGGCAAATAATGCAGTTCTTTTGAATACAGCCAGGGTTTTATATAGTCTAGGATGTTCTGATTAACGATGTGATCAAAATTAAATGAACATTTTTGAGCAGAGTTTTGAGTTGAAAAGGAGGGCTCTGTTTAAGGGCTCTGTGTTAAAGAGAGCTCTGTTTTTCTTTAAAAAACACGACCCATACAAATATCACACAAGATATTCTCATTTAATTTCTGAAGCACAACTTTGCCATTTTAAAGTGAACCAGAGATGAAGCACCCTCATGTATTATATCAGTGGGAACGATCGAGAAAACACCTACCCTGCTCTCTGTTTCATTCTTCACTGTTCAGCCTGCTTCTTATCAGCCCTGATAAAATCCCCGACTGAGTATTTAGTCTGGCTTTGCTCAGGAATCATTATAGCTGAGTCATTATAGCAGAGCCACAAGGGGGCAGACTTGGGCTTAAAAAGACATCAGAGAAGACAGACTCGGCTATAATGATTCCTGAGCAAAGCCAGACAGTGAAGAATGAAACAGAGAGGAGAAACAGAGAGTAGAATATATATGGTAAAATACATGAAGGTGCTTCATCTCTGGTTCACTTTAAGGTGTGTTTTGACACGGACCTAGTTGTGTAAAAAATGGTTGCTGTCAATAACATGTTTAATGTCAAAATGCAGACAGATATTTCTTGTTGGATTTGGATGGTTCAAGTTATCTTGTTCAGGCTTTGATGAAGATACATTAAAGCTGGGGTCAGGAACCTTTTTGGGTGAGAGAGCCATAAACGCCACTTATTTTAAAATGTAATTCCATGAGAGCCATACAATATGTTTCAAACACGTCCCTGTTGCCATGGTGATGTGTATACAGTTGATCCGCCGGGCAGCGGAAGTATCAGACACGTCTTCAGCTTCTTTTGGGATTCAGCAACATCAGCAATATCCCCGAGAGCCAGACAGGAGAAATACCGACTAACAGCTTGTACAATTAGCTAGCTTACTTGAGGGTTGATTCACTTTGTAGGACGAGATCCCCGCACTTTGACCAAATAGACTGCCTGTCGAGTGACAGGCAGCCTATTGGTCCAATCAAAGTGTGGGGATCTCGTCCTACAAAGTCACTGAACCCAACAGGGTGCAGAGTGGGACAATTGGAGTAGCTGATAGTTTTGGGGTAGCGTGAGTAAGTTAGTAGTGCGTGCTACAGCAGTAGCCTGCCTGCCTACTCTGAAAATGTTACTTGCGCTGCCACACTAAGCTGTGCTGCTTGAGCAGTGTACCCTAGTGAATCAACCCCTACTGATTTGTCTGTGTGTTACTCTTCACACATGTGCGTGTGGTGGAAACTGGAAAGAAGAGATTTGTTTGCAGGGTCTTGTGATATCAATGTACTATTATTGATACATGGCAACTGAATCTGCCCATACATACAGAATGTTTCCAATCAGTCTCATCTGATTCAATGACTTTGATAACATCTTGCCAGCAATCTATTGGCCGAACCTTGGTGGATTTTCAACTGATTTTTTTTAAATTTAGTTTTTTATTTAGTTTATTGATTGAAAATCTGATCTGGCATGTTAAAAAAATCTCTGTGTGAGGAGGGAGGGCCATAAGCTCATAAAGTTGCTCTGCTTCAATTAGTACATCATTAATGGTTCAATCATGCTCAGTAGATTTCTGCTGAAATCTGTTGAGCATCTATTTACCATTAAATTTAACCTATTCCAATTGTTTAGAAATGGATTGGCTTAGCATATTGGGCCTTCATTGTCCTGTGTGTGGCCAACTTTACTGATAAGTAAAGCTGGCCACACTTAGAAACAGACAACTACTCTATTATCTACTTATTTTAACCATTCTTATATAATTTCCCTAAAGGTGGCCACATACTTTTACAGTTTTTTCAATGATATCCGTCCGATTCAATCATTTAATGTAATCTGCAAGAAATTCGATGCATCAACTCCCTGGTCAATTTTCAGGCAAGATCAATCAATGCGGTCAATTGCACCAGATGGAAAATTTTGCTCGGCTGGCAGTGGGTTGGTAGCACATCTCTAACAGTGTTCAATTTCACAATTACAGTAATGAAAAACAACAACTTATTTTTATTAAAAAAACAAACAAACGTACAAACACACAAATAGACAAACATGAAGGGGGGGTTTGGCGCATCAGACCCCGCCAACAGAGAGCTCTGTTAGTGGGGAGAAAGGGGGGGTCACTTATGTGCTGTGTCGTGTGGCCCTGCAGCTTGGCCTTAAAGCTGCAATGGCCAATTTAATGAAAAATGGCCTGGTCTTTAGGGGGGTTTAACACTGCGGTCTTCAAGTGGTTAAACTGCTTAACATTGCAGTTACACACAATATAATATCTGGTCTTTTTATGAAAAGCTGACTTTCAGAGATCTTGAAAAATCTACTTTACTTGAGAAATGTCACACTTTCACAGAACTGTTTAGGACTGAATTGGATAGGGAAATCCCATTGACTACAATACCTGATGGAAGGTCTCCTTTAAGCTGCCAGGTAGAACAGAAGAGTTCTGACACAGTGCTGAAGCAGGTAATTGTTACAGTTTAGCTATGCTACTCTACAATGTGGTTAGAGGGTGCCAGGGGAGGGGGGAAGGGTGTAGGTGTTTGTTTTACCAGCCACATGGAGGGGGATCCAAAGAGTGGGACCATGCTAATTTTGCTGGTGGTGGGGTCCAGTGGGCTGTTGCTGCACCCCGGATCAGACTGACAATGTTTCAGCCAAAAACACCGGTGCACATTTGAAGCTTTTGAGGGCCACATAAAAGAGGATGGAGGGACAGATCTGGCCCACTAATTTTGAGTTTGACACCTATAAGCAAGGGAGATTTACAGTATTGCCAATATTCTACAAGCAGCTTGACACAGCCCTCATTTTCCTGTGCCGTTTTCCCAAATATGTGCATGAATACACATACTGTATTTTTCGGACTACAAGACGTACTCTTTCTTGGGGGGGGGGGGGGGGACAGTCCATGCGTCTTATAGTCCCAATACAGGAAGTCAATACCTATAATCACCTGCAGATAGGAACTGCTGCAATGTCACGGACTCCCTGTACTGTCCCCAGTCTAGCTTCAGTATAAAACTGTATTGAATATCATGCAGAGGCACACACACAACATGTTTTGGGCGAAGCCCTTCCTCCGCCCGAAACATGTTGTGTGTGTGCCTCTGCATGCTATTCAATACAATTTTCTACTGAAGCCATTTGTGTGCCATCTCCATTTGTGCTATTCTACTACGGTTGTGCAGGAGTGGTGTACCTGCAGGAGGTGGGCACCGGCACGGAGGTCTATCTATAGGCCTGGAGAGGTGTGTGATGGGAGAATATTTGAAGATTGTCCCCAGTGACTTCCTGCACTGCCCCTATGTGATACTCACCTCATCCTGGGAGCGTGCTGCGAACAGCTGCTGTTCTCCTCCGTGTCCTCGGTGTCCTTCTCCACTCCCACCATAAACGTAATCAGCGGCGGCGATCATCGCAGAAACGTCAGGGAGGTAAGTGGATCCTCTTCTTTCCCCCCTACTGCCGCAGCTGTCAAATTGATCACTACGATCCGACGGCGATCGTAGTTATCACGTGATCAGCAGCCATACGCAATGGCTGCTGATCACTGAGGGGAGATGCCAGCTGTCATATGACAGCTTAATCTCCCCTCTCCGGTGCGCACGATCGCATCGGGACGGTTCGTTAGTGCGGACGTTGAATCAACGTCCAGTCAGAACGGTGGCACCACCTGCTGGAAGTTGATTCAACGTACTTGGTCCCCAAAAGGTTAAATGCCTTTTCTGTATCTACATTGTGAAGGCAAGTGGATATTGAGTGAGATTGGGCATATGCCAGGAGATCATTTTTCATTTTCTCTTACAAATAACTTTTCAACATTTTGCAATTAAAAAGGCACAAAAGGTGGTTGAAAAAGTACTTTTAAAATTATTTTGTGTATTTGCTTACTGGAGGTTTAAAAGAAATGTTATTGGAAATGTGGGACAACATCATCTAAGAGAAATATCAGGAGAAAAGGATAATTGCATATATGCCCTGGTGTGCAATGGAGGATGCCAGCTCCAACCTAGATGACAATATTCTACACATAAATGAAAAGAAGATATTACAGCATATACAAAAAGATTTCTAGCAACATGGTAATGAAGCAAGGTGGGATACTGGAGAAGGAATGTAGTTTACTCACTAATATTTACACTTTTGGCAAATGGGTAAGAGGTTTGCTAGAAGAGTTTTGTAGTCATCAGCTGAGGCAATGAGGCATATCAAGAGATCAGTTATCAGAACTATAAACCTCCTCTCCTACCACCTCTACACCGCCCTCCCCCCATTCCCATGCTGAGAGACAGGACTTAGTATGGATCTAGCTGGTTATTCAAACTCCAAATGTTCTGTAGTTTGGAAAGCTGTAGCAATATTGTAGCTGGTCAGTCCAAAGATTTAACCCATTGGCTAAACTTTAGTACATTAGACTCCTTGTCTTGTGAGCTGCTACCTTAGATCAAGGAAGTAATTCTTTTTGGCTGAAGGACTAGCATGACAATATTATTCTGCTACTGTATAGAATGTGACACTCATTTCAAAGCAATAAGTTTTAGTGTTTAATGAAACTTGGCTCTAAAATGTTGTCTTTTTGTGCATCTAGTAACAAAACATTATAAAATGTTAATGAACTGTTACCCTTTGGTTTAATTTTGCAGACAGAAGTATTTCAATAATATTCCATATTTCTAAATCCTATGCAGATAAGTGCAATTGCTGCTATTCATTCTTGAGATACACTTTGTCCCAGATATCCAGAGTTTAAACAAAACACAAGATTTACAAGACTTTTTAATTTCATATAGTAGTTTGTTTTGTTTGCATAATTATGTCCTTCTATTACCTTCTATGCTCTATACTTTGAATTGGAGAAGGCCAATTTGTGAAATCAAACTTCATGTGAGTCTATAGGTCACATCAAAATTGCCAAATAACATTGTTGTTTTGTTGAAAAACACCACTTTTAGGCTGCTTTCCCACCAAGACGTTGCGTTTAGGGGACGTTATAGGGCAGCGGCCGCTCCAAGAAGTAAACACTGCAAGTGCAGTGAATGTCAAGTAGCCATGTGCCTGGCTACGTAGCGGCCTCTCCCCGCCTCTTCTCCGTCCCTGAAATAAAAAAAAACCCATACTGAGCATGTGCAAACAGTCTAACACGGCTTAAGCTGCTAGAACGCACAGTATGCTGCACTTCAAACGAACGTGCAGCATTACTGTGTAACACAACGTGGGCACTGTGAACAGCCCATTGATTTTTCATCGCTCTGCGGTGGGGTGCGTTACAGGCTGCACTAACGTACGCCTGTAACATCTCACTGTGAGAGCAGCCTTAAGCTACAAGTACATTTTTTTAAAGCTGTGATTAAGAAAATGTTGTCAAGCCTCATCTATGTCTAAAAGGACTACAACAACAGGAATTCCCTTATAGAAACTTGAGGGAAATAAGTTTTTGGAGAGCTTCACATTATTAAAAAGTGCAGGCAATACAGATTCTTGTTTTTAATCAGTACTTGTCTTTATTAAGCAGACAGCAGTAATGCATAACTGTGAATTTGAACTTTTCCAAGCAGCAATAACAATATAGTCATAGAGCTCAGTGTATGAGAACTGATATTTGCATGAAGCTAAACATTTTATGTGTATATGCGAAAAGACAGCAAAACCACTATAGTTATTCTTCAATAGTATAACTGCATGCAGGGCCGCCATCAGAAATTTTAGGGCCTGTCACACATCATCAGCCCCCCCAGCCCACCCACTGACTGCTGTACCCGCCCATCTGATCTGTGCAATCAAGTCACAGAACGCTGCCCGAAGCCCACCGCGGTGCTGTCATTTTAAACAAGCCAGCCAATAGTCATGAATGATTCTAGGAAAAGATTGAATTGCACGATTGCAATTTTTATTTAATTCACGATTTTTGATACACAATGATGAATCACCAATAGTGAGTAAGAGTCCCTCCAGTATATAAGTGCCCCAGTAAAGGTTAGCTAGCTATTGGTGCCCCAGCACAGGTTAACCAATATAGGTGTCGCAGTACAGGTTAGCCAGTATAGGTTAGCCAGTACAGGTTAGCCAACATAGGTGTCGCAGTACACGTTAGCCAGTATAGGTGTCACAGGATCCCCCCCCCCCCTCCTGCAGCGGTGTCTCCCCCTCTCTCTTTCTCTCTCTCCGCAGCGATATCGGGTGGCCAGTGCTGTTATTCATTGTGCATCTTGCCTGCACAGATCACACCACCAGTTCCAGTCCTCTCTGTCTACAGTACCAGGGCACAGTATAGATAGTCGGGCATAGGTGTCCTCAGTATAGATAGCCAAGTACAGGTGTCCCCAGTATAGATAGCCAGGCATAGGTATCCCCAGTATAGATAACCAGGCACAGGTGTCCCCAGTATAGATAGTCAGGCATAGGTATCCGCAGTATAGATAGCCAGGCACAGGTATCCTTAGTATAGATAGTCAGACACAGTGTATCCCCACTATAGATACAGCGGGGTGTGAAAGTTTGGGCAACTTTGTTAAACATCATGATTTTCCTGCATAAATCGTTGGTTGTTACGATAAAAAATGTCAGTTAAATATATCATATAGAAGACACACACAGTGATATTTAAGAAGTGAAATGAAGTTTATTAGATTTACAGAAAGTGTGCAATAATTGTTTAAACAAAATTAGGCAGGTGCATAAATTTGGACACCACAAAAAAGAAATGAAATCAATATTTAGTAGATCCTCCCTCCGTTTGCAGAAATTACAACCTCTAAACGCTTCCTATAGGTTCCAATGAGAGTCTGGATTCTGGTTGAAGGTATTTTGGATCAATCCTCTTTACAAAACATCTCTAGTTCATTCAGGCTTGATGGCTTCTGAGCATGGACAGCTCTCTCTAACTCACACCACAGATTTTCAATTATATTCAGGTCTGGGGACTGAGATGGCCATTCCAGAACGTTGTACTAGTTCCTCTGCATGAATGCCTTAGTGGATTTTGAGCAGTGTTTAAGGTCGTTGTCTTTTTTGAAAGATTGAGCCCCGGCGCAGCTTCAGCTTTGTCACTGATTCCTGGACATTGGTCTCCAGAATCTGCTGATACTGAGTGGAATCCATGCGTCCCTCAACTTTGACAAGATTCCCAGTCCCTGCACTGGTCACACAGCCCCACAGCATTATGGAACCACCACCATATTTTACTGTAGGTAACAGGTGCTTTTCTTGGACTGCTGTGTTCTTCTTCCTCTATGCAGAATGCCCCTTGTTATGCCCAAATAACTCAATTTTAGTTTCATCAGTCCACAACACCTTATTCCAAAATGAAGCTGGCTTGTCCAAATGTGCTTTAGCATACCTCAAGCGGCTCTGTTTGTGCTGTGGGCTTCCTCTGCATCACTCTCACACACAGCATCTCTTTGTGTAAATTGCGCCGAATGGTTGAACGATACACAGTGACTCCATCTGCAGCACGATGATGTTGTAGGTCTTTGGTGCTGGTCTGTGGGTTGACTCCGACTGTTCTCACCATTCGCCGTGTTTGTCTATCCGAGATTTTTCTCGGTCTGCCATTTTGCGCCTTAACTTGAACTGAGCCTGTGGTCTTCCATTTCCTCAATATGTTTCATAATTGTGTAAACAGACGGCTGAAATCTATCCCTTAAACCATGATGTGAACAATCTTTGTCATCAGGTCATTTGAGAGTTGATTGAGACCCCATGTTAGGTCTGTAGATATGACCTATCTAATTGAAGTTATCTATATACTAGTTGTGTTTTGAGGTTTGGGAGCTTTGTAATGGTTTTCTCTCTTTTGTTCCTATGAGCTCCTGATATATAATAGCTTTTAAAATAGGATGCTTTTGCTTAAATTAATTGAAATTTGGGATGGTAGAAAAAGATTTCTGCCTTTTCTTTGCTGTAATCCGTGACAACTGGTCGCATAGCAACAGGAATAAAAACTCAAAGAAATCGAGCAGGCATAATTAATGTCACATTATCTTAATCACCTAAATAGGTATCAATAATCAGGGGAAATAGGTCAACGACCTCAAAACTAACATTTAAACAAAAAAGAGAAAAAAGACCCCCTCTCTTGTGATCTAATGATAGGTAGAAGCATTCAATCAGGTATAACTCAGGACACCAAAGTTACCATGAAAAAACCTTTATTAATGACCAGCTAATGAATTAAAATCAATTAAAAACAAACAGCCAGACCTGGTACATGTGTCCTTAAGTAATAAATTAACAATTGAGTCTATTGACAGATATCATAAGTATAGTTTCTTCTGGTTGCTCCTGTGATAAGTGAATAAAAGCGGAGTCCTAATCTTGGAAATAATAGTAATAATAATAATAATAGGGACTCCTGCTCCACAGGTCACTATCCCAGAAAAAAACATATATAAATATTGAAAATTACTGTTCTCACATCTCTCCTGCTGGAGATAAAGTGCTAGTGCTGAAAAAGCTAATTAATAAACTGAAAACTCCCTAATAGAGATAAAGTGATAACCGTGCAAAATCAAATTGATTATATAAAACGAACATATTGCTGCAAAAATTGATAAACATACACCATTGAATCAAAAAAGTGAAATGTGCAAACTACAACAATTGATCAAATAGCCAAGTAAATAGAGACAAAAACTGTCTTAAGGTAAAGGTTGGTGCAAGAAGATGGCCGCAATAGCCAAATCTAAAGTCACCTAAAGTGCATGAATGAGCAGGGAAGCAGATCGTAGGAAGCAAAAAGACTCACCAAATGAAGGAGATAAGAGGACCAGGAAAGGCTGTACAGCGCTGCCCGCGCTGTCCCACTAGTTCCGCCGAAGCTGCCAAGGGACAATTAATTGAAATTTGGGATGGTAGAAAAAGATTTCTGCCTTTTCTTTGCTGTAATCCGTGACAACTGGTCGCATAGCAACAGGATGCGCTGTTTTGTGTGCTTTGCACCGACTTCATTACGCTGTGTGCATCAGGCCACCTTTGTTTTTGTAATGCGTAGTTACTTCTGCCACCTGGTCACATAGCGATAGGACGCGTAGTCTTGTACACGTGGGACCGACGTCTTTACGTCTACGCTACACATGCGTCTCTATGAGTGGTGGTTTCGTTTCTGTCTGTGCTTCCTCGTTTCTAGGCAACTATGAGTTACACAAGTGGGTGGAGCAGGCATACGTGGTTGTCATGTGTTTATGGGGCGGTTATTTTGCACTTAGCACACATTGAAATACGGATGTCCAGCATTTTGATTGGACAGTACACGGTTTCCCTTCAGGTGCTCTTCTGACATCTGCTTCTGATAGGTGGGCTCAGGTATAATGTTTTTTAATGGTTTACTTGCAACAGTTCTGAGTTTGCATTTCTGCTTTCTATCCGGTCCTCTCATTATTCCTTGCCCTCTGATTGGTTGCCAATTTCGATCAGGTTTTCTATTGTTCTGATTGGTTCATGTGACTTGTTTGTGAGAGTATATAAATGCTTTGAAGGTTTGTTAGTTTAGAGCGAGCCTATACAGTTTGTAGGATACAGTTCCGAAACAGCATTTGTCCCTGTTCTAGGCTACCTCTCTTTTTATGCAATAAAGAGCTTTAATACATCCACGGGGTGCTGCTGACTTTTTGCTTTATTGATTTACCCATAACCTGACCATGTGGCAGGGACTTTAGGAATTGTTATATGTGACATAGACACAATGGTGTGTCGAAACGCATAATTATTATCACCTGGCACACGCCTGGACTCCAGGCGTCGAATTGTGAAGAATTTGGTGAACTCTGGTAAATTTGATTCGATTGCTTCACCCTTTTAACATTACCCTTTGAAAGTGAACAGACATCAGCCGTGAAATGACTAGACTAGAGGACTTGGTTATATACACAGATGGAGCAAATGTAATCAGGATGGCCTACTCAGCTGAATGAAGGGGGCTTTTAGGACCATTGTAGTCCCTTACACACTCCAATGAGTTCTGGGTCACCATGAGCTTGCTGGTTAGTCTGTGCCTCTCAGCTGAATGAATTAGCATATCAAGCAGTGGGGGGTAGTCTCTACAGGGCTTATCAATCAGGGTGTAAGGCTAACAGAAGTTAGAAGTTACAGGAAAGCCACTAATAATAACTGTGAATCAAGGGAATGCAATAATTAAAAATCACAGTTACTAGTGAAAATCACTATATGCAGCTCAGCAAATGATGAATATGGTTAAACCTCCAGACTTAAAAAACAAGCCAAGCTCTCCACCCCATCAAAGAAATCTGCAAGGGCATTTTCCCCTGATGCTGTGCAAAGCTTGATGGGATTTCTGATAATGTTGTTCTCATTGCCTAGCACGTGCAGCTGGGAGGGGTGATCAGGACACAGGACAGTTGGAACTGTGTTTCATGTTCCCTGTCACCTCCTTTCAACCAAAAAGATGGCTGCCCCCATGAAATCACAAACATTTGCCTGTTCTTTTAAAACAGGGTGGGTAAGAGATTATATTACCTATCTATTTTAATTAATGTAACTAATGTAACTTAATGACAGTATGTTTGTTTAGGCTGAAATTCCTTTTTAAAGATGTTCAAAACAGATGGGTTGGGATACAGGCAGTTCTCATACTTGCAGTTGGTTCATGTGCAGTCAGATAGGATTAATCAGTAGGATTGTTATTTAGGTGCAAATACATTTGAGAGCATTGAGAATTATGCTAATTATTATGCTACAGTATTATACTAATTATCATGAAAATCTGTTGTAAAATGAACTAGTCAAATCTTGTAGTAAAATCATGTCACTGGTCCATATTCAAGCTGCATAGTTTTGCAGTAACATTGGCATATTTCTGCATGAACCTGTTTGCAGTAACACTTGCATATTTCCAGTAAAGTAGAAAGTTATCACTGAGGCAAAACTTTGTACTAAATGTCTATTAGATGTTCGTAGCAAAGGAATATAGGGACACTAAAATGCCTGTAGACATCCACTGTAGGTGGAAGTAGTTTTGTATTAAAAAAGCTTTTAGATGTCCATGACATATGAATGTGAATACACAAAACACCTATAGATGTTGGTGGCAGTCTAAGGGTTAAAACAAACCTGTGCAAAAGAAAAGGTTGACTGTTAAATACTGACCTAAGTAATGGGAAGCTGCTGGATGGTCTAGAAGCTTCCGAGGCCCTCCTCAAACTTACTGCTGCTGCTAAGGACCCTCTTCTTCTTGTGGCCATGCTCACATCTGAGTACCAGGCATGGTCGGAAGAGCCCATTTCCATTTCCGGGACAATTCCGCATACCGTCATACCGAAATTCTGCTACCGTTTCATTCCGACGGTATACCGAAGCTGTTCCGCGGAATTCCAACGTATACGGAATTCCGTCGGAAAAATTTTAAAATCTCTCTCTCTCTCTCTCCCTCCTCCTCCTCCTCCTCCTCCTCCACCCTAACCCTAACCCTAACCCTATTGTAATTCTGAATAGTAGGAGAAAATACAATTTTACTACTGATAAAGGCCTTTGTTGATTTCTCCTAGTCAGGGTCCACATGTATCCAAATTCACATCTGAATTATGTTTTTCCAAAATTGTGATCAATGCAATGAATTGTGACCTGATGTATTTTGATGTCATCATTTTTCCTGCTTTCAATTTGGTTTTTGCGATTTCTGTGCATTTTAAAATCAGAAGCCATGACAAGTGTAAAAGGCCCCCACTTAACGACCACGGTCAGCCGATCGGCGGACCTAGGTGTTAAGTGGTTTTACATGGAAACGTTTCCATGTCAGTTCACGGAGGGTGTCTCCGTGAACTGCCTGCGAGCCTCCGATCGTGGCTCGCAGGCGAAATGTAAACATGCGGGGAAGAAATCCCCGCTGTTTACATCATACGGCGCTGTAAAAGGAGATTGGCGATCCACGGCCTCTGATTGGCTGGCGATCGCCGCATTCTGATAGCCTGAAGCCTATTAGGGGCGGCGCAGGATGGATCTCCGTTATGCGCCGCCCATAGCCTGCGGGAGAGGGAGGGAAGGACGGGGAGGCTGGGAATCGCTGCGGAGGGGGGCTTTGAAGAGCCCCCCCCCGCAAGGCACAAGTAGCCGGCGGCAATCAGACCCCCCCAGCAGGACACCCCCCTAGTGGGAAGAAAAGGGGGGAAATCTGATCACCCTGGCTGATTCCTGATCTGTGCTGTGGGCATGAGAGCCCACGCAGCACAGATCTGCGCCAAATCCCCTGGTCCTTAAGTGGTTAAATTCCATAACAGGATATAAAAGAATATTTTCCAAATGAGACAGACAATAAAATTCCCTTAGATGTTCAAGAACGTTAAGCAAAAAGGCAAAATTGCACTTGTATTTATGTATGTGAACAAATTTCACTTTCTCTTCTTTGCAAAAAGAAGTAAGGTGATTTTTCTAAAATAGGTGCCAAAACAGAAACAAATACTTAGTGGAACTGTCGCGAATGTCTTAAAATTTAAAACACATACAAATAAGAAGTACATTTCTTCCAGAGTAAAATTAGCCATATATTACTTTTCTCCTATGTTGCTGTCACTTACAGTAGAAAGTAGTATTAGATAGCAGTAGTAGGTAGTAGAAATCTGACATTACCAACAGGTTTTGGTTTAGTTCATCTCTTCATGGGGGATTCTCAGCATGACCTTTATTCTTTATAAAGACATTCTCTGAAAAAGATTTATACAAAGATGCTGGCCAGCCTCCCTGCTCACTGCACACTTTTTTGGCAGTTGGACGGAGCAACTGCCATTCACTGAGTACTTTTAAAAATAAAGAAAATCCTGAGAACCCCCCATAAGAAGATGGGCTATTTCAAAATCTGTCTCTAATGTCAGATTTCTACTGCTTACTGTAAGTGACAGCAACATAGGAGAAAAGCAATGTATGGCTCATTTTACTCTGGAGGAAATGCACTTCTTATTTGTATATGTTTACATATATTTTAAATTTTAAAATTTTTGTGACAGAGGTCTTTTAAGCCTCTAACCTATGTCCACTGTATCAAGCACTAAAAAGGGCTGTAAACAAAATGTGTTTGAAACTACCTAAACGAATAAATCCTGGTTTCAAGGACCACACATTGTTCCTACTGTATATGGTTGCTGTTCAGCTTGCTCTGGCATGCCAATTTAGAAGAATCTTTACTGAACCTGCATGGCATGAAGGCTCTGCTGATATGGGCGACAAGTAATATGGCCTTGGGCAAAAGTGAATCTCTGGTGTTTCCAAAGCTATAATAATATAAATACATTTTAGGAGAGGGGGGGGGGGTGTTTTGTGGTTTTATGAGGGTGGTTTATTGGGTGGTCTGTGGGTGGGTACATGTGTTGGCATAGTACAATCTTTTAGCTTGTTTTTTCAATAAAAAGATTTTTGATATTTGGGTCATAATTGTGGTTATGGAATATTTATTTTGAGATCATATGGGGGACAAATGCTTTTTCATAATTTAAACGTATAGTGTGCATACCTTTTAATATAAATGATGCTGCTCTTGGAAAGCTTTTTCAGAGTTTTGAAATTCCAATGCTATGTGGATTAACAGTTCCGTCCAGTCATTTTTTTTATTATAGCGGACACACTTGTGGCTTGCAACAACCTTCACTTGTTTGTATATCAGAATGAAAAAGTATCAGTTGGATGTTCTTCCAGCATCTTACTGTGAGCATGACTGTAGTGTCTTTTTTTATGTAAAAACTGTCGGTAACCAATGAGTTCTTGATCAGTATGACAGACTAGATAAATTTTGGGGATGACAGTCATTTTAGTGCATGTGATTTTTGGCATTTGTTCTACATCTGACATGCAATGGAAAAGTGACAGTAGCTTTAATACTTTTCAACTTTGAATAGACTTTCTTTATAGTTATTGAACTGTAAATGTAATGTACACCATTAGAAAAATATTCATTAATGTGGGCCATAATAAATTCCATTATGAATGTCCAAAAATAAATTTAAAGGAAACGATTACTACAACCTTTACCGAGGATCGGATCCTCCTCAGGAAAATGGATCTACTCTGTAAATGATGACCTGCTGAATGTAGGAAATATTTTTGGAGCCCATGAATAATGCTTCAATTGATAGATGCAATAGCATAAGTTGTAGTTAGATTCAACCTTTTTCTCTTTTAGTATTACATTTCTGTTACACAGGTTGAGTGCTGTATATGGATTCCACACTATTTATTATTATTATTATTATTATTTTTTATTTATATAGCGCCAACATATTCCGCAGCGCTTTACAAAGCACAATAAGACGACAAGGGGAACATAGATACAACTAACAAATGTACAGCAGAGTTCCAAGCAGCACAAATATTGTTACAAGAACAGTAAACATTAGGAGGATGACCCTGCCCTTGCGAGCTTACAATCTAATGGGTAGTGGGGGACACAATAGGTAAGGGGGTGGAGGATGGATGAGGCAGTGATTCTTTGCCTCTATTTAGCATAACATATCTCTCTAGAGATGTATGTATGTAACAGTAGATTTTTGAGCTATAGCTAATAGATGTTTTTTATGTAAAAATAATATATTTTATGTCTGCAATGTGAAATGTGAATTATAAGGTGATATTGAACTATTATCATGTAGTTAGTGTCATAAAGAATCTGTATGTATACTTTTCTCTAAGGCATTTATGTAAAATGAAACCTGATGATTGCTACATTTACTATAAAGTCAAAAAAAAGAGGACGCCGTGCTCAAATGGTAAATTAAACCCTCAGTAATGAAATGGTAAAAAAAAGTGCACAGCGAATGGGTGGTTGGCTTCTGAAAAGATAAATGGGTGGTTGGCTTCTGATAGGTGAATGGGTGGTTGGCTTCTGAGAAGATGAATGGATGGTTGGATTCTGAGAAGATGAATGGATGCAGCATTTATTTATTATTTATTGTTTCATTCTGCAAAAACTATGGTATGTTTTTTTTTTCTTAACAGTTTTTATGCATAATTAGCTTAATATAATGTGAAAATTATGTAAAGCTCCCTGAACCTCGGTTTTAATTTCATTTGCTGTTTATCTAGCCATAGAGCTATTATTTCAAGATAGTTCTGGTGTAAGCCACTATACTGCTAAGTGATGATGATTCTACAGATTTTTGTATTATCTTTAACCCATTCAGGTTCCGTGGTTTTCACGTGAGAAATGTTCACCTCCCATTCATTAGCCTATAACTTTATCACTACTTATCACAATGCACTGATCTATATCTTGTTTTTTCCACCACCAATTAGGCTTTCTTTGGGGGGTACATTTTGCTAAGAGCCACTTTACTGTAAATGCATTTTAACAGGAAGAATAAGAAAAAAATGGAAAAATGCATTATTTCTCAGTTTTCAGTCATTATAGTTTTAAAATAATACATGCCTCCATAATTAAAACTCACGTATTGTATTTGCCCATATGTCCCGGTTGTTACACCATTAAAATTCTGTCCCTATCACAATGTATGGCGACAATATTTTATTTGGAAATAAAGGTGCATTTTTTCCATTTTGCATCTATTACTATTTACAAGTTTAAAATAAAAAAAAAATAGAAATATTTCATCTTTACATTGATATTTAAAAAGTTTAGACCCTTAGGTAAATATTTACATGTTTTTTTTATTATTGTAATGTTTTTGTTTTTTTTTATAGTAAACATTTTATTTGGGTAGTTTTGGGAGGGTGGGAGGTAAACAATAGATTTATAATGTAAATGTGTGTTAATTTTTTTAAATTTTTTTTTTCAGGTGTAGTATTACTTTTGTTTACATGACGTCACTCTAAGCGTAGCACGCGCTTAGAGTGACGCATCGGGAAGGAGACAGCCAGAAAAAGCACAGCTTCCAAGAGAAGCTGTCGCTTTTTCAGTGGGGGAGAGGAATCAGTGATCGGGCACCATAGCCCGATACATTGATTCCTTGGCTACCGAATCTGCGTCCGGGAGTGCGCGTGCACGCGCACGACCGGCCGCGGGAGCGCGCGGTAGCGCGCATGGTTCCTGGACGTAGAAACTACGTCCAGGAACCAAAATAGGTTAAACATTACTTTATGCTTCACCTACTAGGTCAGTTAAAAATAAAATGAGAAGAACTAGACTCGGGAATTAGGAGGCTTAAAACTGATTTGCAGTGTCACCAAAAGAATTACAGAGGAGTTTAAACAATGGCTTTAATTCATCAAGACTGTTCAATAAAAAAAAAAAAGTTCTTAAAATACCGCATTCTGTATTTTAGATTCTATTTTTCTAATTCATCAAGGTTTTCACAGGTACGGTTAGAGTTCGGTAATTTACCCAAGCCCATTGACAAAAACTCTGTTGTTACACATGCTGTTCTCCATGCAGAGACAGCATCACAATAGTAAGAGGCATCCCAGCATCACTTTAGATGTACATGTTTGTTATACTGTTTGTTAGACTGCCTCTGCTCATTTTGAATCTGTCCATGTAAGGATCTGCGCAAGCAGATGCTTATCAAGGCAAAACAGGAATAAGAGATCACTTGTAAAAAAATACTGAGGTCTGCACAGATTGGATTTAAAGGTGAATGAACGTGTTTATTTACAGAAGTACAAATTAACATGTATACACATACAAACAAACAATATGCATGCAATCGTACAATATGACCACAGTGCCCCGATATCACCCTGACTAACTAACTAATATTTACAATAAATATATAAGAAACCCAGATTCAAACACCAACACTATCAAACTTCTAATATCTAATTTTTATTCTATATGGTGCCTTTAGAAAATGCAACATCGGGGGTGGTGGTGGTGGTGGGGGGGGGGGGTTGATGTATTACTCCTCTGTATCAAACACAACTACTTGACGTTAACTTCTTCACATATAGATTTATTAGGCTTAATTTCCATACCCTCAGGTTGAGCTTGTAAGACATATCCTGAAAGAGTCCAAACCTGTAACTGATGATTGTATCCAAATCAAATAATTACTTTTGTTTAGGGTTTTAGGGATAAGGAACTAATGGGAAAAGCATCAAGTAGATTTGAAAAAAAAAACAAAACAAAAACGTTATGGGTGGCTCACTGCATTAGAAGTGAGAAATATATTTTTTATAGATAACTAGAAAAGGGGGTATTGTAGCTTATTTCATCTGGAATTACTTTTCAGCTACCCAGCTGTTCTCATGGTTTGTTCCAGAGGTACATTTACTGCATTGAATTAGCACCCTCTCCTACATCAATTTACCCAGTACACACCAACCTGCAGTAGTACTCTTATTAGTGAAACTGTTAAAGAAAACCTGTACTGAAAAAAGTTCCCCTGGGGGGTACTCACCTCAGTAGGGGGAAGCCTCTGGACCCTATCAAGGCTTTCCCTGTCCTCCTGTATCCCACAGCGGTCTCGTTGCAGCCCCCGTAACGCACAGGTGACAATTTGTTGCGCTGTGCAATATTCAACTTTTCTGGCTCCAGCGGGGGCGCTGTTGCGGCTCTTCTGACGGAGATAGGCAGAAATAGCCGATCTCCGTCGGGTCCGCTCTACTGCACAGGCGCAGGAGACTTGCGCCTGCGCAGTAGAGCGGCCCGACGGAGATCGGCTATTTTCGCCTATCTCCGTGGGAAGAGCAGATACTGCACCTGCGCTGAAGCCAAGGGATAAATATTTATATCGCGTCGCTCAGGGAGGATTTTCGCCGCTGCCGTGGGACCAAGGAGGACGGGGGAAGCCTCAATAGGATCTGGAGGCTTCCCCCACCCGAGGTAAGTACCCCCCAGGGGAGTTTTTTTAATTACAGATTGTCTTTAATATTCAGTATCTATATTCACTAGCACTGTTTTTTTACACTGAGTAATGTAACACACTGGTGTTTAACACAAAGCAGCTTGCAGCTGCTGTACACATAACTGCACTAATATCAGAAACTAAAGTGGATGTAATGCCTTTCCACAGTTTTTTTTTCTTTTTTTGAACAGCTGTGGGTTGGTTACACCAGTGATCATCACACATTGAATCAGATGCCATCCACCACTTAGATGTCTCTGCTCTTTCTTGACCATGATTAGTGGACCAAGTACCAGCAACAGTGCATGTTTTGTGGAAATTCACAAGGGTAGTTAATCAGCTCTGTTTCTGGGACACTAATTAGCTCACCTGTGAATGTTTGTGGTTTTCAGTAGCTCTGGCATAAGGGATCTATGGTGTTTTGTGCATGCTCATCCTGCGCCCACCCTGTCAATTCAAATTTACATACACACAGGTGAACAGTGGCAATGTAAAACCCCACCCACCACATTCCTTTTACATTTGCTTTGTGGACTGCCAAATTTATTATTTTTTACAGTGTCAAAGATCCCTAACTACCTTCTGCTTCTGATCTATGGCCAACATAATTTATTCTTACAAGTATGAGAATCCCTCCAAGTACTTTCTGTTTCTACTTTGTGACATGCCAATTTTTGGTAAAGAGGACGCCTCCAATGGCCACCTGCCTTCATACTGAGATCTGTATAATTTTAAATAAAACAAGTCATGGACTTTCTGCCTCTAGGCCGCCCGGGTCTCAGCAGGAAAATTGCTGACAGGCAGGTTCCTTATAGTAGGCTACCATTATTGCCAGTGCCTCCGTAGCATTTGCATGTGATCGCTATATATACAGTTTGGGAACCCCAGTACTGTACAGATGCATTGCTAGACAACAAAATCGGGTTGTTCCCTGAGCTGTGGCCCATGTGATTGCATCTGATCCCTATGGACGGCAGCCTTTACAGGTATTCATGAATCTTAAAGAGACACTGAAGCGAGACTAAATCTCGCTTCAGCTCTCATATATAGCAGGGGCATGTGTGCCCCTGCTAAAACGCCGCTATCCCGCGGCTGAACGAGGGTCCCTGACCCCCCAACCCACCCCCCGCAAACCTTGGTCGTCTTCTTGGTCGCAGATTAGCCCTTCCTAGAGGCAGGGCTAACGGCTGCAGCCCTGCCTCACAGCGCGTCTATCAGACGCGCATCGCCGCCTCTCCCCGCCCCTCTCAGTGAAGGAAGACTGAGAGGGGCGGGGGAAAGGCGGAGATACGCGCTGACAGACGCGCGTGGGGCAGGGCTGCGGCGGTTAGCCCTGCCCCAATGCGGAAGCGCTCCCCCGCATTACAAAGGGGATTTGGGGGGACAGGGACCCCCGTTAAGCCGCGGGATAGCGGCGTTTTAGCAGGGGCACACATGCCCCTGCTAGCTATGAGGTCTGAAGCGAGATCTATTCTCGCTTCAGACTCTCTTTAAGCCAAGTATAGGTGACACAAGGGGTGTGGTAGGGGTTAACACTTCACAAAAGGAAAAACAAAAACATTTTATTTTTAACCACTTAACGACTGCCTAACGCCGATAGGCGTCGGCAGGTCGAAGTGGTGTTACCATGGAAACGGCCGCTCGAGCGGCCGTTCCATGTCAGTTCACGGAGGGTGTCTCTGTGAACAGCCTGCGAGCCTCCGATCGCGGCTCGCAGGCTAAATGTAAACTTGCGGGGAAGAAATACCCGCTGTTTACATCATACGGCGCTGCTACGCAGCAGCGCCGTAAAGGAGATCGGCGATCCCCGGCCTCTGATTGGCCGGGGATTGCCAGCATCTGATAGGCTGAAGCCTATCAGAGGCGGCGCAGGACGGATTGCCGTCCTGTGCCGCTCGTAGGAAGGAGGGGAGGGAGGGAAGGGGAAGGAGGCGGAAACTCACTGCGGAGGGGGGCTTTGAGGAGCCCCCCCCTCCGCTAAACGAAAAGAGCTGGCGGTGATCCCCCTAGTGGGGAAAAAAGGGGGGAAGTCTGGTTGCCCTGGCTGCCTGCTGATCTGTGCTGTGGGCCGGAGAGCCCACACTGCACAGATCAGCGCAAACAAGCCCAGTCCTTAAGTGGTTAATGTGACTCTGTCCCTTTAACCTCCTGAGGACCACAAGCTTACACCCCCTTAGTGACCAGGCTATTTTTTACAATTCAGCACGCTGCAGCTTTAACTGTGTGCTGCAAGGCTATACAACTAACCACTCAAACTATACAACTCACCACCCAAATTATTCTTGCCTCCTTTTCTTGCCATCAACAGAGCATTGTGTTGGTGGCATCTTTTTTTTTTCATTAATTTTATTTTTTTAAATAAATTATATCTTCATTTTATTTTTACCCCCCCCTGTCAGAATTGTAGCGGTTTACTTATACAGGAAAAGCTGTCAGCTGTTTTAAGCTGTTTTAAGTTTTAATGTTCTATGCAAAATTTAACTGTAAACTGTAAAGTTAGAGTACTTTTTTAAAATATTACTCTGGGACATCTCAGCATGCTCCAGGCAGTGAAACTCATAATTATTATATTATTTTAGTTACAGAAGCTAAAACATTTTTGTTTATGTTACAAGCATCTTTCAAATGTCAAGGTTATAGATAAGCGTTCTGTGTGAAGACTGGAAACAAGTTTAAAAGTCACAATACTGCAGCAATCATATGTATGTGTTGTAATGATCGGTGGTACTCTGCTGGTCAGAGTGAGCTCAACAGACTAGTTAGCAATACAACATATATAAGTACAGCAATATGTCAGTATTTTAATAAAGGTGTGATCACACCCTGGCTGTGGGGTCTATCACTTATAACAAGAGTGGTCATTCAGGCAAGGTCAGTAACGGATCGGTCAGAAGTCGGTACAAAATCAGCAATCAGAGTCGTAGTCAGAGTATAGCCAAGGTTGGCAACAATCAGATATGCAGAGGTACAGAATCAGAGAGCAAGAGCAGAATCGAGTTCGGGCCGAGGTCGGCAACTAGACAGAAGACTGAGTACAGAATCGTGAGGCAAAAGGATAAACAGAGTTCAGGCAAGGTTCATACACATAAAGACAACAATGTAATTATAATTATAGCTATCAAAATCAGATCCTAAGCTATGTGTGAAATTCCCGGGGTCCTGCCGGTTCAAAGCACACTAGGAACTAACTAATGTCTGAGAGCTTAACCGCGAAGTTTCAGCAACAACAGACAATGATGCACTGACTGCTACGTTCTTAAATACACAAGGTGTACCTGCGGCTCCACCCACTAGCCTCAGCCAATGAGATAGCGAAGGATCAGACTGAGTTGTCAGCTGGCCGGTCAGCTGACTCTCCTCCCTGTCTATCTCCTGTCTCTGTGTGCGCGCGCGTGCGCCCTTCTGTTCTGATGTGACCTGGAGAGACCTGACCTGGTGTGACGCGATGACGTGACGTCAGACGCGAGAGCGGCGGCCGCTCTCCGCTGCAGAGGTAATTTTCCTACAACTGACATGTGTGTATATATATATATATATATATATATATATGTAGAAAATGCCTCAATGCTATAGGGCAGCATCAATTTCGGGAAATGATGATTGTTACCTAAATGGAATAATAATGTAACATTACAAAAGCAAGAATATATATCCTCATCATGCACATGCCAACATAAGTGAATACCAAGAAAATAAAAAATGAGAATTGGCTCTTGGGTGCATGAAAAAGATAGAAAACTTTATTCATATAAATCCCATATATCAAACATATAACATAAATACAAATATCCCATAAAACCAAAGTACCCAATAGAAAAATACTCCTCATAAAAAACCCTCCAAACACAAAAGGGGCTGCAGTCCCCTATGTGCAAACCGGAACCTGCACCATAGATGACAGACCAACTGATGAAAATAGATGGTTGTAATGCCACTGATATTGATGGAGCAAACAAGGCCAGAAATGTTCAAGCCAACCATGCAGGGAGCAAAGGAAGCACATGAATGCGAGCAACACACATTTAAAGGTTTTCTTGAAGCATGAAAAGGGCACAAGGAGGCAAGTTCATGTGTGATGGCAACATCGATAAGCCCAAACTTGAAGCAAATAAATAGCAGATGAGCAAGCTGATGGCATGCAGGTTGATAGCATGTAGAACAAACTGACAGCATGCAAGATGAATGTGTGGGCATGCAGTCCCCCAATCGCAGGGTCTAGGCTGATGCAAGACAGATGATTGTCACAAGGTGTAGGCACATGTAGCAGATGATACAAGCAGTCCCCCAGTCGCAGGGCATGTGCAGCCAGTCAAGCAAATAGATGCATAAAGCGATGTCCCCTTATATTTACCAGACTCCAATGAAATGATCCAGAGGGCAGGCAAGTGTGGGCTTCCGCATCCTCTGTGCTGCCAAACAGCTAATCCGGGTGATCCAGGTGTAAAAAGTGCAGATAGGTAAAGATGGGTGCAGGTTCCAGAGATTATGGATGAGAGGAGACGCTGTCAGGAGGAGCCTGACATGTTTCGCCGCACCTGGCGGCCTTTTCAAAGGCAGACAGCGTTGGTATATGCATGGACGCCATAACGGCGTCCATAAATACTAAATGCGGCTGTGCAGCCCATCCCACCCCGTCCCCAGTCGCACACATCATCACCACACGCCCACAGTATTGTGGGCGTGAGGGCGGCCGACAGCTGGAGCGCATATGCGCTCCACCAAAGGACATCACAGAGCGGCGTCACATGGCGCCGAACGGATGACGTCGGAAGGGGGCCGCCCAATGGGGAAGGTGGAGGAGCGGAGCGACGGGTCAATGCGGACAGCGCAGCCGCTTAAAATAAACAATACGCATAAATAGACAGTAAACACACATAATAAAGGTGATATAACATCCCCCATCGCCTGGGACAATAGGTGGCACAACAGGGGAGGAAAAAAGGGAATGTATAAATTATTGAAATAAAATGATATTAAATTGCAATCCCCAATATATAGATTCGCGTCATGGGCATGGAAGCACCCTAAATTCAGGGGCGTCATGTCCAAAACCGCGGATCCACATGAATGCACATATACACATATATATATATATAAGAGAGGTGGAGAGAGGCCAGCCCACATAACAATCATATATTGACACCTGCATGGGTGTACATAAACACACCCACACATATATAAATGGCCAAAAAAAAAAATACAAAATAGCCACATGTGAGAAGAGAGAACCCCAACAGGAGAGGATCACGGGGCCCGGAATAAGGACCCCTCAAGATGTAACAAAGCGTACACAGGAAAGGGGGAGACCAGGAGGGAGATGTTTGTTGTTTTAAACTAGAACAGAGACCCACTAACAAGCTCCAGGAACACAGGAAATAGTTTTAGGGAACTAAGTAGGCAGAAATACCCGGTAATTAATACTGTCATTTAAACCCTTTGGTTCAGTGGCCTTGAGGTCAAAGATCCAACGGGATTCTAGCTGTAAAAGGTTTTGGACATGACGCCCCTGAATTTAGGGTGCTTCCATGCCCATGACGCGAATCTATATATTGGGGATTGCAATTTAATATCATTTTATTTCAATAATTTATACATTCCCTTTTTTCCTCCCCTGTTGTGCCACCTATTGTCCCAGGCGATGGGGGATGTTATATCACCTTTACTATGTGTGTTTACTGTCTATTTATGCGTATTGTTTGTTTTAAGCGGCTGCGCTGTCCGCATTGACCCGTCGCTCCGCTCCTCCACCTTCCCCATTGGGCGGCCCCCTTCCGACGTCATCCGTTCGGCGCCATGTGACGCCGCTCTGTGATGTCCTTTGGTGGAGCGCATATGCTCTCCAGCTGTCGGCCGCCCTCACGCCCACAATACTGTGGGCGTGTGGTGATGATGTGTGCGACTGGGGACGGGGTGGGATGGGCTGCGCAGCCGCATTTAGTATTTATGGACGCCGTTATGGCGTCCATGCATATACCAACGCTGTCTGCCTTTGAAAAGGCCGCCAGGTGCGGCGAAACATGTCAGGCTCCTCCTGACAGCGTCTCCTCTCCTCCATAATCTCTGGAACCTGCACCCATCTTTACCTATCTGCACTTTTTACACCTGGATCACCCGGATTAGCTGTGTGGCAGCACAGAGGATGCGGAAGCCCACACTTGCCTGCCCTCTGGATCATTTCATTGGAGTCTGGTAAATATAAGGGGACATCGCTTTATGCATCTATTTGCTTGACTGGCTGCACATGCCCTGCGACTGGGGGACTGCTTGTATCATCTGCTACATGTGCCTACACCTTGTGACAATCATCTGTCTTGCATCAGCCTAGACCCTGCGATTGGGGGACTGCATGCCCACACATTCATCTTGCATGCTGTCAGTTTGTTCTACATGCTATCAACCTGCATGCCATCAGCTTGCTCATCTGCTATTTATTTGCTTCAAGTTTGGGCTTATCGATGTTGCCATCACACATGAACTTGCCTCCTTGTGCCCTTTTCATGCTTCAAGAAAACCTTCAAATGTGTGTTGCTCGCATTCATGTGCTTCCTTCGCTCCCTGCATGGTTGGCTTGAACATTTCTGGCCTTGTTTGCTCCATCAATATCAGTGGCATTACAACCATCTATTTTCATCAGTTGGTCTGTCATCTATGGTGCAGGTTCCGGTTTGCACATAGGGGACTGCAGCCCCTTTTGTGTTTGGAGGGTTTTTTATGAGGAGTATTTTTCTATTGGGTACTTTGGTTTTATGGGATATTTGTATTTATGTTATATGTTTGATATATGGGATTTATATGAATATATATATATATATATATATATATATATATATATATATATATATATATATATATATATACTCTGTTATTACATATAAATATTAATAATCAATACAGTTCTTCTAAAGAGAGAAATAATTATTGTTACACTCTATAGTTCCATATAATATCATTTAATATTTTGAATTACAGTTTAAAGCTGGATTCTGCTAGTAACAGTATTGACGCATATTAGCAAGAATATAATGCCATGTTTTGACAATGAAACATTCTGGAATGTAAATATTAGAACTTTACAAGGTTGTCCCATATTTAGGACAATTATGCCACCTGGCGGTTTCATAGTCTTATAATTAATATTACTAATACAGCTTGTTATCTACATGAAGAAATGGTGACATCTTCCGGTGGAAAGGCAAGCATATAGAGCATGATTTTATATTATTAAGTTTTAAAGGAATACTGTAGGGGGTTCGGGGGAAAATGAGCTGAACTTACCCGGGGCTTCTAATGGTCCCCCACAGACATTGTGTGCCTGCGCAGCCACTCACCGATGCTCCGGCCTCGCCTCTGGTTCACTTCTGGAATTTCAGAGTTTAAAGTCTAAAAACCACTGCACCTGCGTTGCCATGTCCTCGCACCCGCTGATGTCACCAGGAGCGTACTGCACAGGCACAGACCATACTGGGCATGCGCAGTATGCTCCTGGTGATATCAGTGGGAGCGAGGACATGGCAATGCAAGTGCAGTGGTTTTCAGACTTTAAAGTCTGAAATTCCAGACGTGATCTGGAGGTGGGGCCGGAGCATCGGTGAGTGGCTGTGCAGGCACAAGATGTCTGTGGGGGACCATTAGAAGCCCCGGGTAAGTTCAGCTCATTTTCCCCCGACCCCCGCCTACAGTATTCCTTTAATGTGCAATTATATCTTATATGATTAATTGTTTTAAGAAGAATTATATAATAAGCTTTATATTTAAATTAGTATATTTGAAGCCCTGTGTAACTCAATAAGCATCTATTTGCTGAAGACTTTTTACTTGGTCAACAACCTGACCAATTTTATTTTTGGAAAAGGATAGACATATTCCAAACTAATTAGCAGAAGGACACATTATCAGAAATGTGTCATGAATGACATTGTTTAATGTTTGAAAGTCCAAATGTCTTGGGCAAATAAGTCAACCAGCAGACAAGATGGCTGGTGACATCCATTTTTAATTAGACGTCATAAGACCTGATATCAAATGTCACAATGTGTAAACACAGCTAATGATGTTAATTCTCACAAGATAAGGTAATTAAGGAATTTATAAACAATAATATTATGACTTGGGTATTCAAAACATGATAAAGCATTGATGCACGGAAGTTTCAGCCAATCCAGACCTGGGATTTAGGGAAATTTCAGATTAGGCAGCCATATTGCATCTAATCACTATAAAAGTAGGAGCAGAAAGCTCATAGTTTGCCCTAGCCTACCAATCTCCTGAGAAGACACACGAGGCAGAAGCTACCTTCCCACACGCGGTTCTAGATGCTGAAGAGATGACAGAGAAGGGGTAATATGCTTAATATTCTGGTGATTTACTTTATTCATTTTTCAGCATTAAGTTCTGTTAAGATGTTAGCAAGAAGTTTTTTTTTAGAAGCTATTTTTATGCTATTTCTTTAAAAAGATTACTACAAGTTTTACACAGCTACTAGATACACAGCTATTGATACACATAAGACCACTTTTGATCTTATTCTACATAACACAACTGTTATATTCTTTTTTGAATGTGCTTAGAAGATTGATGATCGCTTGCCTCTAAAGCCTTGATGATATGGAGTACAGTTAGAAGGAAACGCTACTTGGAACTGTTCATATTTTGTATATATGCTGTATGATAAGCAAATACAATTTTTAATATAAAATCATATACTGAGTGCTCTGATTCATTTCAAGGTATACCGTCAATCTATAATTACTGTTATAGAGGGTTCAGACCCGCTGTGCCGGATTTATATGATAGCAACGCTTTAAGGGCTGGTCCCTTACTGAGTTAGCAATCATGAAAAAGGCAAGAACCGCTCAGGTTTTTTACCCTAACCCCCCCCCCCCCCCCCGAGATCCAATCAGTGATCACCTCTCATAGGCATCAGCCTATGATGCCATTGTGAGCCACTCGAGGGGACAGCTTTGTCACTAAGATCTCCCCTATACAGCACTGTGCTAAATCGCAGCGCTGTACTACCGCAAAAAAGGTTTTTTTTAATTTCCTAGCCGCGATCCCAGGCTAGCAGGCTGATGTAGGAGCTCCGCTCCATTGCAAAACAATGGCAAATTGAATTGAATCCCGATCGGACATGTTGGATTGAATAGAATCAATGAATCGAATCGGACAAAAAATTGTATGGTGTAGATGGGGCTTAAGACTTTGAATTGAGTAGCCAGAAGCCATGTCAGACTACATCAAATAATGGTGCAGGGGGAGCCCAAATGTGCACACGTAATATGTATATTAAACGCCACACCGCCACAGCGTGGTGCTCATGGTGATCAACAAGCCAGACATAGTCTTCATGGCATTTGTATGTTCTCCATGTGTTTGTGTGGGTTTCCTTGTGTGCACTCTGATTTATACCCAATTCCCCAAAAACATATTGTTAAGTTAATAGGTTCATCTCAAAATTGGCCTTAGATTATGATAAGAATATTAGACTATGACTAGGCTAGGTCTTAGATTGTGAGCTTTTCTAAAAGATAGCAAGTAACATATCATTTTCTTTGTACTCTATGAAGTGCTGTGGGATATGTCAATTCTATATACATTCATACAGCATAATAACAGTAATAATAACAGCAATAAAAATGACGATTTCTAGTCCTAAAAGATGTTAATCTTATGGGCCTAATCCAATTCATTTTTTATCCAAGTTTTCTCCTGGGTGATATTTTCACATCTTATTAATACAATGCGTTTTAAGTGACCGGCAAGCAAGAAAATACTCATAATAATTTTGGCAGTACTTTTCCCCCTACTTTTTGGTACTTTTTCATTTGCAGCACTGAAAAGTTATTTTAAAGGACATCCGAGGTGAAAATAAACTAATGAAATCAACAATTGTATGTGTCCTCCTCTGTCTAAAAATGACTTTTTAGATATTCAACAGTTTTGTTTTATATTTAAATCTACTTTTTGAGTTTTTACTGTTTCATTGTCTCTTCTCAATGACACATTCATTGAAGTATGCCAGAGCTAAAATGTATACATTTTTGATCCTTTTTATCTCTTTCCTGTTCTCAGAAGCTATTTACTGCCAGGAAAGTGTTTTATGGCTGCAATTCCTTATCGGTGAGGGTTAGTTTGACCGGTAGTTTGACCAGGTCCCAACCCAGACAGAAGCTGTCAGTTGCATACCTAATTTTTAACTCTTTCAGGCAGAGAAAGCACTGTACATATACACGTCTATCTCATCATGTCACATGTCACCTCGGATGTCCTTTAACCATTTATGCCCCCTGGATTTAATTGTCACGTCCAGGCGGCTGCTGTATCGCTACTGCGTGCTCCCTCGCGTGATCGCGTGCGCGCACACACATGTGTCCCCCCAATAGCCTGGAGATCAATGAATGGGAACATTCCAACTTTGGTCTCTGAGGAAGCAAGCTTTCTTGGAAAACAGCTTTTAGACCATCTACTCCTTAATTGCTTTTAACTCTGTGTGTAACTGTGTGAATTAATCTGGAAGCAAAACGTCCTGGTGCCCAGTGCTTCTGTTCTATTCTACTGATCTGATTATGGTTGGTTGGAGCACATCACGATTCCAGACACAGGTTATGTGGCCATAGCCAGCATTGGGTGCCAGCCACCCTCTACTCTACCCTTATTGGCAGATAAGATCTGAACTGAACTGAAAATGTGGTCTCTTTTTTTAGTAGGAATGCAAAGATTTTTTTATTATTTAAAGTCACATGACTTCAACATAGAACAGGTGAATAATTATTGATTGTTGTAGACTTTGATGTACTGAGTATGTTTGTGGTCTTTGTAAATAACAGTTAAATGGTTTTATTGACTTTTTGGATACATTTATAGGTTGCACACAATGGCCTAATTCTTGAAATGGATCATCCCACAGCAGGCAAGATATCTGTTCCAGGTCTGTTTTATTTTCAACTTATTTTGACAGTTTAGAGAATTATTTTATAAATGTAAATATTATTGAATATTATTGATAGCTGATCTAGGTATCTCCTGATTTGTGAATGTATGAAATACAGCATCCCAAACTGCCAAGGATTTACTCACATGTCTCTATAACCTATAATAAACTGGCAAAGTTAAGCAAAAAAATGCCAGGCCCACATTTGTCCCACACTCCCACCTCCCATGCTGACAGGCCTACACCTGGATTCAAAAGGTATCATATCCACAATATTTGCAGTCTTTATATGCAATCATGGAATATACTATGCACAGAATCCACTTTGATGTTGAACAGTGGGAATAAATATGTATGCTTAAGACGGAAGATGCACGCTATCTGTTTCTTTTTATGCAAAGTTAAGCAAACCTCAAGTGAATATGTACTGCTTTTTACATATTTGTTTTTGTTGTTCAATATGTTTGGTACTAAACATGCATTTTAAAAAGGCACCTAGTTTTAGGCTACTTGCACACCAAGACGTTGCGTTAGGTGCTACGTTAAGGTCGCATAACGTGCACCTAACGCAAGGCCTGGTGCTCTTCGATGTGGACGTCAGAGTGAGCCTCGTTGTGCAGCTCACTTTGGCGTCCGTGATGCCGTGATGCGTACTCTTGGACGCATGCGGCATCACGTGATCCCGCTGGCCAATCGCCGCACAGAGCGGCCGCTCCAGGAAGTAAACACTGCACGTCACAACGTGCAGTGAATAATAATTAGCCATGTGCCTGGCCGCTCTCCGCTCCTCCCTAACATGAATGAGCATGTGCAAACAGTCTAACGCGGTTCAAGCCGCTGTAACGCCGTAGCATGCTGCACTTTCGGGAGGATGTGCAGCGTTACATGTAACGCAACGTGGTCAGTGTGAACAGCCCACTTGTGTTACATTGCTGTGCGTTGGGGGAGCGTTACAGGCTGCACTAATGTGCGCCTGTAACGTCTCTGTGTGTAAGCAGCCTAAATGTTGTGGTAAACCACTCTCTAACAATATAGGAGGTAACAGTTGACTTAGTGACTTATAAGTAAGTCCTACATGTTGAATTTCTCTTTAAGACACAAGAGTAAAGCAAAATGAATTGTTAAAAAAAAAAATCAAGTGAAATCAGCCAGTGAAGCTCAAAATACATATATTTTTTTTTTTCATTTGTGATATTTCATATTCATCTTTTTTATTTTTTCTACTATTTTAACATCTAATACATACAGTTGTGTTCAAAATGATTCAACCCCCATTGAAATTGACTGTTTTGGCCAGTTTGACTTTGATTTTGATCATTTCAGTCATCTTGTTTACAATTAAATCAAAGAGGCACTTGTAAGTCAGACAAATATAACATAACATTTATAATGAAATAACCACAAATGTATTTTCTGTGCTCACATCATTAGCCATTTTATTCAACCCCCAAATTATATTCATTCTTAGTACTTAGTACAACATCCTTTTCCAGTTATAACAGCTTTTAAACGTGAAGCATAGCTTGATATAAGTGTCTTGCAGTGATCTACGGGTATCTTAGCCCATTCTTCATGGGCAAAAGCCTCCAGTTCAGTCACATTCTTAAGCTTGCACGCTGCAACTGCTTTCTGTAAGTCCCACCAGAGGTTCTCAATCGGATTTAAAGAGAACCAGAGACGAAGCACCCTCATGTATTTTATTACATTTATCAGTGGGAACATGACAGTAAACACCTACCCTGCTTTTAGTTTTATTCTTCTCAGTCTAATCTATCTATTATCAACTGTGATAAGAATCCACCGACTATTCAGTCGAGGTTTGACCTGGAATCATTATAGCTGAGTCACTTTTCTGTGGAGTCTTTTCAAGCCCAAGCCTTCCCCCTCCTGGCTCAGATTTCATACTCAGAGCTGTTGACATGGGAGGGGCTGCTGCTGCCAAGAGAGAAGCTCTGACACACACAAGTGTTTCTGTGTGCAGTGTGCAGCCTGTCATTATCTACTGTATGCAGTTTCATTTCTATGAGAGACACTTCCTACAGGCAGCCACACAGCATACCAGAATAATCAAGCTGAAAGCAGACAGATGAAAGGCTGCAGCAGCCCTGCTTGTCTATAGTCTCATATAGCCTAGACAGCACATCCAGAACAACTCATACTCCGGAAGCAGAAGGGATATGAGCCGGTGGCCATATTGGATATTTCCTGGAGCAATAATGGATAAAAAACACTCAAAAAGGCACACCAGAGTGGCGAAATTATCAGGTAGAGCATTTATTCTTTACAAGCTATCAACTGATATGTTTATTTTGTGTGAATCGTTCATCTCTGGTTCCCTTTAAGTCTGGTGACTACGATGGCCACTCCAAAATGTCCCAGCCTTTAATCTGCAGCCATGCTTTCGTGGACTTGGAGGTATGCTTGGGATTATTGTCCTGTTGAAAGATCCAACGTCTCCCAAGCCTCAGGTTTGTGAAGGACTTCATCATATTTTCTTCCAATATCTCCTGGTACTAAAGAGAATTCATGGTACCTTGCACACACTGAAGCTTCCCAGTACCTGCAGAAGCAAAACAGCCCGAAAGCATGATTGACCCCTCGCCATGCTTCACAGTAGGCAAGGTGTTCTTTTCTTCATAGGCCTTGTTCTTCCTCATCCAAACATAGCAATGATCCATGGGCCCAAACAATTCTAATTTTGTTTCATCAGTCCACAGAACACTATCCCAAAACTTTTGTGGTTTGTCCACATGACTTTTCGCATACTGCAGTTGACTCTTCTTATTCTTTGGAGACAGCAAGGGGGTGCGCCTGGGAGTTCTGGCATGGAGGCCTTCATTACGCAGTGTGCGCCTTATTATCTGAGCTGAAACTTTATTACCTGCATCTGACAAATCTTTTTTCAGTTCCTCAGTAGAGATGACCCGAATGGTTCACCCGCGAATGGTTCCAGGCGAACTTCCGGTGGTTCGCGTTTGCCATGTAACGCAAACTTTTCCGGAAGTTCGGTTCGCCCCCATAGTGCACCATTAGGGTCAACTTTGACCTTCTACATCACAGTCAGCAGGCACATTGTAGCCAATTAGGCTACACTCTCTCTTGGAGCCACTCCCCTCCTTATAAAAGGCAGGCAGCGCTGGCCATTACACTCAATGGTGTGCCTGCATTAATTAGTGAAGGGACAGCTGCTGGCAGACTCTCATAGGGAAAGATTAGTTAGGCTCTTGTAGGCTTGTTGGCTTGCTCCTGGCTGATTGTTATTGCCAAAATAGCACCCCTCAACAGCTATTTTGAGAGCTAATGTTCTCCTGATGTGTTTTTTTTTGTGTTGCCCACTGACACAGCCCTATCTGTTGCAGCTGGACCTTGGTAATTGCTATTACTGTGCCAGCCAGGCCCTGCCTAACTATCTATACTGGTTCACCTACCTATGCCTAGCTAACTACTGGGGCACCTACTTATGCCTACCTACCTATACTGGGACTCCTACCTATGCCTAGCGAACTACTGGGACTCCTACCTATGCCTATCTACCTATACTGGGACACCTACCTATGCCTACCTACCTATACTTGCACTCCTACCTATGCCTAGCTAACTACTGGGGCACCTACCTATGCCTATCTACCTATACTGGGACACCTACCTATGCCTACCTACCTATACTGGGACTCCTACCTATGCCTAGCTAACTACTGGGGCACCTACCTATGCCTATCTACCTATACTGGGGCACCTACCTATGCCTACCTACATACAAGAAGATAATAAGGTTGTTGCTTCATTGTGGACAGACCATATTTGATCAGCTGGACAGTCACTGTAGTTCTATCATTGAGCTACCACAGCCCAGCGACCTTATGGGCTTGAAAACCGCCACGGCCTGCACTCTCGCATGGTGTGCACCAGTCCAGCACGGCCGTCACTATGCAAAAAGCTGTTTGCGGTGCATTACCCAGTGCATTTGGTGTGTCAGTGTGAAGCAGTACTCTAATTACACTCCCTGATTGATGTATACACATGCAAGATGTTTTAAAGCACTTTAGGCCTGCAATTTAGCATTCAATGTGATTTCTGCCCTTAAAACACTGCTTTGCGTCAAATCCAGATTTTCCCCCATGACTTTTGTCGTCTATCCCACTCATCCATGCAAAAACTCAGATGTTAGACCCCTTGAAACATCTTTTCCATCACTTTTGTGGCCAGCATAAGTGTTTCTAATTTTCAAAGTTCGCCTCCCCATTGAAGTCTATTGTGGTTCGCGAAAGTTTGCGCGAACCGAACCTTTCGCGGAAGTTTGCGAACCGAAAATCGGAGGTTCGGGCCATCTCTATTCCTCAGCAGTCACACAGGGACTTCTCTCCACTTTGCGCTTCAGGTAGCGCACAGCAGTCGAAGTCAGCATCTTCTTTCCGCCACAACCAGGTAGCGTTTCAACAGTGCCCTTTGACTTGAATTTGCGAATGATGCTTCCTATGGTGTCTCTTGGTATGTTTAACATCTTTGCAATCTTCTTATAGCCATTGCCCTTTCTGTGAAGATAAATCACCTCTTCTCTTGTCTTCCTGGACCATTCTCTTGACTTCACCATGTTTGTGAACAGACCAGTAAATGTCTAGAAGGCGCTGAATATTACAGTCATTTTAAATCTGCCTAATTGGTGCTTATTTTACTTGATTGCTGCTCGTTAACATCGACAGGTGTTTTCAATACCTGATTGAAGACACTTGAATGAACCTCTGTTCTTAAGAGTTGCTAGTCTTTAAGAGGTTGATTAATTGTGTCAATGAAGAAATCGCAAGAAAAAAAAAACATTTAATACTGTATTACGAAAACAATTGATGTCATTTTAAATTAACATTTAAATAACCAGGGGTGAGCATAAACTACGCCAAAATGTAATTACGCATCGTAATTCATAATTATGCATCGTATTTGTAAAGCAAAGTTTATAAATCCAACGTCTCCCAAGCCTCAGGTTTGTGAAGGACTACATCATATTTTCTTCCAATATCTCCTGGTACTAAAGAGAATTCATGGTACCTTGCACACACTGAAGCTTCCCAGTACCTGCAGAAGCAAAACAGCTGAAAGCATGATTGACCCCTCGCCATGCTTCACAGTAGGCAAGGTGTTCTTTTCTTCATAGGCCTTGTTCTTCCTCATCCAAACATAGCAATGGTCCATGGGCCCAAACAATTCTAATTTTGTTTCATCAGTCCACAGAACACTATCCCAAAACTTTTGTGGTTTGTCCACATGACTTTTCGCATACTGCAGTTGACTCTTCTTATTCTTTGGAGACAGCAAGGGGGTGCGCCTGGGAGTTCTGGCATGGAGGCCTTCATTACGCAGTGTGCGCCTTATTATCTGAGCTGAAACTTTAGTACCTGCATCTGACAAATCTTTTTTCAGTTCCTCAGTAGAGATGACCCGAATGGTTCACCCGCGAATGGTTCCAGGCGAACTTCCGGTGGTTCGCGTTTGCCATGTAACGCAAACTTTTCCGGAAGTTCGGTTCGCCCCCATAGTGCACCATTAGGGTCAACTTTGACCTTCTACATCACAGTCAGCAGGCACATTGTAGCCAATTAGGCTACACTCTCTCTTGGAGCCACTCCCCCCCTTATAAAAGGCAGGCAGCGCTGGCCATTACTCTCACTCGTGTGCCTGCATTAATTAGTGAAGGGACAGCTGCTGGCAGACTCTCATAGGGAAAGATTAGTTAGGCTCTTGTAGGCTTGTTGGCTTGCTCCTGGCTGATTGTTATTGCCAAAATAGCACCCCTCAACAGCTATTTTGAGAGCTAATGTTCTCCTGATGTGTTTTTTTTTGTGTTGCCCACTGACACAGCCCTATCTGTTGCAGCTGGACCTTGGTAATTGCTATTACTGTGCCAGCCAGGCCCTGCCTAACTATCTATACTGGTTCACCTACCTATGCCTAGCTAACTACTGGGGCACCTACTTATGCCTACCTACCTATACTGGGACTCCTACCTATGCCTAGCGAACTACTGGGACTCCTACCTATGCCTATCTACCTATACTGGGACACCTACCTATGCCTACCTACCTATACTTGCACTCCTACCTATGCCTAGCTAACTACTGGGGCACCTACCTATGCCTATCTACCTATACTGGGACACCTACCTATGCCTACCTACCTATACTGGGACTCCTACCTATGCCTAGCTAACTACTGGGGCACCTACCTATGCCTATCTACCTATACTGGGGCACCTACCTATGCCTACCTACATACAAGAAGATAATAAGGTTGTTGCTTCATTGTGGACAGACCATATTTGATCAGCTGGACAGTCACTGTAGTTCTATCATTGAGCTACCACAGCCCAGCGACCATATGGGCTTGAAAACCGCCACGGCCTGCACTCTCGCATGGTGCGCACCAGTCCAGCACGGCCGTCACTATGCAAAAAGCTGTTTGCGGTGCATTACCCAGTGCATTTGGTGTGTCAGTGTGAAGCAGTACTCTAATTACACTCCCTGATTGATGTATACACATGCAAGATGTTTTAAAGCACTTTAGGCCTGCAATTTAGCATTCAATGTGATTTCTGCCCTTAAAACACTGCTTTGCGTCAAATCCAGATTTTCCCCCATGACTTTTGTCGTCTATGCCACTCATCCATGCAAAAACTCAGATGTTAGACCCCTTGAAACATCTTTTCCATCACTTTTGTGGCCAGCATAAGTGTTTCTAATTTTCAAAGTTCGCCTCCCCATTGAAGTCTATTGTGGTTCGCGAAAGTTTGCGCGAACCGCACCTTTCGCGGAAGTTTGCGAACCGAAAATCGGAGGTTCGGGCCATCTCTATTCCTCAGCAGTCACACAGGGACTTCTCTCCACTTTGCGCTTCAGGTAGCGCACAGCAGTCGAAGTCAGCATCTTCTTTCCGCCACAACCAGGTAGCGTTTCAACAGTGCCCTTTGACTTGAATTTGCGAATGATGCTTCCTATGGTGTCTCTTGGTATGTTTAACATCTTTGCAATCTTCTTATAGCCATTGCCCTTTCTGTGAAGATAAATCACCTCTTCTCTTGTCTTCCTGGACCATTCTCTTGACTTCACCATGTTTGTGAACAGACCAGTAAATGTCTAGAAGGCGCTGAATATTACAGTCATTTTAAATCTGCCTAATTGGTGCTTATTTTACTTGATTGCTGCTCGTTAACATCGACAGGTGTTTTCAATACCTGATTGAAGACACTTGAATGAACCTCTGTTCTTAAGAGTTGCTAGTCTTTAAGAGGTTGATTAATTGTGTCAATGAAGAAATCGCAAGAAAAAAAAAACATTTAATACTGTATTACGAAAACAATTGATGTCATTTTAAATTAACATTTAAATAACCAGGGGTGAGCATAAACTACGCCAAAATGTAATTACGCATCGTAATTCATAATTACGCATCGTAATTGTAAAGCAAAGTTTATAAATTACGCCTACGAATTTACGCATAAAATCAACCGATATGCGTAATTACGCCTGTTAAGCGTAGTTCACATGTATATAGGGAAGTCACTCACAAATATGCTATACGCATACATTTTTATGCGTACAGTCAGTTGCATTTCACTATTGTACAATGATTGCCGTCTATTTTCCACATAAGGACTTAACCGTCCACATAGAACTACGTTCAGCTTACGCATAAATGCGTAATTTAATGCGTAATTGCGGAAAATTATGCGTAATTAAACGTTGTCGTAGTTTGCTCATTACGAGCAACCCTAAAAATAACTGACCTGTCAATTTGTATAGATAAGAGATCATCTGATTATTTTATTTTCTGAGAACTGTGTTACTGTTTATGCTGTTACATGCCTTTATAATAATATTTTCATACAGAGTTTACTATACAGTTTTTATGACCACCTATGTGACTCCTTGAAATTGAAGTGTCCAAGTGTCTCTATTGCTGGTACACATCTATCACAGCATTTCCTGATGTGATTAATTCTATGGAAGAAAATATAGTTCAATGAGCACTGAGCCAAACTGCACTCTCTTCCATACACTGTTATTGACCTGAGGAAGTGGACTGTTGTCCAGTATTTTGTCAATAATTATTTTTTTCTTAATGTGTCTTTAACTTTCCAGTTCCCAACGTGAGAGGGTGATGAAGCTAAGTAAACTTAGTTGGTAGAGCTTAATCATGGCACTAAGTCTGAAAACAAAATCACTAATTAGTAAATAACCATTTCCTGCTCAGTGATATTTTTTAAGCAGGGTTTTAAAGATAATGGTTCTAGTTCAATGCACTTTTTTTCCTAAGTATTCTCCTATGTGATATTCACATATTCAAATACTCTTTTGACGGTACTTTTTCACCTATTTTTTGGCACTTTTTCAATTGCAGCTAAAAATGTATTTTAACCAGATTAAAATGTTTACCTAGGAAAAATCTTAGGAGAAAAGGGGAATTGGATAATGGCCCACACGACTGACCAAAGTGAATACATTTTTTCTTGGACTCTCAATGCATAACTTGATTTTCTCTATTTGTGAAACCAATCCAAGGAATACTAATGAAATTTGATTAAAATTAAATCAGCCATGCGGGAAAAAAGGGTGACTTTTTTGTCATCCCCACAAACTGATATTTTGATAGATGGCACTGGATCTCCTCCATCATCTTTGGTTGGATGTGGGGCCATGTGCCGTATGCCAGAAAACGCTTCATACTGCCACACGGAAGCGTTTTTGTATGATGTGGGATCCTCCTCTAGCAGCTGCCATTCATTTTGATTGATTGCTGATCTGCCATCTGATTGCTAGGCCTCCAGCTGCATTGAACTACACCAGAGCTATATATTTTCTGTCTCTCTCACTACCTCTCTCTCCCCTCTCTTTTTCTCGTGGACCTTCTGGGGCTCCTGTAGAGCTGCAGAGCAGTCGAGCACTGCTGGGATAGTGGCTGCTCCACTGAATATAGCTCTCAGGCCATCCTTCTGGTCTTTCTCGGCTATACTTACACATGCTGTGCTTATGGATACTTTGTGTACTTTGTGTTCTGTACGTGAAGTGAATATGTTTATTTATTTGATTTGAACTGTACCATCACTGACCCTGTATGTGCCATAAACATTTCTGTTGTACTTGGTGAAATAAATTATTCAGAATGCGATACAGCATCACTACACAAAATCTATAATTACTATAATATACCTAAATTGTAACCTCTTACACTGTGTCAGGCTTGTCTGGTCACCTGCTGTGAGTCAGACTGTATGCCCATATGACTGACATATAAACCAGCCCTAACACCTGGGAAAACTCCTGCTTAATACAAACTACAATACCCTGCAGGCAGATGTAGCATACAATCTGGCAGACAGCAATCACCAAACACACCAAGGTAATGTAACACAGAATACTGAATAGCCACCAGAGGCCTACAGGCTGAAGCATTCCAGATGAAGACACTGGGCACCACATTACAGGAAAAATATTGCAGTTTTAGAGCAGGTGCAGAGACGTGCAACAAAATTGATACGTGGGATGGAAGGTCTCACTTACCAAGAAAGGTTAGATACACTGGGTTTATTTAGTCTAGAGAAGAGACGCCTTAGAGGGGATCTAATTAACATGTATAAATCCATCAGAGGGCAATATAAAAGCTTTGCGGATGAGCTTTTTGTCCCTAGGCCTTCTCAAAGGACTAGAGGATATGATCTGTGCATGGAGGAAACACGTTTTGGCCATTTATTTAGGAAAGGGTTCTTTACAGTAAGAGTGATTAAGATGTGGAATGCATTGCCACAGGAAGTAGTTATGGCAAACTCTATACCTGCAATTAAAGTGGGCTTAGATGCTTTCCTTGCGTTGAAAGGCATCCATGGCTACAATTACTAGGTAATGCCTAATGATGTTAATCCAGGGATTTTATCTGATTGCCATCTGGAGTCGGGAAGGAATTTTTTCCCTTTTGGGGCTAATTGGACCATGACTTGTAAGGGTTTTTCGCCTTCCTCTGGATCAACAGGGATATGTGAGGGAGCAGGCTGGTGTTGTACTTTGTTCTCTGGTTGAACTCGATGGACGTATGTCATTTTTCAACGCAAATAACTATGTAACTATGTAACAAGGTGGCAAGGAATGGCTGGAGTATAATCACTAGACAGATGCGAGGTCAGTCAGGCCACGGTCAATGCAGGCAGCGTCCATGCAAATCCTTCTATCCAAGCCGGGTCTGTAACAGAGTATCCAATACAGAAGCGTGGTCAGGTTCAAGCCGGGTCGGTAACAGGTATCCAATACAGAAACATGGTCAGGTTCAAGCCGGGTCAATAACAGGTAATCCAATCTAGAAGAAGCTTAGTCAAGAGACAGGCACAAATCTTAAGCAAGCCAAGGACTTGGTGTGAGCACAATCTCAGCAACAAGCCCAGCATAGGCTTTCACGGGCGATGACAGAGTGCTCACCTTTCATTTATACTAGCAACTACCAATCAGAACTAAAGGAATCCAAAGTAACCAATCCACAGAGAGCGTGTCAGCAGAGCTGCTGACATGCTATACGCACATGTGGTTATTGTTTACAGCGGCGGAGCGCGTACTGAGAACGCACCCACCGCTTATCTAATGGGAGCATAGCGCCATGCGCTCCAGTGATGTCAGAGACAGGCCGAGACCCAGAGGCTTGCACCTCAGCATGGGTCTCGGATTATTACCGCCATGAGCGGCAAGTGTATCTTACAGTACCCCCTCCCTTAAGAGTGGACTCTGTACACTCCAACCTGAGTTTCCCAGGATTTTTCTCATAAAACTCCCTTATTGCCAAGTCAGCATGAACCTGTTTAGCAGGAATCCATGATCTTTCTTCTGGTCCATATCCCTTCCAGTCAATTAGATATTGCAAAGAGTTTCTTACAATATGAGATTCAAGAATTTTCTCTACCTCAAATTCTTGTTGACCATCAACTTTCATGGGTGGAGGGGGTGAGTCCGAAGTCCTGTAATTCACAGCAGACTTCAACAGTGATACATGAAAAGAGTTAACCCCTCTAATGGATCTGGGCAATTTAACCCTATAGGATGCCCAATAGATCTTTTCAGTGACTGGATATGGACCAATGGACTTGGGTCCCAGCTTGGCAGATGGCTGCCATAATGGAATGTGACTGGTAGAAAACCAAACTAAATCTCCAGGCTTAAATTCAACTTCAGCAGTTCGGTGCATATCCAAAAACAATTTCTGGGTACTTACAACATTCCTAATATTTTCCTGTACTTGTTTCCAAATTTGGTTGCACCTCGTGGACCACTCTTCTAATTCAGGAAGATTGGAAATACCAAAAAGTGCATTGAACTTAGGGTTAGAACCATAGATGACCTGAAAAGGAGACATCTTGGTGGAACTGTTAACCTGATTGTTCATAGCAAATTCAGCAAATGGTAAAAACTGAACCCACTCTTCCTGGCAATCTGAAACAAAACACCTCAAATACTGTTCCAATGACTGATTCATTCTCTCAGTTTGTCCATTAGACTCAGGATGAAACCAAGAAGAAAATGATAAACATACTGCCAGTTTATCACAAAAAGCTTGCCAAAACTGAGAGATAAATTGTACCCCTCTGTCAGAAACAATGTCTTCAGGAACACCATAAATTCTGAAAATATTTTCCAAAAAATCTGAGCCAATTCCTTCACTGAAGGCAGCTTAGGAAGAGGTACGAAGTGTGACATCTTACTAAAACTGTCCACCACTACCCAAATGACAGTTTTACCTATAGAAAGAAGACGCGCTCCATGATGCATTACCAAACAGTTTCAACTTTATTCGCAAGAAAAATGGGTACTTACAAGATGTATGATTAAAATGCCCCTATCAGCTGTGAGGCCAACCGCTACACACCTTCTGCTGTGACTGTGCATGGGCTGTGGCCAGCAGCGCGGTCTCCGGTCTTCCTGGAGCTTGTCTCACAGGGCGGTGGGCGGGGCCTAGTCTTGGTGTACATGTGACGTCATTACGCGTTTCGTTGCTCTGCGCCTTCGTCAGATCAGTCTCACCGCTGATAGGTGCATTTTAATCATACATCTTGTAAGTACCAATTTTTCTTGCGAATAAAGTTAAAACTGGTAATGCACTATGGAGTGCTCCTTCTTTCTATAGATTGCCTGCATTCCACAAAACTGGAACAGCGCAGTGCATGGTTAACCAAAAAGGAGTAAAAGAATCTGTGGAAGTAACTTGTTTCCTGGAGTGGAAGCGCAAGGAATTTGCTTGTCACCAAATGACAGTTTTACCCTGGGAAACTGGAAGATCAACCACGAAATTCATGGAATGGGCAAAGGCAAGAGAGTTTCCTGAGGTGTAGTTCGTGCCACTTTACTTCAGGCACAATCAGAGCATGATTTCACAAAAGATTCAACATCATTGCTAAGAGATGGCCACCAAACACTTCTCCTAAGAAGCTTAATAGTTTTTTTTAACCCCAGGATGACCTGATGATTTATCTGCATGAAATTGTTTAACCACTTGAGGACCGCGGGCTTTACCCCCATTAAGGACCAGAGCCTTTTTTTTCCATTCAGACCAGTGCAAATTTCACGGTTTATTGCTCGCTCATACAACCTACCACCTAAATGAATTTTGGCTCCTTTTCTTGTCACTAATAAAGCTTTCTTTTGGTGCTATTTGATTGCTGCTGCGATTTTTACTTTTTATTATATTCATCAAAAAAGACATGAATTTTGTCAAAAAAAATGTTTTTTTTTAACTTTCTGTGCTGACATTTTTCAAATAAAGTAAAATTTCTGTATACATGCTGCACAAAAAATGTGGACAAGCATGTTTTTGATAAAAAAAAAACCCATTCAGCCTATATTTATTGGTTTGGGTAAAAGTTATAGCGTTTACAAACTATGGTGCAAAAAGTGAATTTTCCCATTTTTAAGCATCTCTGACTTTTCTGACCACCTGACATGTTTCAAATGACAGTTTGTGACAAGAAAAAAAAAGAAGTTTCCATTTCTGCTAACTTGTGACAAAAAAAGGAAATCTGCCACGGACTCACCATGCCCCTCTCTGAATACCTTGAAGTGTCTACTTTCCAAAATGGGGTCATTTGTGGGGTGTGTTTACTGTCCTCGCATTTTGGGGGGTGCTAATTTGTA
This sequence comes from Hyperolius riggenbachi, assembly GCF_040937935.1. Lineage (NCBI taxonomy): Eukaryota > Metazoa > Chordata > Amphibia > Anura > Hyperoliidae > Hyperolius > Hyperolius riggenbachi. The sequence goes on along the minus strand of NC_090650.1, from coordinate 153,278,385 downwards.
AGCACCCCTGTAAAGCCTAAAGGTGCTCATTGGACTTTGGGCCCCTTAGCGCAGTTAGGCTGCAAAAAAGTGCCACACATGTGGTATTGCCATACTCAGGAGAAGTAGTATAATGTGTTTGGGGTGTATTTTTACACATACCCATGCTGGGTGGGAGAAATATCTCTGTAAATGACAATTGTTTGATTTTTTTTTACACACAATTGTCCATTTACAGAGATATTTCTCCCACTCAGCATGGGTATGTGTAAAAATACACCCCAAAACACATTATACTACTTCTCCTGAGTATGGCGATATCACATGTGTGGCACTTTTTTGCACCCTAACTGCGCTAAGGGGCCCAAAGTTCACTGAGTACCTTTAGGATTTCACAGGTCATTTTTGTTTCAAGACTACTCCTCACGGTTTAGGGCCAGTAAAATGCCAGGGCAGTATAGGAACCCCACAAGTGACCCCATTTTAGAAAAAAGACACCCCAAGGTATTCTGTTAGGTGTATGACGAGTTCATAGAAGATTTTATTTTTTGTCAAAAGTTAGCGGAAATAGATTTTTATTGTTTTTTTTTCACAACGTGTCATTTTTCACTAACTTGTGACAAAAAATCTTCTATGAACTCGCCATACACCTAACGGAATACCTTGGGGTGTCTTCTTTCTAAAATGGGGTCACTTGTGGGGTTCCTATACTGCCCTGGCATTTTAGGGGCCCTAAACCGTGAGGAGTAGTCTAGAAAACAAATGCCTCAAAATGACCTGTGAATAGGACGTTGGGCCCCTTAGTGCACCTAGGCTGAAAAAAAGTGTCACACATGTGGTATCGCCGTACTCAGGAGAAGTAATATAATGTGTTTTGTGGTGTATTTTTACACATACCCATGCTGGGTGGGAGAAATATCTCTGTAAATGACAATTGTTTGATTTTTTTTTACACACAATTGTCCATTTACAGAGATAGTTCTCCCACTCAGCATGGGTATGTGTAAAAATACACCCCAAAACACATTATACTACTTCTCCTGAGTACGGCGATACCACATGTGTGGTACTTTTTTGCACCCTAACTGCGCTAAGGGGCACAAAGTCCAATGAGTACCTTTAGGATTTCACAGGTCATTTTTGTTTCAAGACTACTCCTCACGGTTTAGGGCCCTAAAATGCCAGGGCAGTATAGGAACCCCACTAATGACCCCATTTTAGAAAGAAGACACCCCAAGGTATTCCGTTAGGAGTATGGTGAGTTCATAGAAGATTTTATTTTTTGTCACAAGTTAGCGGAAAATGACACTTTGTGAAAAAAACAATTAAAATCAATTTTCCGCTAACTTGTGACAAAAAATAAAAAACGTGAGTAATCTGGAAACCAAATGTCTCAAAATGACTGTTCAGGGGTATAAGCATCTGCAAATTTTGATGACAGGTGGTCTATGAGGGCGCAAATTTTATGGAACCGGTCATAAGCAGGGTGGCCTTTTAGATGATAGGTTATATTGGGCCTGATCTGATGGATAGGAGTGCTGGGGGGGTGACAGGTGGTGATTGATGGGTGTCTCAGGGGGTGGTTAGAGGGGAAAATAGATGCAATCAATGCACTGGGGACGTGATCGGAAGGGGGTCTGAGGGGGATCTGAGGATTTGGCTGAGTGATCAGGAGCCCACACGGGGCAAATTAGAGCCTGATCTGATGGGTAGGTGTGCTAGGGGGTGACAGGAGGCGATTGATGGGTGTCTCAAGGTGTGATTAGAGGGGGGAATAGATGCAAGCAATGCACTGGCGAGGTGATCAGGGCTGGGGTCTGAGGGCGTTCTGAGGGTGTGGGCGGGTGATTGAGTGCCCTAGGGGCAGACAGGGGTCTAATCTGATGGGTAGCAGTGACAGGGGGTGATTGATGGGTGATTGATAGGTAATTAGTGAGTATTTAGGGTAGAGAACAGATGTAAACAATGCACTTGGGAGGTGATCTGACGTCGGATCTGCGGGTGATCTATTGGTGTGGGTGGGTGATCAAATTGCCCGCAAGGGGCAGGTTAGGGGCTGATTGATGGGTGGCAGTGACAGGGGGTGATTGATGGGTGGCAGTGACGGGGTGATTGATGGGTGATTGACAGGTGATTGACAGTGATCAGTGGGTTATTACAGGGAAGAACAGATGTAAATAATGCACTGGCGAATTGATAAGGGGGGTCTGAGGGCAATCTGAGCATGTAGGCGGGTGATTAGGTGCCCGCAAGGGGCAGATTAGGGTCTGATCTGATGGGTAACAGTGACAGGTGGTGATAGGGGGTGATTGATGGGTAATTAGTGGGTGTTTAGGGTAGAGAACAGATGTAAACAATGCACTTGGGAGGTGATCTGACGTCGGATCTGCGGGCGATCTATTGGTGTGGGTGGGTGATCAGATTGCCCGCAAGGGGCAGGTTAGGGGCTGATTGATGGGTGGCAGTGACAGGGGGTGATTGATGGGTGATTGACAGGTGATCAGTGGGTTATTACAGGGGGGATAGAGGCATACAGTACACAGGGGGTGGGGTGTTAAGGGATATCAACTGCTTCAGAATCATACTGCTAAAAATTACTGATTTGAAAGTGAATTGTGTAACTGGAATTTATTTATGTACCATGTGTACAGGAGTAACCATATCTATTGCCCATTGTAAATAGAGCATTTTTTTCTTATATGTGGTAGTTCAATTGCATAGCAGTCATGATGATAGGCAATTCTGCATACCTTGTCAAAACTGAAAAGAGGTCTCTTCATATATGCCTTACTGTATCGGCGAATTTGTATTTCTAGATTTATAAACTGGGAGATGTACTGCTTATGTAGAAACACTATATAGAAAGAGCCTTATAACACTTTTAAGTAGACCTTAGCAAGTGTAATTAAGCAGGCCTTTTTCTGCAATGAGAGTCTCTAATGACAATTAACAGTAATGTGATTTTTAGGATTAAACTAAAGAACTAATCATTCATACTTGTATAATATATATATATATATATATATATATATATATATATATATATATATATATGTCCTTGTTTGCACATATGCTTTTTTGCACATTTGTGTAGACACATAGACACATCTGGAACTTATTGGCAGTCTGGGATTTGGCTATTGAGTTTTTTATGCAGGTAGGAAAGCTTTTATGTTCCAGTGGGAACCTGCAATCATCTGCATACATTACTTAATCTATATTTGAGAAAGCGTATACCCCTTTTGGGACATGTGCAAAGTGCAAGATGAGGGAGTTGAAAGAAATGTCCAAGGATATGTCAAGAAAAACGACAAATTGATATACACTGTACAGGTAAAATGTGCTGTAAATTCTAAATTATTTTAACAAAGGAAAATCATATATACCACCTAAGAATTGGATTTGGAGTCCAAGCTTGAAATAGAGCTATAACTGTAGACTATCAACTTCCATACAGAAAGTGGGAAGCTACATTATTAAACTCTTAAACCTTACTCAGTCTAAAAATGTTACTTAACAATACTATCTTTGTGTTTCAAACAATGTATTTTTCATGTTCTTTCACTTTGTTTTATTGACTTTGTAAATCTGAAATTGTGTTTGAATTTATCTTTTTTTTGAGAAAACAAGTCAAGTTTATTTACAAAATAATGTCAGGATAAGCTACAGGTATCATTGAACAACAAAACATAGTTTCACATTGTTATAGGATTAAGAGATTGAATTTATCTTGTATTTATACAGTAAATATATGTATATGAAAATGTGTAAATTGGAACGGAATTCAGAATTTTCTCTCTCCTATAAAAGATCAGCCACAGCATAACCTTAATATCCTTAATAAAAATCCTAACATTTTTTTTAACTTGGTTTCACTTTGCAGGGAGCACTGAAAGGGTTAAGCCTCTGTGTTTTCTGTATGGGTACTGGAGACAGAACACAGAGCCATGAATTTCTACAGCAACTACTTTATATATGAAATAAAGATGTTTCATTGTGTGCTGTGGAAGTGTTTTAATTAACTTTCAATATATCTACATAAATGTGGATTTTTTTTTCTACACACAAATCCTAAAACCAGATATTGAGAACTCAAAGACACAGTTGAGTTTGAAACATCAGGCATGTTAATTAACTGTAAATTTGTGTGTGACAAAATTACTGGAAGCTCAGTCCATGTTAAGATTAAATTAATGTCAGCTGTCTCAATCAGTGTAATAATAATTAGCATTAAGAGTGGGAGGCCCTTTTCTTTTAAAGAACATACATGTTAGCACACAATGTTAGCCTTATCCTCACAACACAGGTGTGTGGAAGCATGTAATGAAAAATCCTGAGGACCTCCAAGAAAATCCAAAACAGAAGATTGCATTCCAGAATGCTTGACTCCTGCCTGTACAAACCATCTATGGAAAGCAGTCAGAGCTGTCATCTCCAGAGGGTGCCTACTAGTATCACCTAGCTTGTTTCCTATTCCAGCTGTGAGATAACTTGCCTTGACTCATTATGGTTTACAGATCTGTTGTGAACTCAAAACAAAGAAACTTGGTCCTGCAATAATCAGACCAATGCCTATTAAAAGGTTATCGATGAAACTGCTTATCAGCTTACACTAAACTCTAAGCACCCATCCTGTGTTTCATGTATCCTGCTTCAAACCATTTATTCCTGATTCTATTCATAGACAGAAACCCTTTCCACTACCTCCTATTCTATTTGATGACAAAAGGAGTAGAATCCTCACAGTCTACAGTATCTAATCAAGTAAAAAGGTTTTAGTGTCTAATAGAACTCACTGAAACATGCTTGTAATGTGGTGCCCCAAAGCTGGTAAGCACTTTTTATTCAGCTCATACTGATAAGTGGGCTCCTCTTGTCATCCAGAAGTTACATGTGAGGAATGCAATATCACATTACCACTGGGGTTAATCGTGGTCTGACATGTGCACCCTATTGCCCATGGTCTTATGGCTATAGTTGGATGAATTGCCAAACAATGGATCATACATGAAACTTTGTGTACCAGAATGCCTAGCTCCTGCTTATATAAATCACCTTCTTGAAGCAGTTGGTGCTGACAGTTTTAGTCAACTCCATAGTTTGCCTGGTACCGTTTCCTAGGGGAGTGTTTGCCTTATTTCTCATAACCTTTCTCAACTTGCTTGATGCTTGTGACATGTTCTGTTGCTGTGAAGGATATGTGTAGAGGGGTGGAAGGAGGGTAGATGGCACAGCGCACTACGGAGTGGCATGAAGCAGAAAGGGTGAGTAGAACAATAGGCTCAGTCAAGATGTTTTGCTAGTCCAGATCTCTCACTGATGTATTGGTAGAGGGGATTGGAGGCCACCTTTCCCATGAATGTAACATAACAGGTACGGCGGTCCACGATCCCTCCAATGGTGGTTCTAGTGTTATGTGTTATGTTTTGGGTCAGCTTTGCTTCTTCTGGACCAGTATTGCAATTCACACTTCTTACAAATACTACATTTTATTAAATTCCATTAAAATCTGCAATCGGAGACCTCTCTGCTTTGACATTTGATCTGTACTTTGGTCTGGAAGTTACTTGCATTGTTATGTGTCTCCTGATTGTGGATTTTAATGAAGTTTAACAAAATGTGGGATTTTAATGGATGTGGTTTCTCCATTTTTTTTGATTACTGATATTGGTAAACTTAAATTTCTGTACTTTTCTTTATTTTAGTTTCCGTTATATGTTATCCAACAATATTGGAACTATGAATTCTAAACTGTACCAACAAAATCAGCAGTAAAATATCAGGGTGGGCTTCTGTAAACTGAAGCTGTAAGGAGACTGGGTCATGCGACAAGACACCAACTTTTTAGTGAAATTCCATTCTTGCTAAAAAAAAAAAAGTATCAGTGCTAAACAAATCTCTTTGCATTAAATGTTTTTGAAAAGGAGAATTCCATTTCAATTAGCAGACAGATAACTGATATTTTTATTGATATTCTAACCTAAAACCTGTACAATATGTTTAGTTTAGGCAACCCCTGTTTTCCTCCTTTTTGTATGATTTTTTTTTAGTTGTACAAAGCAGGAAATAATATATTTATTTTTAATTGGTAACAACATGGACACTTTATCGTTGACAGACTTGTTAGGATTATGATAGGGTGGCTACTGAGAGACTGAGATTAATTCTAGCAATTTGTAGAGGTCAACTAAAAGGATTTCAGTAATATCGGACAAGGTGGAATTTCACTTTAAAAACTCAAGTCACTTAATGTCAAAATCCTAAACTTAATACTATAGAAATGTGGAATATTATGAAACAGGCAGTTAATACAAAAATAAGCCCACCAGCATCTCAGGCATAACACAGTCATGTAATGATAAATGGGCTAAAATTGCTCCAAACTAGTGTGGAAGGTTATTTAGTATTATTAATAACATCAACATTATTGGATATGTTTAGCTGCAGTTATTGCTTGTTAATGTGAGGGATTGTTGTATTTGTCCTTGGAGAGGAAAGGTGGTTAGTTAATGGTTACTAGTTGCTAAAAGCGAAGTCTTACACATACTAGCAGGTGACTTTAATTTAATTGATTTCCCTCAACATAAAAGGAATGAGAACAAAGTTTTAAAGTTATTTGCATAATCGTCCTCCCATTATGTAGTTTTATAGAAAACACACAAGATGTGCGCATGTGATTGAGACTGAGGTCTGGCCTAGTAAAAGTGAGTTAAACTTAAACTTAGACCCAGTATACAGTACATGCTAAGTTCTCATAGTCCCATTTCCTCTGTAAGAAATAAGTTCATCATATAGCCCCATGAACCCTCCAAAGGGATGCCTGCTGAACTCCATTGTGCTATGAAACAGCCTTTAGTACAGCCTAGAGTGATGACACAACGCACTGGTAGCTTAAAAATATGAAACAATCTTTATTAACAAGGCTTATGCAGATGAAAAATACAGACAGTAAATGCCAGACAAGACAAAAGGGGAAATGTGAAGAAACGCGGAAAAGCTGCCGCATGAACGCAAGAGGAGGCGGCTGTTTCCGCGGCTGGCATAGCGGAACGCGGAGAAACTGCCGCGTCTGACGCGGCGATTTGTACGCATAGGCCTTCTTCTCTCTGTAAGGCGGGATGCGGAGGAAACGCCGCACGCTCAGACAGCGTGGCGGCGGATTCCGCATCCCATACAGCAACAACATTACAACACATGACTGGTGTGGCTGGGACTGATAGTCTACACTGGTTTAGGAGGACGCGTGCGTGCGCAGAAAGGCAGGGCCTTTATGGCAGTCAGAGGAGGGTCAGCTGACCAGGCCGGTCAGCTGACAATTGCAACAACTTTCATTGGTCCAGCACTTAAGGGAGGTGCTGGAGAGCACTGGTGTATATATACTGGGTGTTGGGCATTCCTCTGGTGTCTGGCGTTGCGATCACTACGTGGTAGCACTCAGGCCTTGTCTGTATCTGTGTTCTAGCATAGTTTCCAAAGGTGTTGACGACCACGGACCTCACACCTTAGCGCTAGGAATATTGAACTGTATTATTTGTTATGACCTTCTGCCTGCCTGACTATCCTCCTGAACTCTGATTCTGTACCTTGCTATTTCTGATATCCTGTTGCCAAACTCTGCTCGTTCCTGGACTCTGTATTTGCATTTTGATTCTGTACCTCGCTATTCTGATACTCCGTTGCCAAACCCTGCCTGTTTACTGGATTCCGTATCTGTCTCCTGAATCTGTACCGTATCTGTCTGTGTGTTAACGACCTGGATTGCCGGACCTCGAGAACTGGCCTTACTGTTGGAGGCAGTTCCCAGACCTGTTAGTGACACCTTCTCCCTGGTGTCACTCACACTCTGTCCTTCCTACTCTCAGCCTAGCTCCTCCCCCGGGAGAGTCTAGGCCTACGGAAGGAACTACTACTGTGCTATACTCAAAATATTACTGTTGCACTTAACACTCACTTGCTATCTTAGGTGTCCAGAGGTTAGTAGATATATCTGATTATCGGTGATACTGCAGATCATCAATAGTCGGGTATATTCTGCATTCTCGGTGATACTGCAGATCACCGGTAGTCAGACCCTCTCTGTGTTACACCGATCGTTACAGAACGCCAGACCAAGATCCAAATGGACGCACACTCTGACCGTCTGGGCGCACTTGCCACTTCGGTGGACAACATCAATCAAGTGCTGGGTACTCACAAGACTATGATTGAAGCCTTGTCAGGTTCTTTGCAAACCCTCCAGACAACAGTAGATGAGGTGCGATCCCCTCTTAGTTCTAATATACGCTTACCTGAAGCTCAAGCTTTTGCGTCAAGGCAAGGGTGTGGTCAAGGATTACGCAGCCGAATTTAGGAGGTGGTCAGTTTCAGCCAGGTGGGACACTTATGCCCTCTTAGATTGTTTCTTATCAGGGTTGTCAGATGAGGTTTCCAATCTCATGCTAAGTCTGCCTGAACCTAAAACAGTCGATGAGGCCATTTCATCGGCCATTCGAGTCGACCGCAGCGCCTCCAGTAACTACACCTCCTCCTGTCTCGCCTCCACCCGAACCCATGCAAATTGGTCGGTCAAAACTATCTCAAGTGGAGCGGAGACGTAGGATGTCTGAGCAGCTGTGCCTTTACTGCGCAGAGGGGGTCACAGAGTGCGTAATTGTCCCAATAAGTCGGGAAACGCTACCGTCTAGGAGTTGTAGGGGGTAACACCCTAGGCGCGCGTCTCTTACCCCTAGAAGATAAACGGTTACTTCTTCCTTGTACTGTTACTTGGGAAGATAAAGCCGAGGTTTCCGAGGCCTTTGTTGATTCAGGCTCGGCAGCAAATTTTATGGATTTTGAATTTGCAAAGAAATTAGGTATTCCGCTCACCCCGGTAAAACCACCCATTCAGGTTACGGCTGTAGATGATTCCCCCCTGCAAGGTAATCATCCACTCTCTCAGACACCAGAGGTGGAAGTCACTATAGGGGTACTACACACCGAAAAATTACAGTTTTTCGTATTACACATGACCACCTCCACAGTTATCCTTGGCATGCCATGGTTGCACCTTCACTCACCACAGATCAATTGGACCACTGGGCAGTTAACTAGCTGGTCAACACATTGTTTCCAGCAATGCTTAGGGAAGGTGACATTGGGTCAGACCAGGATTCATTTGGAGGGGGTACCAGCACAGTATTCCGAGTATTCAGATGTGTTCTGTCCCAAGGCTGCTGATAAGTTACCTCCACATTGCCCATTTGATTGCCCCATCGATCTCCGATCTGGTTGTATGCCTCCAAGGGGTCATCTTTACAATTTATCTGGGCCAGAAAACGTGGCCATGCAAGAGTACATTCGTGAGAATTTAGCCAAGGGGTTCATTCGACCTTCCCGGTCGCCCGCTGGCGCAGGGTTCTTTTTTGTTAAAAAGAAAGACGGAGGTCTGCGGCCTTGCATAGATTACCGGGGCCTGAATAAAATCACGGTAAAGAATCGCTACCCCTTACCCCTGATAGATGACCTGTTTACGCAAATTACCAACGCTAAAATCTTTTCAAAATTAGATTTAAGGGGTGCATACAACCTGGTGCGGATTAGAAAGGGCGATGAATGGAAGACGACATTTAACACGCCCGGCGGGCACTATGAGTACCTGGTGATGCCCTTCGGGCTGTGTAACGCCCCGGCCGTCTTCCAAGAACTAATTAATGAGGTATTCAGAGAGGTGTTGGGCAAATTCGTATTAGTATACCTGGATGATATACTTATTTTTTCCAACAACCTCTCGGAGCACAGGACACACGTCCAAATTGTTTTGGACAAACTAAGGCAGAACATGCTTTACGCTAAGTTGGAGAAATGCATCTTCGAGGTAACATCCGTCACTTTTCTGGGGTACATAATTTCCACCTCGGGCCTTTCTATGGATCCTGCCAAGGTCTCTGCTGTTCTGGAATGGCGTCAGCCAGTGGGACTAAAATCTCTCCAGAGATTTTTAGGATTCGCCAATTACTATAGAAGGTTCATAAAGGGGTACTCCACAGTCATTGCACCCCTCACTAGTCTCACTAAAAAAGGGGCAGATACTACCCACTGGTCTCCAGAAGCTTTACAAGCATTCTCCACGTTAAAAGACTTGTTTTGCTCTGCACCCATCCTGAGACACGTCGACACTTCCTACCCCTTTATTGTTGAGGTGGACGCCTCGGAGGTCGGGGTGGGGGCTGTGCTGTCGCAGCGATCCGGGTTGCAGGGTAGATTACACCCATGCGCCTATTTTTCTCGTAGGTTCTCTCCGGCAGAGAGAGACTACGACATAGGCAACAGGGAGCTCCTGGCCATTAAGTTAGCCTTTGAGGAATGGCGTCATTGGTTGGAAGGAGCAGAACATACGATCACAGTTTTCACTGATCACAAAAATTTGGAATACATCGAGGGAACTAAAAGATTAAGCCCACGTCAGGCTCGATGGTCTTTGTTTTTCTCGAGGTTCAGATTCATAATTACGTACACTCCAGGTAGCAAGAACATTAAAGCAGATGCCCTGTCCAGATGTTTTGAGCCAGAGACAGCACAGCCCTCTACCCCAGAGACCATTGTTCCGCAGAAACTGATACTGGCAACAACTGAGACATGGAAAGACTGGACGGAGACCTTAGGGCCCTTTCAGCAGGACACCCCGGAGGGGAAGCCTGAAGGGGTTATGTTTATACCACTGCCATTCCGTCTCCAGATCTTACAAATGTTCCATTCACACAAGAATGCGGGACACCCTGGGGCCTCCAGAACACAGGATCTGGTTGCCAGGTGCGCTTGGTGGCCTTCTCTGGCAACGGATTGTAAGGAGTTTGTTAGAGAATGTGCAGTGTGTGCAAAAAGTAAGCCCTCCCGGCTGGCACCTGTGGGAACGTTGCAGCCCTTACCCACCCCGAGGGAGCCGTGGACCCACCTGTCCATGGATTTTGTGGGTGAACTTCCCAGGTCTGAGGGCATGTCGGTCATTTGGGTGGTGGTCGACCGCTTTAGTAAAATGTCCCATTTTGTGCCCTTAAAAGGACTCCCCTCGGCCCAGGAGTTGGCCGATTTATTCATCATCCATGTTTTCCGTTTGCATGGCATTCCGGAAAACATAGTGTCAGATTGGGGAGTCCAATTTGTTTCGAGATTTTGGAGGGCATTCTGTCACCAAATGGGCATGGAATTGTCATTTTCGTCGGGCTACCACTGACAGACCAATGGTCAGACTGAAAGGGTCAACCAATCATTAGAACAATTTTTGAGGTGTTACGTTGCTGAAGCGCAAAACGATTGGGTCAAGTTTTTGCCCTTCGCAGAATTTGCGCACAATAATTTGAAAAGTTCGTCCACGAGATTCTGTCCATTTCAGATAGTTACTGGGAAGCTGCCCAAATTTTCCCCATTGCCAATCGCTTCCACTCCATTTCCAGCTCTGGAGGCCTGGCAAAAGTCATTTAAGGACGTGTGGGGGATCGTGGAAAATAATTTGGGGAAAGCGTTTCAAAGTCAGAAAAGTCAAGCTGACAAAAAACGTTCCTTAGAGTGGAGATTTCAACCAGGAGACTTAGTCTGGGTATCCACACGTCACTTAACCTTAAAACAGCCTTCAGCCAAGTTGGGGCCCAGGTTTGTGGGTCCATTTCCAGTAACTAGGAAGATCAACAATGTTACTTATGCCATTGATCTTCCTGCCAGTATGCGTGGCGTAAGATACAATACAATACAATACAATAACATTTCTATAGCGCTTTTCTCCCATAGGACTCAAAGCGCTTAGGCTCTCTCAGATTCAGTAGTTAGTAGGATGAAGTATTCACACAACAAAAGTTATATTTCTGCAAATGCCAGACTGAACAGGTGGGTTTTCAGTCTGGATTTAAACACATCCAGGGATGGGGCTGTCCTGATCTGTTGAGGTAAGGAGTTCCAAAACATAGGGGCAGCATGACAGAAGGCTCTGGGACCAAAAGTTTCCAAGTGGACTCTGGGTATGACTAGATTATTAGAACCTGTGGATCTGAGAATGCGGGGATTGCTACGCAGCTGTAACATATCTTTCAAGTATCCAGGGCCTAGATTATTCAGGGATTTAAATGTCAGTAGGCCGATCTTGAATAGGACCCTCCATTCTATAGGTAGCCAGTGAAGGGAATGCAGGACTGGCATTATGTGGCAGTGACGGGGTTGGTTGGTTAGCAGTCTGGCAGCAGTATTCTGTATCAGCTGTAGGCGGTACAAGACCTTTTTTGGAAGGCCAGTGTAGAGAGCATTGCAGTAGTCCAGTCGGGATGTGATGAAGGCGTGGACTAAGGTTGGCAGATCTTCTGGGGGTATGAGGTGCTTGATTTTTGCAATGTTCTTCAGGTGAAAATAGGATGATTTCACCACAGCAGAGATTTGAGTTCTGAAGTTTAAATCCCCATCAATTAGAACTCCCAGGCTACGCACATGATCAGAGCTGCGTAGATCCGTGCCTCCTATTCCCAGTGGTGAAGACTGCAAGTTAAGTTGTTTTGTTATCATGCTCTGCCCTCCAATCAGAAGGACAGAAAGATCCTTTCACGTGTCTCTGCTTAAGCCAGCAGTCCATGTGGGTCCCACTCCTACTCCTCCTGTGATGATAGATGACCAACCTGAGTACGAGGTAGAGAAGATTTTAGACTCACGCATAGTTCAGAACTCAGTACAGTATCTGGTTCACTGGAAAGGGTATGGTATTGAGGAGAGATCATGGGTACCTGAATGTCGCATGCATGCTGACAAACTGAAAAGTGAATGCCACGCTTTACATCCTGAGAAGCCTGGAAGGAGCTGTCCGGAGTCCACTCCTCAGGGGGGGGGTACTGTGAAGAAACGCGGAAAAGCTGCCGCATGGACGCAAGAGGAGGCGGCTGTTTCCGCGGCTGGCATAGCGGAATGCGGAGAAACCGCCGCGTCTGACGCGGCGGTTTGTACGCATAGGCCTACTTCTCTCGGTAAGGTGGGATGCGGAGGAAACGCCGCACGCTCAGACAGCGTGGCGGCAGATTCCGCATCCCATACAGCAACAACATTACAACACATGACTGGTGTGGCTGGGACTGATAGTCCACACTGGTTTAGGAGGACGCGTGCGTGCGCAGAAAGGCAGGGCCTTTATGGCAGTCAGAGGAGGGTCAGCTGACCAGGCCGGTCAGCTGACAATTGCAACAACTTTCATTGGTCCAGCACTTAAGGGAGGTGCTGGAGAGCACTGGTGTATATATACTGGGTGCTGGGCATTCCTCTGGTGTCTGGCGTTGCGATCACTACGTGGTAGCACTTAGGCCTTGTCTGTATCTGTGTTCTAGCATAGTTTCCAAAGGTGTTGACGACCACGGACCTCACACCTTAGCGCTAGGAATATTGAACTGTATTATTTGTTATGACCTTCTGCCTGCCTGACTATCCTCCTGAACTCTGATTCTGTACCTTGCTATTTCTGATATCCTGTTGCCAAACTCTGCTCGTTCCTGGACTCTGTATTTGCATTTTGATTCTGTACCTCGCTATTCTGATACTCCGTTGCCAAACCCTGCCTGTTTACTGGATTCCCTATCTGTCTCCTGAATCTGTACCGTATCTGTCTGTGTGTTAACGACCTGGATTGCCGGACCTCGAGAACTGGCCTTACTGTTGGAGGCAGTTCCCAGACCTGTTAGTGACACCCTCTCCCTGGTGTCACTCACACTCTGTCCTTCCTACTCTCAGCCTAGCTCCTCCCCCGGGAGAGTCTAGGCCTACGGAAGGAACTACTACTGTGCTATACTCAAAATATTACTGTTGCACTTAACACTCACTTGCTATCTTAGGTGTCCAGAGGTTAGTAGATATATCTGATTATCGGTGATACTGCAGATCATCAATAGTCGGGTATATTCTGCATTCTCGGTGATACTGCAGATCACCGGTAGTCAGACCCTCTCTGTGTTACACCGATCGTTACAGGAAAAAAAAAAAACAAAGCAGGCTGCAAAAAAGTCTCAAGCGGCGGGAGCCAACAATATAGTCCAATATTGGGGTAATAAATAATCAATGAGTACATAAAGTTATTCAGGCTAAAAAAGCCCATAAAAGATAAACAATAGCTGGTTAAGCAAAAAATGTGCCACAGCACAGAGTAGACTGTGGTGAAAGAGTTATGCTGGGCGTACACAGATTGTTTTTGCCACTCGATTCTGCAGTCAAATCTCTTATCTTCTGCTCGTTTTTATCTTTTTCCATTCACTTCTATCAGGAACGATCGAACGAGAGATCGGACATGTCGGAAATTATCTATCTAACCATCTATCTGTCTCAAAAACAAACCGTGTATTCCCAGCATTAACAGCAAGTCAAAGTCGTTCAGTGCATAATCAAAGTGCAATGTGCCTAGTGCATATAGTATACACTGAAAAAATATCTACCTATTAAATAGAAATAGAAAGAATGTGAACCTGCAATCCACACATACAAAACAGCGTACAAATATAATTAGTAAAGTGTCACATATGATACCAAATCTTACAAAAGTGCTGAATGCAATACTACGTCCTGAAATGCATGTACAAGGGAATAGGGAGAAGTCGCACCAACGAGGTGAGAAATATGTATCAGAACCTGTCAGGAACTGAGCACTATGAACACCAAAGTAGAGGTAAGCAAAACCGCTAGGTTACCTAAAGCCCCGCCAAGCTTGTATTAATAAAGATTGTTTTGCACTTTTATGCTACCAGTGCATTGTATTAATAAAGATTGTTTCACATTTTTATGCTACCAGTGCATTGTGAGATCCTTTCTCTTTTTGGTATTGTTAGTTTATATATCTCTAGATACGCACGGTATATGCATATATAAGTATACAGTGGGTTGCAAAAGTATTCTGCCCCCTTGAAGTTTTCCACATTTTGTCACATTACTGCCACAAACATGAATCAATTTTATTACAATTCCACATGAAAGACCAACACAAAGTGGTGTACACATGAGAAGTGGTATGAAAATCATACATGATTCCAAACACTTTTTACAAATAAATAACTGCAAAGTGGTGTGTGCATAATTATTCAGCCCGCTTTGATCTGAGTGCAGTCAGTTGCCTTTAGACATTGCCTGATGAGTGTTAATGACTAAATAGAGTGCACCTGTGTGTAATCTAATGTCAGTACAAATACAGCTGCTCTGTGAGGGCCTCAGAGGTTGTCTAAGAGAATATTGGGAGCAACAACACCGTGAAGTCCAAAGAACACACAAGACAGGTCAGGGATCAAGTTATTGAGAAATTTAAAGCAGGCTTAGACTACAAAATGATTTCTAAAGCCTTGAACATCCCACGGAGCACTGTTCAAGTGATCATTCAGAAATGGAAGGAGTATGGCACAACTGTACACCTACCAAGACAAGGCCATCCACCTAAACTCACAGGCCGAACAAGGAGAGCGCTGTTCAGAAATGCAGTCAAGAGGCCCATGGTGACTCTGGACAAGCTACAGAGATCTACAGCTCAGGTGGGAGACTCTGTCCATAGGACAACTATTAGTCATGCACTGTACAAAGTTGGCCTTTATGGAAGAGGGGCAAGAAGAAAGGCATTGTTAACAGAAAGCATAAGAAGTCCCGTTTGCAGTTTGCCACAAGCCATGTGGGGGACACAGCAACCATGTGGAAGAAGGTGCTCTGGTCAGATGAGACCAAAACTGAACTTTTTGGCCAAAATGCAAAACGCTATGTGTGGCAGAAAACTAACACTGCACATCACTCTGAAAACACCATCCCCACTGTCAAATATGGTGGTGGCAGCATCATGCTCGGGGAGTGCATCTCTTCAGCAGGGACAGGGAAGCTGGTCAGAGTTGATGGGAAGATGGATGGAGCCAAATACAGGGAAAACTTGGAAGAAAACCTCTCGGAGACTGAAAAAGACTTGAGACTGGGGCGGAGGTTCACCTTCCAGCAGGACAATGACCCTAAACATAAAGCCAGGGCAACAATGGAATGGTTTAAAACAAAACATATCTATGTGTTAGAATGGCCCAGTCAAAGTCCAGATCTAAATCCAATCGAGAATCTGTGGCAAGATCTGAAAACTGCTGTTCACAAACGCTGTCCATCTAATCTGACTGAGCTGGAGCTGTTTTGCAAAGAAGAATGGGCAAGGATTTCAGTCTCTAGATGTGCAAAGCTGGTAGAGACATACCCTAAAAGACTGGTAGCTGTAATTGCAGCAAAAGGTGGTTCTACAAAGTATTGACTCAAGGGGCCGAATAATTACACACACCCCACTTTGCAGTTATTTATTTGTAAAAAATGTTTGGAATGATGTATGATTTTCGATCCACTTCTCACATGTACACCACTTTGTATTGGTCTTTCACGTGGAATTCCAATAAAATTGATGCATGTTTGTGGCAGTAATGTGACAAAATGTGGAAAACTTCAAGGGGGCCGAATACTTTTGCAACCCACTGTATGTTCTATATTTACACAAAGTTATTTAGCAGTGCTCTCTGGTTTTTCCTTCTTAGCTACCTTGAATATGAAGATGAGAATGCAACATCTCTGTCTCACGTATAGCTTACTGGTCTCTTCTGCTTACTTTTAATGTCTTTGTCTTGAACTATAGGGCCTGATTGTGTAGAGACCTGCCCAACAAAGACATTTCTTATACTGTAATACTACAATACTGTGTTAACTTATGTGATTTCTCTACAGATTTCCTCCAATAGCTGAAGTGCAGCACTGGTCTAAGTAATAATAAAACTTTTTCTTTTATCTGCTCTTTTCCCCTCAGCTGCCCCCCTTTCCTCCTGTATATATACGGTTAGCTAATTTTAGGAACCTAATAAAAAAATGCTGTTTTTAAAGTCATCCCATTCTGAATCCACATATTTAAATATGGGGTTGACCCAACCTTTATAGCTGTAACAGTTTCAACTCAGCTAGGAAGGCTTTCCGCTAGGTGTAGGAGTGTGTTTATGGGCGTTTTTTGATCATTCTTTCAAGAAGACTGGGCTTGTAGGATTCAAACTAATTCAAACCAAGGGTTTTTCATCAGGTTGAGATCAGAGCTTTGTGCAGGCCAGTCAATTTCCTCTACGCAAAACTCGCTCATTTATGTCTTTGACTTTGTAGACCTTCATTTGAGCACGGTTGTGCAGTTATATTGGAACAAGTGGGAGAAATCTTTAAAATGTTGAGTTAGGTTAGGAACATGAAATTGTCCAAAATGTCTTAATGTTCTGAAGCAATCAGAGTTCCATTCACTGGAACTAAGGCAACAAACCCAACCCTTGAAAGACAACTCTATACCATAATCCCTCCTCCACCAAATGTTGTACTTGGCGCAATGCAGTCAGGCAAGATCTGCTTTCCTGGCATCCACCAAATCCAAACTCTTCCATCGGATTGCCAGATAGAGAAGTGTGACTCATGGCTCCACTGTCTCCACTGCTGTAGAGTCTAATGGTGGTGTGCTTTGCACCACTGCATCTAACATATTGCATTGCACTTGGCGATATAAGGCTTGTGTGCAGATGCTTGTCCCCGGAAATCTATTCCATGATCCTCAAAATTCACTTACTATTGTTGCACTAATCTGAAGGCTGTAAGAACTTTGGAGGTTGTAACTACTGACTTTGCAGAAAGTTGGTGCACTATGTGCAATAGCAGTCTCAGTGTGTGCTGTGGCCTCCTAGTTCGTAGCTGAGTTTCTGTTTTTCCAATTGCTTTCACTTTGTCATAAGACCACTAATAGTTTATCGTGAAATATGCAGTGACCACATAATTTCATTAATGGATTTATCACATAGTAACATCGTATTATGGTACCATTCACTTAAGTCCTGAGAGCAACCCATTCTTTCAAAAATGTTTGTAAGTACTCTGCATGCCTAGGTGATTTTATACACTAGTGGCGTTTAATGATTTGGAGGGTAGTCGCAATACTTTTGGTATACGGTGATCCCTCAACAGGCTGGACAGCATAAAAGACACCATCTGCACAAATTTGGATGCAGACGTACTATCCATCCCCTCTTGCTCTTCCTCAGTGATGTCAGGTTGAGTTCTCCTCCTCCCCCCAGCCGCGAAGAATACCACGGAAACATTCAGCAGCACAAGCCCCCTGTGACATCTGCTGCGGTTGTTCTTCCACCTCCTCCTCCTCAAAACAAAAAAACACCTTCCTCATCATCTGACTCCTCTTCCCCACATGACTCTTCCTCCTCCTCCTCCCCCTCTGTGCTGCTGCAGGTGTTGAGGAAACATCTGGTTCTGCTGAGAATTGACCCCACAACTCTTCCTCCTGTACCTGTAACTGTTCCTGTTCACACTCCTCCACAGCTTGATCCACCACTCTACGCACAGCACGCTCCAGGAAAAAAGTATATGGGATCAAGTCGCTGATGGCGCCTTCACTGCGACTCACCATGTTTGTCACCTCCTCAAATGGCCGCATGAGCCTGCAGGCATTTCGCATGAGTGTCCAGTACTTCGGCCAGAACATCCCTATCTCCCCAGAGCACGTCCTTTCACTGTAGTTGTAGAGATACTGGTTGACGGCTTTCTCCTGTTGTAGCAGGTGGTTAAACATCAGGAGCGTTGAATCCCAGCGAGTCGGGCTATCAAAAATCAAGCGCCTCACCGGCAAGTTGTTTCTCCGCTGAATATCGGCCAAGCGTGCCATGGCCATGTAAAACCGGCTGAAATGCCCACACACCTTCCTAGACTGCTTCAGAACGTCCTGTAAACCTGTGTACTTACACACAAATCTCTGAATTATTAGATTCAGCACATGTGCCATGCAGGGTACATGTGTCCACTTTCCCAAATTCAAAGCCGAAATGAGATTGCTGCCGTTGTCACACACCACGTTGCCGATCTCCAGTTGGTGCAGGGTCAGCCACTGATCTACCTGTTTCTTAAGAGCAGCCAGGAGAGCTGCTCCAGTGTGACTCTCCGCTTTGAGGCAAGACATGTCTAAGATGGCGTGACACCGTCGTACCTGGCATGCAGCATAGGCCCTGGGGAGCTGGGGCTGTGTAGCTGGAGAGGAGATCACAGCACCAGTAGAGTTGTACTGCCACTCAGCCAAGGAGGAGGAAGAGGGTGAAAGCAAAGAGCATGTAGCAGGAGGATTACGAGGAGAAGGAAAGGAGGTGGCAGGAAGCCTGCCTGCAGGCCGTGAAGGTGTCACAACTAGATCCGCTGCACAGCCCTGCTTGCCAGCGGTCACCAGATTGACCCAATGGGCTGTGTAAGTAATGTACCTGCCCTGATCGTGCTTGGCAGACCAGGCATCTGTGGTCAGATAGACCCTTGACCCAATGCTGTGTGCCAGAGATGACACCACTTGCCTTTCAACTTTACGGTACAGTTTGGGTATTGCCTTTTTTGAGAAATAATTGTGGCCTGGTATCTTCCACTGCAGTGTCCCAATGGACATACATTTTCGGAAGGCCTCAGAGTCCACCAGCTGCTATGGTAACATCTGGCGAGCTAACAGTTCCGCCAAACCAGCCGTCAGATGCCGGGCAAGGGAGTGACTGGCAGACATTGGCTTCTTCTGCTCAAAGATTTCCCTCACGGACACCTGGCTGTTGCTGTGGGCAGAGGAGCAAGAACCGCTCAAGGTGAGAGGTGAAGTGAAGGAGGGTGGCTGTGATTGTGAAGGTGCAAGGGAGAAAGAGGCTGAAGATGATGCACCTGAAGGACGAAGAGGAGAAGGAGTGTGGCTTTGCTTTTGCGTGCTGATTTTCCTCAGGGGGTCTTCCCATTGCAGTTTGTGCCTTTTCTCCATGTGCCTTCGTAAGGCGGTTGTCTCTGCGCGGGTGTTGGCCTTTCCACGGCTCAATTTTTGCTGGCAGAGAGAACAGATGGCATTGCTCTCATCTGAGGCAGACACACAAAAAAATTTGCTTCTTTCAGGAACTCGTCTCCCCCTACTCCTCTCTGACTTCCCCTCTGAACTGTCCCCCTGTTCATCTCCTCTATTGGGAACCCACGTGACATCCGTATCATCATAATCATCATCCTCATAATCATCCTGCCCAGCTTGCTTGTATCAGACACCTCCAAAACTGCACCAACAGCAGGTACTTCATCATCCTCCTCCTCACACCTTACATCCATAGTGTCGCCTAACTCAGACATATGAGGTGGTGTAACTTGCTTAGCGCCTTCATCTTGTTGTAACAATAATGGCTGTGAATCAGTGAATTCCCTACCAAATAACTCCTGCGAAGTGTCAAATGTAGCGGATGTGGTGCTTGGAGTAGCGCTGATGACTGCAGAAGATGAGGTGTTCTGTGTTAAATAGTCAACCACGTCCTGACAATCTTGGGAGTTGATGGCATGTTCCTTCTTCTGAGCACTGTACTTTGGTCCAGGGCCGCACGAAATCACGTCAGCACGACCTCAAAGAGACCTGCCGGGTGGCCTGCCTCTGGGTCTGCCTCTGCTTGTTGTTTTGTCCATATTGGGGGATATTGTAGTGGCGTAATAGCTAGTGGCGCATGGCAGCAGCGCATAATTCTGTGGACCCTGGCGGTGGGAACACAGACAGCAAGAGTTTAAATACATACAGCAGCAGCAGCAGCAGGAGGAGGAGAAGTTACGTTTGGCAGCAGGAAATTTAACGGGGCAATGGTACCTAGCGTTGCTACCACGGCTGTAAATAAACACCAGCCGCAGGAGGTTCCGGACAGCATTCGTGAAGCCCACATTGTGCCCAATGCACAACTGGGACAGCACAGTTTTCAACCCAGACACCTCAGAATTTTTTTTTTACAACCAAATGTAGCTATTGTAGTGGCGTAATAGCTAGTGGCACATGGTAGCAGCGCATAATTCTGTGGACCCTGGTGGTGGGAACACAGACAGCAAGAGTTTAAATACATACAGCAGCAGCAGCAGAAGGAGGAGGAGTGACGTTTGGCAGCAGGAAATGTAACGGGGCAATGGTACCTAGCGTTGGTACCACGGCTGTAAATAAACACCAGCAGCAGGAGGTTCCGGACAGCATTCGTGAAGCCCACATTGTGCCCAATGCACAACTGGGACAGCACAGTTTTCAACCCAGACACCTCAGAATTTTTTTTCTACAACCAAATGTAGCTATTGTAGTGGCGTAATAACTAGTGGCGCATGGCAGCAGCGCATAATTCTGTGGACCCTGGCGATGGGAACACAGACTGCAGGAGGTTAAATACAGCAGCAGGAGGAGGAGTGACGTTTGGCAGCAGGCAATGTAACGGGCCATGGTACCTATCGGTGGTACCACAGCACCTAAAGGAAAAGGGGTCAGTCTGTCCACGGACTCTGTGGACTGACGAGAGCGCTTCTCGATGACCATGCCACCGGCTGCACTGAAGCACCTCTCGGACAGCACGCTGGAAGGGGGGCAAGAAAGGACTTCCAGGGTGTACTGCGTCAGCTCACTCCAGATCTGCAAGCGCTCGACCCAGTACTCCAAGGGGTACACAGGCTCCTCGCTGCCGGTGTCAAGCCTGCTGAAGGATCCCATGTAGTCGGCCACCATCCGGGTCAGGCGCTGGCTGTGACTTTGTGAGGAGGATGCTGCTCCGCCCGCACCTCCTCTCTCGGCTGCTCTACTGTCATGTAGAGAGCCTTAGTCAATGACAGCAGGTCTCCTAGGCACCTGACGCTGCTGCTGGTCACAGGCACCAGCTGCTGTGCTGGCTGGACAGGGACAGAGGGGGTGGAAGGCTTCCTCCAGTCGCCCATCAAGGAGCTGCTACAACTCCCTTGTTCGCTGCTCACGGTCTCCAGCAGGCAGGAACTGACCCACCTTCCCCTTCAGCCATGGGTCCAGGATCATGCTGATGCAGGCGTCCTCCCGAGCACACATCTGCTTGACCCTGGGGTCTGAGCGCAGGCAACGCCATGGGGAACAGGGTGGACTGTCCAGAGACATCAGGATCAGCGGCCGCAACTCTGTCCTCCTCCTCCTCTGGCCCCTGAGCCTCTTCCTCCTCTCTCCACCCTCGCACCATTGCAGCTGCGCTATGCTGTTCCTCCACAGCAGCAACATCCAGGACCTCCAACTCCTCCTCCTCCTCCAACACCTCAAAATCCTGCGCAGAGGTGGACTGCGCAGGTGGCTGCTGTTACAGCTGGATCAGGGCTTCCTCTCCCACATCCACCAGATCACAAAGTGCTCGGTCCAGCAGACAAACAAAGGGCACCCATTGGCAGAGGGATGCCCGCTCCTTGCTCACCAAGTTGGTTCCCTGCAGGAAGGGAGCCAACACCAAGCAGACCTGCTGCATCTGCCCCCACTGTGCGTTGGAAAGGAGCTAGAGTTTGGTGGTGCCGGCAAGAGCGGCCTCCACAATGTAGCAGTTGACAGCCCTCCTCTGCTCAACCAACTGCTCCAACATCGCCAGGGTGGAGTTCCAGCGAGTTGGCACATCAATCACAAGCAGGTGTTGTGGCAGGCCCTCACGCTGCTGCATGTCAGCTAGGTTTGCTGCGGCAGCTGCTGAGCGGTGGAAAGTGCACACAATTTTCCTTGCTGTTTCCAAAAGATTGTCCATCCCCTGGTAGGTTCGCAGGAACTTCTGCACCACCAGGTTCAAGACGTGGGCCAAGCAGGGGACGTGGGTCAAGTGTCCCCTGTTGATGGCAGACAGCAAGTTGGACACATTGTCCATCCCGACTTTGAGGCCTCTGGGGGTCAGCCATGTCTTCTCCTGCTCCCTCAGTTTGAGAAGGACGTTGCCTGCCGTCAGTTGTGTCTTCCCAAGGCTGACCATCTCCAGCAGCCCTTGGCAGTGGCAGGCCTTCACGCTGCTGCTGAGGTGGGGTCGCTTGGCGGCGGGAGCTGCTGCTTCTCCCCTGACCCTGCGTGGTGGCATCACATAGTGGCAGGGGCGTCACTAGAAATCACTGGGCCCCCCTGCAAATATTTGGATGGGGCCCCCCCATAGGTGCAAAATAATCGTAATGGGGCAGCATTTCACTATAAATTAATCATAAAGTGGGCAGCATTTCACCATAAAATCCTAATGTGTGCAGCATTCACCAGAAAATCGTAACGTGGACAGCATTCACCAGAAAATCGTAACGTGGACAGCAGTCACCAGACAATCGTAATGTGGGCAGCAGTCACCAGAAAATCGTAATGTGGGCATCGTTCACCAAAGAATCGTAACGTGGGCAGAGTTCACCAGAAAATCGTATTGTGGGCAGCGTTCACCAGAAAATCGTAATGTGGGCAGCGTTCACCAGAAAATCGTAACGTGGGCAGCGTTCACCAGAAAATCCTAATGTAGGCAGCAGTCACCAGAAAATCGTAACATGGGCAGAGTTCACAAGAAAATCGTAATGTGGGCAGCGTTCGCCAGAAAATCGTAGCGTGGACAGCATTCACCAGACAATCGTAACGTGAGCAGCAGTCACCAGCAAATCGCAACGTGGGCAGCGTTCACCAGAAAATCGTAATGTGGGCAGAGTTCACCAGAAAATCGTAATATGGGCAGCGTTCACCAGAAAATCGTAATATAGGCAGCGTTCACCAGAAAATCGTAATATGGGCAGCGTTCACCAGCAAATCGTAATGTGGGCAGCGTTCACCAGAAAATCGTAATGTGGGCAGAGTTCACCAGAAAATCATAATATGGGCAGCGTTCACCAGAAAATCGTAATGTGGGCAGCGTTCACCAGAAAATCGTAATGTGGGCAGCGTTCACCAGAAAATCGTAATGTGGGCAGCGTTCACCAGAAAATCGTAATGTGGGCAGCGTTCACCAGAAAATCGTAACGTGGGCAGCGTTCACCAGAAAATCCTAATGTTGGCAGCAGTCACCAGAAAATCGTAATGTGGGCAGCGTTCACCAGAAAATCGTAACGTGGACAGCATTCACCAGACAATCGTAACGTGGGCAGCAGTCACCAGCAAATCGTAACGTGGGCAGCCTTCACCAGAAAATCGTAATGTGGGCAGAGTTCACCAGAAAATCGTAATGTGGGAAGAGTTCACCAGAAAATCGTAATATGGGCAGCGTTCACCAGAAAATCGTAATGTGGGCAGCGTTCTCCAGAAAATCGTAATGTGGGCAGCGTTCACCAGAAAATCGTAATGTGGGCAGCGTTCACCAGAAAATCGTAACGTGGGCAGCGTTCACCAGAAAATCCTTATGTCGGCAGCAGTCACCAGAAAATCGTAACATGGGCAGAGTTCACCAGAAAATCGTAATGTGGGCAGCGTTCACCAGAAAATCATAGCGTGGACAGCATTCACCAGAAAATCGTAATGTGGGCAGCAGGCACCAGCAAATCGTAATGTGGGCAGCGTTCACCAATGAATCGTAACGTGGGCAGAGTTCACCAGAAAATCGTATTGTGGGCAGCGTTCACCAGAAAATCGTAATGTGGGCAGCGTTCACCAGAAAATCGTAACGTGGGCAGCGTTCACCAGAAAATCCTAATGTAGGCAGCAGTCACCAGAAAATCGTAACATGGGCAGAGTTCACAAGAAAATCGTAATGTGGGCAGCGTTCGCCAGAAAATCGTAGCGCGGACAGCATTCACCAGACAATCGTAACGTGAGCAGCAGTCACCAGCAAATCGTAACGTGGGCAGCGTTCACCAGAAGATCGTAATGTGCGCAGAGTTCACCAGAAAATCGTAATATGGGCAGCGTTCACCAGAAAATCGTAATGTGGGCAGCGTTCACCAGAAAATCGTAATGTGGGCATAGTTCACCAGAAAATCATAATATGGGCAGCGTTCACCAGAAAATCGTAATGTGGGCAGCGTTCACCAGAAAATCGTAATGTGGGCAGAGTTCACCAGAAAATCGTAATGTGGGCAGCGTTCACCAGAAAATCGTAATGTGGGCAGCGTTCACCAGAAAATCATAATGTGGGCAGAGTTCACCAGAAAATCGTAATGTGGGCAGCGTTCACAGGAAAATCGTAATGTGGGCAGCAGTCACCAGAAAATCATAATGTGGGCAGCGTTCACCAGAAAATCGTAATGTGGGCAGCGTTCACCAGAAAATCGTAATGTGGGCAGCGTTCACCAGAATATCATAATGTGGGCAGCGTTCACCAGAAAATCTTAATGTGGGCAACGTTCACCAGAAAATCGTAACGTGGGCAGCGTTCACCAGAGAATCGCAACGTGGGCAGAGTTCACCAGAAAATCGTAATGTGGGCAGCGTTCACCAGAAAATCGTAACGTGGGCAGCGTTCACCAGAAAATCCTAATGTTGGCAGCAGTCACCAGAAAATCGTAATGTGGGCAGCGTTTACCAGAAAATCGTAACGTGGGCAGCATTCACCAGACAATCGTAACGTAGGCAGCAGTCACCAGCAAATCGTAACGTGGGCAGCCTTCACCAGAAAATCGTAATGTGGGCAGAGTTCACCAGAAAATCGTAATGTGGGAAGAGTTCACCAGAAAATCGTAATATGGGCAGCGTTCACCAGAAAATCGTAACGTGGGCAGCGTTCTCCAGAAAATCGTAATGTGGGCAGCGTTCACCAGAAAATCGTAATGTGGGCAGCGTTCACCAGAAAATTGTAACGTGGGCAGCGTTCACCAGAGAATCCTAATGTAGGCAGCAGTCACCAGAAAATCGTAACATGGGCAGAGTTCACCAGAAAATCGTAATGTGGGCAGCGTTCACCAGAAAATCATAGCGTGGACAGCATTCACCAGACAATCATAACGTGAGCAGCAGTCACCAGCAAATCGTAACGTGGGCAGCGTTCACCAGAAAATCGTAATGTGCGCAGAGTTCACCAGAAAATCGTAATATGGGCAGCGTTCACCAGAAAATCATAATATGGGCAGCGTTCACCAGAAAATCGTAATGTGGGCAGCGTTCACCAGCAAATCGTAATGTGGGCAGCGTTCGCCAGAAAATCGTAGCGTGGACAGCATTCACCAGACAATCGTAACGTGAGCAGCAGTCACCAGCAAATCGTAACGTGGGCAGCGTTCACCAGAAGATCGTAATGTGCGCAGAGTTCACCAGAAAATCGTAATATGGGCAGCGTTCACCAGAAAAACGTAATGTGGGCAGCATTCACCAGAAAATCGTAATGTGGGCAGAGTTCACCAGAAAATCAGAATATGGGCAGCGTTCACCAGAAAATCGTAATGTGGGCAGCGTTCACCAGAAAATCGTAATGTGGGCAGAGTTCACCAGAAAATCGTAATGTGGGCAGCGTTCACAGGAAAATCGTAATGTGGGCAGCAGTCACCAGAAAATCATAATGTGGGCAGCGTTAACCAGAAAATCGTAATTTGGGCAGCGTTCACCAGAAAATCGTAATGTGGGCATTGTTCACCAGAATATCATAATGTGGGCAGCGTTCACCAGAAAATCATAATGTGGGCAACGTTCACCAGAAAATCGTAACGTGGGCAGCGTTCACCAGAGAATCGCAACGTGGGCAGAGTTCACCAGAAAATCGTATTGTGGGCAGCGTTCACCAGAAAATCGTAAAGTGGGCAGCGTTCACCAGAAAATCGTAACGTGGGCAGCGTTCACCAGAAAATCCTAATGTTGGCAGCAGTCACCAGAAAATCGTAATGTGGGCAGCGTTTACCAGAAAATCGTAACGTGGGCAGCATTCACCAGACAATCGTAACGTAGGCAGCAGTCACCAGCAAATCGTAACGTGGGCAGCCTTCACCAGAAAATCGTAATGTGGGCAGAGTTCACCAGAAAATCATAATGTGGGAAGAGTTCACCAGAAAATCGTAATATGGGCAGCGTTCACCAGAAAATCGTAACGTGGGCAGCGTTCTCCAGAAAATCGTAATGTGGGCAGCGTTCACCAGAAAATCGTAATGTGGGCAGCGTTCACCAGAAAATTGTAACGTGGGCAGCGTTCACCAGAGAATCCTAATGTAGGCAGCAGTCACCAGAAAATAGTAACATGGGCAGAGTTCACCAGAAAATCGTAATGTGGGCAGCGTTCACCAGCAAATCATAGCGTGGACAGCATTCACCAGAAAATCGTAATGTGGGCAGCAGGCACCAGCAAATCGTAATGTGGGCATCGTTCACCAGAAAATCGTAGCGTGGACAGCATTCACCAGACAATCGTAACGTGAGCAGCAGTCACCAGCAAATCGTAACGTGGGCAGCGTTCACCAGAAAATCGTAATGTGCGCAGAGTTCACCAGAAAATCGTAATATGGGCAGCGTTCACCAGAAAATCATAATATGGGCAGCGTTCACCAGAAAATCGTAATGTGGGCAGCGTTCACCAGCAAATCGTAATGTGGGCAGCGTTCGCCAGAAAATCGTAGCGTGGACAGCATTCACCAGACAATCGTAACGTGAGCAGCAGTCACCAGCAAATCGTAACGTGGGCAGCGTTCACCAGAAGATCGTAATGTGCGCAGAGTTCACCAGAAAATCGTAATATGGGCAGCGTTCACCAGAAAATCGTAATATGGGCAGCGTTCACCAGAAAAACGTAATGTGGGCAGCATTCACCAGAAAATCGTAATGTGGGCAGAGTTCACCAGAAAATCAGAATATGGGCAGCGTTCACCAGAAAATCGTAATGTGGGCAGCGTTCACCAGAAAATCGTAATGTGGGCAGAGTTCACCAGAAAATCGTAATGTGGGCAGCGTTCACAGGAAAATCGTAATGTGGGCAGCAGTCACCAGAAAATCATAATGTGGGCAGCGTTAACCAGAAAATCGTAATTTGGGCAGCGTTCACCAGAAAATCGTAATGTGGGCAGCGTTCACCAGAATATCATAATGTGGGCAGCGTTCACCAGAAAATCGTTATGTGGGCAACGTTCACTAGAAAATCGTAACGTGGGCAGCGTTCACCAGAGAATCGCAACGTGGGCAGAGTTCACCAGAAAATCGTATTGTGGGCAGCGTTCACCAGAAAATCGTAATGTGGGCAGCGTTCACCAGAAAATCGTAACGTGGGCAGCGTTCACCAGAAAATCCTAATGTTGGCAGCAGTCACCAGAAAATCGTAATGTGGGCAGCGTTCACCAGAAAATCGTAACGTGGACAGCATTCACCAGACAATCGTAACGTGGGCAGCAGTCACCAGCAAATCGTAACGTGGGCAGCCTACACCAGAAAATCGTAACATGGGCAGAGTTCACCAGAAAATCGTAATGTGGGCAGCGTTCACCAGAAAATCGTAACGTGGGCAGAGTTCACCAGAAAATCGTAATGTGGGCAGCGTTCACCAGAAAATCGTAACGTGGGCAGCGTTCACCAGAAAATCCTAATGTAGGCAGCAGTCACCAGAAAATCGTAACATGGGCAGAGTTCACAAGAAAATCGTAATGTGGGCAGCATTCACCAGACAATCGTAACGTGAGCAGCAGTCACCAGCAAATCGTAACGTGGGCAGCGTTCACCAGAAAATCGTAATGTGGGCAGAGTTCACCAGAAAATCGTAATATGGGCAGCGTTCACCAGAAAATCGTAATGTGGGAAGCGTTCACCAGAAAATCATAATATGGACAGCGTTCACCAGAAAATCGTAATGTGGGCAGCGTTCACCAGAAAATCGTAATGTGGGCAGCGTTCACCAGAAAATCGTAATGTGGGCAGAGTTCACCAGAAAATCGTAATGTGGGCAGCGTTCACAGGAAAATCGTAATATGGGCAGCAGTCACCAGAAAATCATAATGTGGGCAGCGTTCACCAGAAAATCGTAATGTGGGCAGCGTTCACCAGAAAATTGTAATGTGGACAGCATTCACCAGACAATCGTAACGTAGGCAGCAGTCACCAGCAAATCGTAACGTGGGCAGCCTTCACCAGAAGATCGTAATGTGGGCAGAGTTCACCAGAAAATCGTAATGTGGGAAGAGTTCACCAGAAAATCGTAATATGGGCAGCGTTCACCAGAAAATCGTAATGTGGGCAGCGTTCACCAGAAAATCGTAACGTGGGCAGCGTTCACCAGAAAATCGTAACGTGGGCAGCGTTCACCAGAAAATCCTAATGTAGGCAGCAGTCACCAGAAAATCGTAACATGGGCAGAGTTCACCAGAAAATCGTAATGTGGGCAGCAGGCACCAGCAAATCGTAATGTGGGCAGCGTTCACCAGAAAATCGTAGCGTGGACAGCATTCACCAGACAATCGTAACGTGAGAAGCAGTCACCAGCAAATCGTAACGTGGGCAGCGTTCACCAGAGAATCGTAATGTGCGCAGAGTTCACCAGAAAATCGTAATATGGGCAGCGTTCACCAGAAAATCATAATATGGGCAGCGTTCACCAGAAAATCGTAATGTGGGCAGCGTTCACCAGCAAATCGTAATGTGGGCAGCGTTCGCCAGAAAATCATAGCGTGGACAGCATTCACCAGACAATCGTAACGTTAGCAGCAGTCACCAGCAAATCGTAACGTGGGCAGCATTCACCAGAAGATCGTAATGTGCGCAGAGTTCACCAGAAAATCGTAATATGGGCAGCGTTCACCAGAAAATCGTAATATGGGCAGCGTTCACCAGAAAAACGTAATGTGGGCAGCGTTCACCAGAAAATCGTAATGTGGGCAGAGTTCACCAGAAAATCAGAATATGGGCAGCGTTCACCAGAAAATCGTAATGTGGGCAGCGTTCACCAGAAAATCGTAATGTGGGCAGCGTTCACCAGAAAATCGTAATGTGGGCAGAGTTCACCAGAAAATCGTAATGTGGGCAGCGTTCACAGGAAAATCGTAATGTGGGCAGCAGTCACCAGAAAATCATAATGTGGGCAGCGTTCACCAGAAAATCGTAATTTGGGCAGCGTTCACCAGAAAATCGTAATGTGGGCAGCGTTCACCAGAATATCATAATGTGGGCAGCGTTCACCAGAAAATCGTAATGTGGGCAGCGTTCACCAGAAAATCCTAATGTAGGCAGCAGTCACCAGAAAATCGTAACATGGGCAGATTTCACCAGAAAATCGTAATGTGGGCAGCGTTCACCAGAAAATATAGCGTGGACAGCATTCACCAGAAAATCGTAATGTGGGCAGCAGGCACCAGCAAATCGTAATGTGGGGAGCGTTCACCAGAAAATCGTAAAGTGGGCAGAGTTCACCAGAAAATCGTAATATGGGCAGCGTTCACCAGAAAATCGTAATGTGGGCAGCGTTCACCAGAAAATCGTAATGTGGGCAGCGTTCACCAGAAAATCGTAATGTGGGCAGAGTTCACCAGAAAATCGTAATGTGGGCAGCGTTCACCAGAAAATTGTAATGTGGGCAGAGTTCACCTGAAAATCGTAATGTGGGCAGCAGTCACTAGAAAATCGTAATGTGGGCAGAGTTCACCAGAAAATCGTAATGTAGGCAGCGTTCACAGAAAATCGTAATGTGGGCAGCAGTCACCAGAAGATCGTAACGTGGACAGCATTCACCAGACAATCGTAATGTGGGCAGCAGTCACCAGCAAATCGTAACATGAGCAGCGTTCACCAGAAAATCGTAATGTGGGCAGAGTTCACCAGAAAATTGTAATATGGGCAGCATTCACCAGAAAATCGTAACATGGGCAGCGTTCACCAGAAAATCGTAATGTGGGCAGCGTTCACCAGAAAATCGTAATGTGGGCAGAGTTCACCAGAAAATCGTAATGTGGGCAGCGTTAACCAGAATATCGTAATGTGGGCAGCGTTCACCAGAAAATCGTAATGTGGGCAGCGTTTACCAGAAAATCGTAATGTGGGCAGAGTTCACCAGAAAATCGTAATGTGGGCAGCGTTCACCAGAATATCGTAATGTGGGCAGCGTTCACCAGAAAATCGTAATGTGGCCAGCGTTCACCAGAAAATTGTAATGTGGGCAGAGTTCACCAGAAAATTGTAATGTGGGCAGAGTTCACCAGAAAATCGCAATGTGGGCAGCGTTCACCACAAAATCGTAATGTGGGCAGCGTTCACCAGAAAATTGTAATGTGGGCAGCATTCACCAGAAAATCATAATCGGGCAGAGTTCACCAGAAAATCTTAATGTGGGCAGAGTTCACCAGAAAATCGTAATGTGGGCAGAGTTCACCAGAAAATCGTAATGTGGGCAGCGTTCACCAGAATATCGTAATGTGGGCAGCGTTCACCAGAAAATCGTAATGTGGGCAGCGTTCACCAGAAAATCGTAATGTGGGCAGCATTCACCAGAAAATTGTAATGTGGGCAGCGTTCACCAGAAAACCGTAATGTGGGCAGCGTTCACCAGAATGTCGTAATGTGGGCAGCATTCACCAGAAAATCGTAATGTGGGCAGCGTTCACCAGAAAATCGTAATGTGGGCAGCGTTCACCAGAAAATCATAATGTGGGCAGCGTTCACCAGAAAACCGTAATGTGGGCAACGTTCACCAGAAAACCGTAATGTGGGCAGCAGTCACCAGAAAATCGTAATGTGGGCAGAATTCACCTGAAAATCGTAATGTGGGCAGCGTTCACCAGAAAATCGTAATGTGGGCAGCGTTCACCAGAAAATCGTAATGTGGGCAGCGTTCACCAGAAAATCGTAATGTGGGCAGCAGTCACCAGAAGATCGTAACGTGGACAGCATTCACCAGAAAATCGTAATGTGGGCAGCGTTCACCAGAAAATCGTAATGTAGGCAGCGTTCACAGAAAATCGTAATGTGGGCAGCAGTCACCAGAAGATCGTAACGTGGACAGCATTCACCAGACAATCGTAATGTGGGCAGCAGTCACCAGCAAATCGTAACATGAGCAGCGTTCACCAGAAAATCGTAATGTGGGCAGAGTTCACCAGAAAATTGTAATATGGGCAGCATTCACCAGAAAATCGTAACATGGGCAGCGTTCACCAGAAAATCGTAATGTGGGCAGCGTTCACCAGAAAATCGTAATGTGGGCAGAGTTCACCAGAAAATCGTAATGTGGGCAGCGTTCACCAGAATATCGTAATGTGGGCAGCGTTCACCAGAAAATCGTAATGTGGGCAGCGTTCACCAGAAAATCGTAATGTGGGCAGAGTTCACCAGAAAATCGTAATGTGGGCAGCGTTCACCAGAATATCGTAATGTGGGCAGCGTTCACCAAAAAATCGTAATGTGGCCAGCGTTCACCAGAAAATTGTAATGTGGGCAGAGTTCACCAGAAAATTGTAATGTGGGCAGAGTTCACCAGAAAATCGCAATGTGGGCAGCGTTCACCACAAAATCGTAATGTGGGCAGCGTTCACCAGAAAATTGTAATGTGGGCAGCATTCACCAGAAAATCATAATCGGGCAGAGTTCACCAGAAAATCTTAATGTGGGCAGAGTTCACCAGAAAATCGTAATGTGGGCAGAGTTCACCAGAAAATCGTAATGTGGGCAGCGTTCACCAGAATATCGTAATGTGGGCAGCGTTCACCAGAAAATCGTAATGTGGGCAGCGTTCACCAGAAAATCGTAATGTGGGCAGCATTCACCAGAAAATTGTAATGTGGGCAGCGTTCACCAGAAAACCGTAATGTGGGCAGCGTTCACCAGAATGTCGTAATGTGGGCAGCATTCACCAGAAAATCGTAATGTGGGCAGCGTTCACCAGAAAATCGTAATGTGGGCAGCGTTCACCAGAAAATCATAATGTGGGCAGCGTTCACCAGAAAACCGTAATGTGGGCAACGTTCACCAGAAAACCGTAATGTGGGCAGCAGTCACCAGAAAATCGTAATGTGGGCAGAATTCACCTGAAAATCGTAATGTGGGCAGCGTTCACCAGAAAATCGTAATGTGGGCAGCGTTCACCAGAAAATCGTAATGTGGGCAGCGTTCACCAGAAAATCGTAATGTGGGCAGCATTCACCAGAAAATCGTAATGTGGACAGCATTCACCAGAAAATCGTAACATGGGCAGCAGTCACCAGAATATCGTAATGTGGGCAACAATCACCAAAAAATCATAATGTGGGCAGCGTTCACCAGAAAACCGTAATGTGGGCAGCGTTCACCAGAAAACCGTAATGTGGGCAGCAGTCACCAGAAAATCGTAATGTGGGCAGCGTTCACCAGAATATTGTAATGTGGGCAGCGTTCACCAGAAAATCGTAATGTGGGCAGCGTTCACCAGAAAATCGTAATGTGGGCAGCGTTCACCAGAAAATCGTAATGTGGGCAGCGTTCACCAGAGAACCGTAATGTGGGCAGCGTTCACCAGAAAGCCGTAATGTGGGCAGCATTCACCAGAAAATCGTAATGTGGGCAGCGTTCACCAGAAAATCGTAATGTGGGCAGCGTTCACCAGAAAATCGTAATGTGGGCAGCGTTCACCAGAAAATCATAATGTGGGCAGCGTTCACCAGAAAACCGTAATGTGGGCAGCATTCACCAGAAAACCGTAATGTGGGCAGCAGTCACCAGAAAATCGTAATGTGGGCAGCGTTCACCAGAAAATCGTAATGTGGGCAGCGTTCACCAGAAAATCGTAATGTGGGCAGTGTTCACCAGAAAATCGTAATGTGGGCAGCGTTCACCAGAAAATCGTAATGAGGGCAGCATTCACCAGAAAATCGTAATGTGGACAGCATTCACCAGAAAATCGTAACATGGGCAGCAGTCACCAGAATATCGTAATGTGGGCAACAATCACCAAAAAATCGTAATGTGGGCAGCGTTCACTAGAAAATCGTAATGTGGGCAGCGGTCTCCAGAAAATGTAATGTGGGCAGCATTCACCAGAAAATCGTAATGTGGGCAGCAGTTACCAGAAAATCGTAATGTAGGCAGCGTTCACCAGAATATCCTAATGTGGGAAGCGTTCACCAGAATATCGTAATGTGGGCAACAATCACCAAAAAATTGTAATGTGGGCAGCAATCACCAGAAAAAAAATGCACCTGTTAAAAAAACAAACAATGAACTCACCTGCAGAAGTCTCCTCTCCCGGCCTCTGGTGCGCAGATCCCCCGACGATCCTCCTGCAGCACATCTCCCGCACTGACAGGCAGAGAGCAGGGCTATGGCAAGATGGTGCCCGAAGCCCTGTACTGGAGGCACAAATAGTCTCCAGTGCAGGGCTTCGGCAGCCATCTTGCCGTAGCCCTGCTCTGCCTCCCTGGAGACTGCGGGCTGCACGGATTCGGGGAATGAACTGGCCAGTTGAACACCTGGCTGGGGGGGTCCCAGAATCGGGCGGGCAACAGCGCTCCCCCAGCACACCGCTGGCGGGCCCCAGAGGGGCCCCGGGCCCCCCTGCGGCTGATGGAGATGCCGGTGCATAGTGGGCTACTGGTGCCACTGATGCGCCCAAGGATGGACCTGCTGCTTCCTCGCTGGCGCATTCCACCAGGCTGACCCAGTGGGACGTGAAGGACAGGTATCGGTCTGTCCCAAAGCGGCTGCTCCATGAATCCATGGTGATGTGGATCCGCTCACTCACGGCGTGATCAAGCGAGCGGCCCACATTCGCCATAGCAAAACGATGGAGTGCTGGGATCGCCGTGCGGGAGAAGTAGTGGTGGCTGGGGACTTGCCACTCCGGGATCCCAAACTGCAGCAGCGCTCTCATGTCACTCCCCTCCTGCACAAAGGAGTATGGCAGAAGCTGGGAGCACATGGCCCGGTCAAGAAACCCATTCAGAACCCGGATGCACATGTTGGTGGGAGGCAGCACCTTGGTCACACCGGGAAATGACTCGCTGAGAAGGGTCTAGTGGCGTTTGCCTGCACAGGAGGATGAGGAGGTGACTGTGGAGGGAGCGGATGAGACCACTGAGGACTGGCTGCCCTGGGGGGGGGGGGGGGGGGGAGTAGTGAGTTGCTGTGCTCCTGCTGCTGTTGTTGCTGGATGAGCAGGAGGGTGGTATGCTGCGGCTGCTGAAGTCTGTGCAGTGGCTGTCTGGCTCTGACCACTGCCTGCGCCACTGTCCTTCAGCTTCAGAAACTAACTGTAGTCCTGAAAATGTTTAGTCTCCAAGTGGGTCTGCAGGCATGAGGTACCCAACTTGTTGAGATCGCGACCTCTGCTCAGGCTGGCACCGTAACTGTGGCAAATGGCACGGGTCTTGTCGCCTTTACACACAGTGAAGTACTGCCAGACTGCGGATTTCAACTTGCCCATCAAGCTTGAGGGCTGAGGAGCTTTTTTGCCTTTGAAGGGCTGTTTTTTTGGGGGGGAGAAGCTTCGGTGCGAGTGGTGGTGGTAGTGGCTGAAGCAGCAGGCTGTGGCTCCTGCCTTCCACGCCCTGTGCTGGCCGCCATGCTGCTGCTGTGCCTCTGTGAGACGCCTCCTCCTCCGATGATGATCTGCCTTCAACCAACTGTGCTAGTGGTGGCACATAGGGACGATCCAGCACCTCATTATCATCATCCCCAAACATCTCCTCTGCCCCAACATCCCCTGCATCAGGCCCCTCCTCCTCATGAAATTGTGGTTATTGTGCGCCAACAACAAACTCCTCCACCTCATACTCTTCTTCCTCCTCCTTGCATGCCCCCATCATCTCCTCCTCAAACTGCTCAACAACATCTCTCAAAACGCTTGAGGTCCCTGGGGTAAAGAGCGAGCACAGTGGGGGCAGGCTGGTCGTTGGGTTCGACGTGACCTTAAGCAGTGGGGGAGGCCTGCTGCGGACCGGAGTGCTGGTGGTGGTGGCACTGGTCTCACTGGCACTGGAGGTCTGGCTGGAAACGGTGGCTTGCTGCTCCGCCATTATTTCCACCACAGCCTGTGCCTGACTCCCCGCAATGGGGCGGGGGGCGACGACCCGTCTCAAAGATGGGCGCAACACGCTGCTGTTACGCCTCTGCTCCCTCCTCCACAACTCTGCGGTCAGTGGCTTGTGGCGGACACAGACCTGCTGCTGCTGGCAGTGGCTGCAGCAATGGCGCTGCCTCTCCTGGTGGTGCCTCGCCCTCTACCTCTGCCAGTCATTGTGCAATAATATACAAATACAATAAGAAAAAAAAAAAAATATATATATATATATATATATATATATATATATATATATATATATATAGCGGGAAAGGATGTAAACTTTAATAAAGAGTCTGGGTTGGTGGTGACTGGTGGTGAACAAAGACAAGAAATCATAGTGCGATCCGTTTGGATTGGAAACATATAAGGACCATCACCCTATGGGGTCCGGTTGTGCAACTTCTATTATGGGATCACCTCTATATCCGTGACCAATGACCAACAAGTGGCACGCTCACCTTGCTGTAAGGCTGCCCAGCCCTACAGACAGCAACTACGCTTAAGAGGTTAACCAACTTCTTTCCAACGATAGATGGTGCATCCAATCTCAAACAAAGCAATGAGATAATATCATAGTGCAATCATGCTTACACAGCAACTCAGTACATAAAACCAATAGCACCTATAGATCTCCTGCTCACCCTTTCCTGCTGCTGCCCACACTCACAGACAGCTGACCACGTTTTGCATGTGTGCAGTCTTAGCCTCAATCTTCTCGGTTATAGTCCACCTCCACAGT
Organism: Hyperolius riggenbachi; assembly: GCF_040937935.1. Classification (NCBI taxonomy): domain Eukaryota; kingdom Metazoa; phylum Chordata; class Amphibia; order Anura; family Hyperoliidae; genus Hyperolius; species Hyperolius riggenbachi. Next base: position 153,241,998 of record NC_090650.1, on the reverse strand, counting down.
CTGATGACCGTATACCAGGCATACCAGGCATATATCTACAAACTGAAAGGCTTCCAATAGTGTAAAATCCACGGTTTATTGTATAAAATTTAGTTGTACTCACAAACATCAAAGTAAAAAGCACTTGTATAGTTAAAACGCTCAGAGGACGTCTCCTCCTGCTGCTGGTCGCTTCCCTTCCAGTATGTAAATATGCACATTAGGATATCACTATAGGTGAGATTGAGCCATATGCTATGGTTCAGAGTATGGTAATAATATAGGCTTGTACAAAAGTAATATTGATATATGGGGGTGTTTAAAATTTGCGGGTAGTTTGTTCATTTTAGATTGTGGGGGACAGTATAGTCAGTGGAGTATGTGACTGTATGTATGAGGGATTATTCAGTGTGGGTGGAAGGAAGATGCGCAATGGGTGGTGATGGTTTGAAAAGGGTAGTCTAATGGAGAGATCATGATCCAAACTGAGCCCAAACCTAAGCCGCATAATGTACTGGGCGCATTGGTTTAATTGCGACCCGGCCGGGGAACAGTAGAAACAAGATCTCGCGAGGTTCGGGGACTGTGGGTAATGTAGTTTAGTGTTGGAGGCTTTTAGGTGCGCGGCCGAAGTCTCGCGAGAGTGCGAGATGTGGGGAATGTGGGAAACGTAGTCTCTCTGGAGAGTACATTGGGTGCATAGTCTTGCGTCCAGAGTCTCGCGAGACAGCGAGATTTGGGCATTATGGTAGTCCGAGTGAGAGATTTAGCGTGGCATAACAGGCACAGATGAATTGAATATAGCACAATTGCTACGTTATGTGGAAGGCATAGAGAGCGTTTTTTATACAAGTAAGAATCTATTAATGTTAGGTGTGATACGAGAATGTATACTTTTATGTGATTCATATGCAAATGAGATATGGGAGTATATGAGATTGCTGGGTCGCTTCCTAACCAATAGCCCCTGATGAGTCGTATGACGTAACGCGTAGGGCGGAGCCTGGAAGGGAAGTGACCAGCAGCAGGAGGAGACGTCCTCTGAGTGTTTTAACTATTCAAGCGGTTTTTACTTTGATGTTTGTGAGTACAACTCTTAAATTTTATACCATAAACCGTGGATTTTACACTATTGGAAGCCTTTCAGTTTGTAGATATATGCCTGGTATGCCTGGTATCCTGTCATCAGACTGTGGAGGTGGACTGTAACCTAAAGCATTGAGGCTAAGACTGCACACCCATAAAACGTGGACAGCTGTCTGTGAGTGTGGGCAGCATCATCTATCGTTGGAAAGAAGTTGGTTAACCTCTTAAGCGTAGTTGCTGTCTGTATGGCTAGGCAGCCTTACAGCAAGGTGAGCGTGCCACTTGTTGGTCATTGGTCACGGATATAAAGGTGATCCCATAATAGAAGTTGCACAACCGGAACCCATAGGGTGATGGTCCTTATATGTTTCCAATCCAATGGGCAGCATGGTGGCGTAGTGGTTAGCTCTCTCGCCTTGCAGCGCTGGGTCCCTGGTTCGAATCCCAGCCAGGGCACTATCTGCAAAGAGTTTGTATGTTCTCTCCGTGTCTGCGTGGGTTTCCTCCGGGCACTCCGGTTTCCTCCCACATTCCAAAAACATACAGATAAGTTAATTGGCTCCCTCTAAAATTGGCCCTAGACTACAGTACTTACACTACATAATATAGACATATGGCAATGGTAGGGATTAGATTGTGAGCTCCTTTGAGGGACAGTTAGTGACAAGATATATATATATATATACACTGTACAGCGCTGCGTAATATGTCGGCGCTATATAAATACTAAATAATAATAATAATAAATAATCCAAACGGATCGCACTATGATTTCTTGTCTTTGTTCCTTTTTTTGCATATGAACTGTGCCAATAACGGGAGAATCCCTTGGAGCATCTGGAATTGGATGGTGGATAGTGGAGGACGCACTAAAGAGAACTGTTTGTATCATTGAACAGTGGGAAGGGGCAGCGCACTCCATAAGAATTGTTTTAATTGATGAGGTGTACATGTGGCATCTAATTTGAGTTGCAGCAAGCCTTGATATAGAGGGGAGGGTGAGAAGAGGGGAGCGCAATTGATAAGACTATACATTAACTAACTATAATCCCTAACCTACCTAAGCTAGTAGTAGGCTAAGGCTACGTAGGCTAGCAGGCCTAGCCTCCACACAGACCTAACACACTAGCCTAGCACAGTATACAGTATACACTAGCTGACTGAAAACAATCAAATTACTAGCTTTCTATAAATGAGTACAATATAAGTGTGAAGTTTAAAAAGCACTTGCTCAGACACTCAGCAGCACTGGAGATGCTCTCAGTACCGCTCATTCGCACAGCTAGGACGGGCTCCCTGAGATGGCCGCCACCTTATGTAGAGGAGGGGAGGGCCAGGCTCCCCTCCTCTGATTGGTTGCTAGGGCCTCGGCTGGGGGCCTTCTGATTGGCCCGATGATGTCATCCCCTGGATACCGAAGCTGAATTCATGATCACGTGTCATCACGGCCGAATTCAAAAGCGCCTATTCGGGTACATTCAAATTCAAATTCGGCAGCAGCATTCGAATTCAGCAACCATGAAAATCTACCCGTGATCGGGTAAATTTGGCACTGGCTGGCAGTGTGGTGCATAAAATCCACAATCTTATGACTTTTTAAATATACAAATAAAGTTATAATATACAGTATATTATACGCAATAGGGCTTGTCTATATTGTTTAGCATTTTTATGATGTCAAACACTGAAAAGCAACTTTTATTATTATTATTATTGATTTATATAGTGGTATCATCTTCCATGGCACTGTACAGAGTAAGAAATGTGGTTGCGTAAACATTTTCTTCCATGCGTCTTCCATGGCACTGTACAGAGTAAGAAATGTGGTTGCGTAAAATTAAGACACTGATACAAACAAAAATAGGAAAGACAAAGGTCATGAGCAGACAGAAGTTTCTGAAATATTTTTCTACACAACCCTGATTAGAAGTGACTTTTTGAGTGTTCTAAGAAAATAAAGGCAGATGTGTGACATAAGCCAAAAGATGATTTCTCTTCAGCCCTTCTGCTGATCCACGGGCTCACAACAAACATGTGACAATATTGGGGGACGTTTTCAGTGCTGAAGAGGGAGGGTCTATACAGTACTGGCAGCACTAGCAAAAAATAATTTGCTTTGATGTATCAAATTTTACGCAAATATTGATTGTTCATTAGCTGTAGCAGACAATAAACACAGAGTTAATGATTTCCTAAACTGATTTATGTAACTTGGTCTGTGGCCTCTCCTCTGCTCCAATTTGTTGAACTATGTAGCGGGGAATATTTAAAGGTTTATTGAAGGACCTATCCACGTACGTTAAAAACAGTTAAAAATGATCAGTCAATTAAACCATACTGTATTTGTAGTCAATAGTAAGGTTATGAATTAATGGTGTAAGATCTGTTAGTCACTCATGGCGACGGAACGGCAAGCATCTGACGTCACTGGAGCGCATGGCGCACGGCTCCCATTGGATAAGCGGCAGATGCGATCTCAGTATGCGCTCTGCCGCTGTAAACCATGACAATGTGTGCACATTGTGTGTCAGCCTTCCTGCTGACATGCTGTCTTCTGATTGGTTACTTTAGATTCCTTTTCTTTCTGATTGGTTAGTCCCTATATAAAGTTAAAGTGAGCGCCCTCATCGCCCGTGATAGCTTATGCTGTGGCTTGTTGCTGAGATTGTGCTCACACATCTGATTGATCTTGTTGCCGACTTTGCCTGTATCCTGACCAAGCTTCACTCTAGATATCCCTGTTGCTGACCACCGCTTGTTCCTGACCACGTCTACTGATTGGATTCCCAGTTGCCGACGACTGCTTGTTACTGACCACATCTCTGGATTGGATTACCTATTTCCGACTCTGCTTGTACCTGGATTTGCCTGATTGCCGCTTGAACCGACCTCCGCTTGATAAAAGGACTCCCATGAACTCAGCCTGGACCGACATTGGCTTGAACTGACCACGCTATCTGTAAAGTGTTTGAACTACCCTCCCCGCCGCAGTCATCTGGCTATCATCTGGACTGCCTCAACCTTCACACCTCAGGTGACTAGATTCCTTGTGAACCCTGTGCCTTGTATTACTCATACTGCTTTGTTTGGTGAATACTATCTGTCGGTTTGTATTCTACATCTACCTGCAGGGTTATTGTAGTTTTTAGTTAGGTAGGAGTTTGTGCAGGTGTTACGGGCTGGGCTATAAGTCAGTCATATGGGCATACAGCCTGACCTATAGTCATTGACCAGACAAGCCTGAAAAACGGGTTGCGGACCATGCGGTTCTAGCATCTTAAAGTGATCCTGAACCGAGTAAAGTTAATTAAAATAAACACACGATGTAACTGCAAATGAATATTACAAACTTACCTTGCCATCAGTTCCTCCCAAAAGCTCACAGTTTTGTTCCTACAATGATTTGAAAGCATGGTCCTGCCCCTCCTAAAACTATCCACTGAGGTCATGCTGGACCCTTTTCAGTTTGCGTACAGAGCAAACAGGTCCACTGATGACGCCATAAACATCTGCCTGGAGCTTGTCAATGATCACCTAGATAGGCCAGGCTCATACGCTAGGTTCCTTCTACTTGACTTTAGCTCAACGTTTATCACCATCAGCCCCCAAATTCTTCAAGAGAACCTTACTGCCCTCAAAGTCCACCCGACCCTACACCTGTGGATCACGGACTTCCTAAGTAACAGATCCCAGGCCGTCAAGCTGGACACTATCACCTTGCAACCAAGGACCACCAACATAGGGGCCCCTCAAGGATGTGTGCTGTCGCCGTTCCTGTTCTCCCTCTATACAAACAACTGCAGGTCAATGGCGAACTCTGTCAGGGTTATCAAGTTCGCTGATGATACCACTATAGTGGGCCTTATCTCGGGGAATGATGAGCTGGAGTACCGTCATCAGGTTGACAGAATTTGCCAGTGGTGTAGGGAGAACGGCCTAGTCCTCAACACTGGAAAAACCGTAGAGCTGATTGTTGACTTTAGAAGGCACGCGCCCACCCCACCTCCAATCTGCATTGATGGCACGGAGGTCGGAATTGTCCCCTGTGTGCGTCTCCTAGGAACTACAATTTCCAGGGACCTGACTTGGAAAGCCAACACGACCTCCACCCAGAAAAAAGCTCAGCAGAGACTATTTTTCCTCTGCCAACTGAAGAAGTTCGGCATGGCCCAAGAACTTCTGACGAGCTTCTACACCGCCACAATTGAATCTGTCCTCTGCTCCTCCATCTTGGTCTGGTACGCTGGCTCCTCCGCCATCGACAGACTCAAACTACAGAGGGTCATAAGATCAGCGGAAAGGATCATTGGCAAACCTCTTACCTCCCTGGATCAACTTTTTAACTCCAGACTGCGCTCCAAAGCTCTGAGGATCATCATGGACCGATCTCACCCCGGGTTCCGCTTCTTCAGCCAACTTCCCTCGGGCCGGAGATTTCAGTCCATCTACACCAGGACCACAAGACACAGGAACAGCTTCTTCCCTTCAGCTGTCAACTCTTTGAACTCTATGGACTCTCCTCACACTTGATATGTTTTTGTTATGCTATCTGCTGCTGTATTCTTCTTTATAAATTGTCTGTATTGTATGTCCGGTTTTTTTTTTCACATTAGCCCTGTACCTGCCAAAACCAATTCCGGGCATGATCCAGTCGTGCTTGGCGAAATAAAAGATTCTGATTATTTTCAGTTCTGATAGGTGAATTATTACAATGCAGTTCTACACATTGTGTTGGTGCCCTGGGAAACAGTCTGGGGGAGACCACAGGGGTGGGGGAGTATGAGCCTAGTTAACTTTACTCCAGGGCCCCTGAGCAATTTAAATTGGCCCTGCATATTGCTAAGCCTCTCAGTCCCGGTATGTAGGAAACTAACATAAAAAAGTTCAGATAGCTACACTATTAGCATTTTATATAATATTTAATTTTTTTAATGAATTGTCAGTTGTATGATTTTTTTTAAATATGTGCTCATAGTTAAGTTTAAATTAATTTTAGCTGTGTTCTAAAGCTAGATAATGAGTTACATTCAGAGATTGTGAAAGTAGGTTTTACAGACAGGAAAAATAAATTGGCTAGAACACGTCCGTGTGTTTTCCATAGTTTGTGAGAACAAGAATTGTTACACTTGCCAAATATTACATGAAGTGAAATCAAATAATAATTTAAAGCACTCAATAAAAATATGTGCCAATTTTACAAGAATGGAAAATACAAGGGAACCATTTTTTTTCTTATTTTCCTAGAAGCCTTTCAAAATCAGCATACAAATCATTCTCACTACTATTATTAGTAATTAGTGCTTTCATTCATAAAAATTCTCCGTGCTGTATTTAGATTGTCTGAGGTGTTTTGCATTTGATCAGAACTAGAGGTGGACTACTGGACTTAAGTTTTGCCAAATGAAAAACTGGCTTGCCTCCAAGCCTGTGGGAGTTGCTTTAGCCTGTGCAATCCTTGGTAACTTGGTAAAAACAACTGGAAATTTCTTCATTTTGAAGCTGAAAGAACTGGTTGAGAAAGCAGCATGCTGCCTATCATTTACTATCATAGCATTTTGTCTGAAAAAGAATTAAGCTACACACACCACATTTTTGTCATTAGAGACAATCGTTTCTTAGCTTTCCTATGATGTTGTTTAGGGACATACCTTGTGAAATCACTAAATTGCACACAATAACTATGGCAATTTTTTGGCCCTGGATTGATCACCAACCATTATAGAAAATATTCACACTTATTGTAGCTGCAAGATACAGAAAAACAACAAAAGAACCCTCAAAAACACAGTGCCCCAAAGTCAAAGCTTGATGTGCATTGTAATGAGTGAAATAAGTATTTGAATCCCTATAAGCCAGCAAATGTCAGGATCATGTGTATTTACTGTATGCAGGTAATGAGCTCAGACTAGGAGCACCCTCTTTAACCTCCCTGGCGTTCTATCAAGATCGCCAGGGCGGCTGCGGGAGGGGTTTTTTTAAATTAAAAAAAAACTGTTTCATGCAGCGAACTGAAAGTTGGCTGCATGAAAGCCCACTAGAGGGCGCTCCGGAAGCGTCATTCTGATCGCCTCCGGCGACCAGAATAAACAAGGAAGGCCGCAATGAGCAGCCTTCCTTGTTTTGCTTACATCGTCGCCATAGCGACGAGCAGAGTGACGTCATGGACGTCAGCCGCCTCCGATCCAGCCCTTAGCGCTGGCCGGAACTTTTGTTCCGGCTGCGCAGGGCTCGGTGTGGCTGGGGGGACCCTCTTTCGCCGCTACTCGCGGCAGATCGCCGCAGAGTGGCGGCGATCAGGCAGCACACGCGGCTGGCAAAGTGCCGGCTGCGTGTGCTGCTTTTTATTTGGCAAAAATCGGCCCAGCAGGGCCTGAGCGGCGACCTCCGGCGGTGATGGACGGATATATTCGTCCATACCACTGAGGAAGTTGAGGGAGCGCTCCTAATCCCAGCTTGTTACAGAACCTGTATAAAAGAAAACTGTCCACAGAAGCAATTCATCAATTGGATTCCAATCTAGCCAACATGGCCAAGACCAAAGAGCTTTCCAAGGATGTCAGAGACAACACTGTATTGCACAAGACAGACCAGCACATTAGGAGCCAAAACTCTGAGAAAACTTGCCTCAATAGATTGTAGTGACAACAGTGGCACTGGGAAGGGAATACAGTACATCACATCAGTCCATATAAAAGTCCTGAGACTCAAAAACATTGCCCACAACATCCAGCTGAATACAATACAATGAGGCTAAAAAGGAGCAGCATCAATTCCCCAGATGGTGCACTTTTTTTGGCATGAAGACGGGAATGTTGCCCGAAACAGCTCCTGGCCAGTGTCTGTCGTGAACACCGAACCTGAATTTACTACAAACACTACAAGTAATCCTGTTTACTGAATCTATAAAACTTAACTTTTATTAAAATATATAAAAAAGAAGTTAATGGCTGTCTGATTGCTCAAAGAATCTTGCAAGATGATGCTGGACCTATACGGTCTATGCTCAATGAATAAGGGAGAGACTAGCCTCTCCTAGGTCCTCTAGCATCACTTAGTTAAACATAAAAATTACACCCCCCCCACCAAATAACCCGACATGTTTCACTCCATTAGCGGAGCTTTTTCAAGGGATAAAGTGCTAAAGATAAGTGCCAAAGTGATAAGGTGCAAAGTTTACATTTTAAAATAACAAGTTTAGAGACATAGCATATAAGCTCATAACATGATAGCAGCCAAACGATAATGGCAGAGCTTGGCTTCTTTTATACTCTCCCAGGGGGGTGGGGACATCCAAACACTCCCACGGGTTCATTCAGGGGCGCCACCCCCTCTAATCCGCCATTTTATTGGTTAGAGTCTCTGTCCATCAACAACTCCACCAATGACTATCATTCATATAAATCCCATGCATAAAAATACATGTCTTCACCAAAGAATTAGGGACTTGAAAGTCAGTATCCATCTAGTAGTAAGCACATACTTTTGAGATCTTTCCTTTTTATACCCCTAAGTCCACATAAAAGATTATTTATCAGGAGAACGCTATGTCTCCGTGAATCCTTCTTTCTGATTGGTCAGTGGCCGTCCTCGGCCGGTTAGAATCCTTGGCCAGTCAGGTAGCAACAGGGGCGGGATTCCGTATCCGCATGCGTACAAAAATACGTGATACGCATACGTCAGCCCCGTCATGCGGATGTATAAGGGTACATGCGTAAAAATGTATGCATGTGTTGTATTGCCTTGAGGACAATAGTACGCATATCAGCATTACCTCTATCCCCTAAACTCACATGCCATAAATATATATGCGCATGAAATAAGGAAAGCAAAACACATTACCCACATATTGATGAATAGAAGCTCTATAAATATAGAGGAGATGACACACATAACTTTTATGTATATTCACTAATAGCTAGAACAGAGGAAAAGATGTCAATCATCAAAGTGGTGGATGATAGCGGGATAGGGATAATAATTAATGGATATGAACAAAAACTGCATAAAATGAATATGTTATAGAAAGGGGGAGAAAGTAAACCCCTCATTTAGACCCCCTGGACTTAGAGTGCCCAACCTATAGATCCATTTGGATTCCAATTGTCTCAATATTCGATCTAGGTTACCCCCACGGGGACCCAGATGCCACTCCTGTATCACCCAGAATTTAAAGAAACTTGATTCTCCATTATGTTTCTCAACAAAATGCCGAGCCACAGATGTGTTCCTTTTATGTTTTATGTCGCCCAGATGTTCCAAGATCCTTGTTTTAACCGATCTAGTTGTCTCACCAATGTATATAAGAGGGCATGAACATTGAATTGCATAAATCACACCTTCTGTGTCACAGTTGAAGAAATCAAGGAGATTAAATACGCTTCCATTTTTGGGAGCCGTAAAATCGCGACATCTGGATACAAAGGGGCACGCTTTACACTTTCCACACCTGTGCATGCCATTTAGGTCTTGCTCCAGCCAGGTCCTTTTCTTATGTTGATTACTACATTTAGGACCTCTTTTTTCTGGTAGGAAGGAGTGCACCAGGGAATCCCCTAAATTTCGCCCCCTCCTATAAGTAAACTGTGGGTTTAGGGGGATCATTTTTTTCAGATCCGGATCCAGTTGTAAAATAGGCCAGTGTGTGCTAATGATCTTTTTGACAGAGGATGACTCCCTGGAATAAGTACTAATGATTCTTGTTGTACCCATTTTTGAATCCTGCTTTTCTTTGGGATGCAAGAGATCTGTTCTGACAGTGGATCTCGCTTTAGACTCGGCGTTTTCCAGGACTTTAACAAGGTAACCCCTGTCACGAAATCTCTTATGCAAATTTTTACATTCTTTGTCAAACACAGTGGAATCTGAGCAGTTTCGTCTAGCCCTAAGGAATTGTCCTTTCGGGATCCCACATTTTAGGGGGTCTGAGTGATAGCTATCCCATGCCAAAAGAGAGTTTGTAGCTGTTGGCTTACGAAATATGCTGGTATCCAAACCTCCTTCATCATTTTTTTCAATATGCACATCCAGGAAGTCAATTGATTTAAGATTAATTTCGTGTGTGTAAAACATCCCAATCTTGTTGTTATTCAGCTTGCTCATAAAGTCCTCAAATAGCTCCCTGGGGCCGTCCCACAAGACGAAGATATCGTCTATGAAACGGCCCCAGAAAAGCACATGTGTGGTGTACGGCGTCAAATCCTCACTGAACACCATCACATCTTCCCACCAACCTAGGAAGAGGTTGGCATATGAGGGGGCACATGCCGTCCCCATAGCACAACCCCTCTCCTGTAAATAGTATTGGTTTTGAAAGAGAAGATAATTGTGTGTCAGTATGAATCTAAGTAGATCCATTAAAAATAACTCTGAAATAATTGAAGCATTTAAAACAATTTTTAATGTGTATAAAGAACATAATAGAAGCTGGTGGGAGATAACGAGCTTTAATAGTTATCTAAGAGAGAAAATAACTGTGCGTGGTTTAAGAAATCTTGTTACTCCATACAGACATACTGAAAACAGTGAATTTATGGAAGGTTGGAATAGACTCAAAACTAGGGATGGGACGACGAATCCGGCGAATCCACGAATCCCTCGAATATTAGGAAATATTCGAGATTCGTGGACTCGAATCCCGATGCCATTTTTCGTTCGCCGAATACGCCGAATCCCGACGCTGCATCACCGCGCATCCGCCGCTTCCCCCGCTCGCAATTGTCCTCCTCCCGCTCCCCGCAGCCTCCTCCGCTCGCCCGCCGCATAAATAAGAGGATGCAGCCTCTCACCTCCAGCGTGGAGCCCGGAGCGGCAGACCTCCTACAGACTTTCTCATTCCCCCTAGTGACCGGCTCTTACTACGCGTCATCAGTAAGAGCCGGTCCAGTGGCCACTAGGGGGAACTAGGAAGTGAAGGGAGAAGGCTGCCGCTCCGGGCTCCACGCTGATGCTGGAGGTGAGAGGCTGCTTCTCCTTATGTATGCAGGGGGATAAGCGGAGGAGGCTGCGGGGGCAGGGAGAAGGATATGTGCCACCCATAAGAAGCCCCCATAGCCTGCTATCTATACTGAAGCCCCCATACGAAGCCCCCCATATCCTGCTATCTATACTGAAGCCCCCCATAGCCTGCTACCTATACTAAAGCCCCTATAGCCTGCTATCTATACTGAAGCCCCCCATACTGAAGCCCCCCATAGCCTGCTACCTATACTAAAGCCCCCCATAGCCTGCTAACTATGCTGAAGCCCCCCATAGCCTGCTACCTATACTGAAGCCCCCATAGCCTGTTACCTATACTAAAGCCCCCATAGCCTGCTAACTATACTGAAGCCCCCCATACTGAAGCCCCCCATAGCCTGCTACCTATACTGAAGCCCCCCATAGCCTGCTACCTATACTGAAGCCCCCCATAGCCTGTTACCGATACTGAAGCACCCCCATAGCCTGCTAACTATACTGAAGCCCCCCATAGCCTGCTACCTATACTGAAGCCCCCCATAGCCTGCTACCTATACTGAAGCCCCCATAGCCTGTTACCTATACTAAAGCCCCCATAGCCTGCTAACTATACTGAAGCCCCCCATACTGAAGCCCCCCCCATAGCCTGCTACCTATACTGAAGCCCCCCATAGCCTGCTACCTATACTGAAGCCCCCCATAGCCTGTTACCGATACTGAAGCACCCCCATAGCCTGCTAACTATACTGAAGCCCCCCATAGCCTGCTACCTATACTGAAGCCCCCATAGCCTGTTACCTATACTGAAGAACCCCCATAGCCTGCTACCTATACTGAAGCCCCTCATAGCCTGTTACCTATACTGAAGCCCCCCCATAGCTTGCTACCTATACTGAAGGCCCCTATACCCTGCTGCCTATACTGAAGGCCCCTATACCCTGCTACCTGTACCGAAGCCCCCTATACTCTGCTGCCTATACTGAAGACCCCTATACCCTGCTGCCTATACTGAAGGCCCCTATACCCTGCTACCTATACTGAAGCCCCCTATACTCTGCTACCTATACTGAAGCCCCCTATACTCTGCTACCTATACTGAAGCCCCCTATACTCTGCTACCTATACTGAAGGCCCCTATACCCTGCTGCCTATACTGAAGGCCCCTATACCCTGCTGCCTATACTGAAGGCCACTATACCCAGCTGCCTATACTGAAGGCCCCTATACCCTGCTGCCTATACTGAAGGCCACTATACCCAGCTGCCTATACTGAAGGCCACTATACCCTGCTGCCTATACTGAAGGCCCCTATACCCTGCTGCCTACACTGAAGGCCACTATACCCAGCTGCCTATACTGAAGGCCCCTATACCCTGCTGCCTATACTGAAGGCCACTATACCCAGCTGCCTATACTGAAGGCCACTATACCCTGCTGCCTATACTGAAGGCCCCTATACCCTGCTGCCTAGTGCCTATAATGAAGGCCCCTATACCCTGCTGCCTATACTGAAGGCCACTATACCCTGCAACCTATACTGAAGGCCCCTATAACCTGCTGCCTATACTGAAGGTCCCTATACCTTGCAACCTATAGTGAAGGCCCCTATACCTTGCTAGCTATACTGAAGACACCTTTACCTCGCTACCTATAGTGCGGGCAACTATTCCATGGATCGCACAATTCTTATGTGCAGGATTCGTTAGATTCGGGATTCGAAAGGTTCGAGATATTCGAGAACCTTTTTAGATTCGGATCTGGATTCGGATTCGAAGAAATTGTGGATTCGTCCCATCCCTACTCAAAACTAAACAGAGTCTTGAGTTAATGGCTTACTTGAGAGACTTTGAATTAAAGGACTTGGAAAGAATAAATAAAAAACTGGCTGATGAACATAAAAAAGTTCTAACCTATAAATCACACCCCTCTTATAAAGAGTTGGAAGCGAAGTTACAAAACAAAGTACAGAATCATAAGGAGACTATTAAGAGTAAAAAACATAGAAAGTATACGCGTGATTGGAATGATTTCAAGAAAAATAAAGTCTATGATTGGAGTCATTCTTCGAAAAAACCACAACCGAAACCAGCATCAGGGCCTACAGAGACCGAGACTGATACTAATACTGAATCTGAAAGCGAGCGTAATTCTGATTTAGAGTCAGGGGAGACCAAAAATGTCCCAAAAAAGCCCAAAGGGAGGGGGAAACCCAGGGGAGGACAGCCAAAACCTGGGGGGACCCTGAGGGATTTACGAAACAGGGACAAATGGGGATACAAACCCCGCTATTGGAAGCAGAGGGAGGAGGAGTGGTAACTGATTATGATACCACCGAAAAAATGAAAATCATCAACTTGACAAATTATGATTTAAATGAAGTAGAAATTAATGTCCTGTCAAAGGGATTATCTTTTGTACCCACTCCACATTTTGATTTATTCAATACAGTCAAGGTTGTTAACTTGTTTGCAAGAAAGCTAGCTATAAAAAAAATATATGAGCAACCCTAATGTACAACAAAGGAGGGACCTTATAAGGGATGAGCAAGCCTTAGAAAATTTAAATGCACTCCTGGAGGAAAATATCTCAGGAGAGGGTCCAACTTGTACACCTACCAGTAATCTACAAGGGAAAAGCAAATTCTGTCCACCGATCAGTCAGTTTCCATCCATACAAACCTTTGTTGATGTTGTCACCAAAGAATTGGAGAATTTAGCCAGGAGGGGGAGCTGTAAAAAGGATAAGATTAGCAACCTCAACCCTGACGAGAGAAAAGCTTTGGATGACCTTTTGAACAATGATAACCTCATTATTAAAAAATCTGATAAGGGGGGAAATATTGTTTTGATGTCAAGGGACGGATATATTGAAATGTGTAACAAACTTTTAAATGATAGGAGGCAGTATCGAAAAACAGAACCCTACGATTAGATTTTTGGATGAATTTGAGGCACTGTTGAAATCTGCGCGTGATAGGGAAATTTTGGATAAAGGAGATTTTGAATGTATCTGTACTAAACATCCCACCATACCTGTATTTTATGCTCTTCCAAAGGTCCATAAGAACCAGTCTAACCCACCTGGGAGACCTCTTGTGTCAGGGAATAACAGCCTCACTGAGAATGCTAGCAAATGCATAGATTTCTTTTTAAGACCTTTTGTTGAAAGCCTCCCTTCCTATTTGAGAGATACCATGGACCTGTTGAATAAATTGCATGACGTTAAAATTACAGAAAGTACCTGGCTAGCAAGTTTGAACGTGGAGTCTTTGTACAACAATATCCAACATAATCTAGGTATTGATGCTATTAATTATTTTCTTAAATCACGCAGTATTCATGTACGGGAGCATTCTTTATTTTTAATGGATCTACTTAGATTCATACTGACACACAATTATTTTCTCTTTCAAAACCAATACTATTTACAGGAGAGGGGTTGTGCTATGGGGACGGCATGTGCCCCCTCATATGCCAACCTCTTCCTAGGTTGGTGGGAGGATGTGATGGTGTTCAGTGAGGATTTGACGCCGTACACCACACATGTGCTTTTCTGGGGCCATTTCATAGACGATATCTTCGTCTTGTGGGACGGCCCCAGGGAGCTATTTGAGGACTTTATGAGCAAGCTGAATAACAACAAGATTGGGATGTTTTACACACACGAAATTAATCTTAAATCAATTGACTTCCTGGATGTGCATATTGAAAAAAATGATGAAGGAGGTTTGGATACCAGCATATTTCGTAAGCCAACAGCTACAAACTCTCTTTTGGCATGGGATAGCTATCACCCAGACCCCCTAAAATGTGGGATCCCGAAAGGACAATTCCTTAGGGCTAGACGAAACTGCTCAGATTCCACTGTGTTTGACAAAGAATGTAAAAATTTGCATAAGAGATTTCGTGACAGGGGTTACCCTGTTAAAGTCCTGGAAAACGCCGAATCTAAAGCGAGATCCACTGTCAGAACAGATCTCTTGCATCCCAAAGAAAAGCAGGATTCAAAAATGGGTACAACAAGAATCATTAGTACTTATTCCAGGGAGTCATCCTCTGTCAAAAAGATCATTAGCACACACTGGCCTATTTTACAACTGGATCCGGATCTGAAAAAAATGATCCCCCTAAACCCACAGTTTACTTATAGGAGGGGGCGAAATTTAGGGGATTCCCTGGTGCACTCCTTCCTACCAGAAAAAAGAGGTCCTAAATGTAGTAATCAACATAAGAAAAGGACCTGGCTGGATCAAGACCTAAATGGCATGCACAGGTGTGGAAAGTGTAAAGCGTGCCCCTTTGTATCCAGATGTCGCGATTTTACGGCTCCCAAAAATGGAAGAGTATTTAATCTCCTTGATTTCTTCAACTGTGACACAGAAGGTGTGATTTATGCAATTCAATGTTCATGCCCTCTTATATATATTGGTGAGACAACTAGATCGGTTAAAACAAGGATCTTGGAACATCTGGGCGACATAAAACATAAAAGGAACACATCTGTGGCTCGGCATTTTGTTGAGAAACATAATGGAGAATCAAGTTTCTTTAAATTCTGGGTGATACAGGAGTGGCATCTGGGTCCCCGTGGGGGTAACCTAGATCGAATATTGAGACAATTGGAATCCAAATGGATCTATAGGTTGGGCACTCTAAGTCCAGGGGGTCTAAATGAGGGGTTTACTTTCTCCCCCTTTCTATAACATATTCATTTTATGCAGTTTTTGTTCATATCCATTAATTATTATCCCTATCCCGCTATCATCCACCACTTTGATGATTGACATCTTTTCCTCTGTTCTAGCTATTAGTGAATATACATAAAAGTTATGTGTGTCATCTCCTCTATATTTATAGAGCTTCTATTCATCAATATGTGGGTAATGTGTTTTGCTTTCCTTATTTCATGCGCATATATATTTATGGCATGTGAGTTTAGGGGATAGAGGTAATGCTGATATGCGTACTATTGTCCTCAAGGCAATACAACACATGCATACATTTTTACGCATGTACCCTTACACATCCGCATGACGGGGCTGACGTATGCGTATCACGTATTTTTGTACGCATGCGGGTACGGAATCCCGCCCCTGTTGCTACCTGATTGGCCAAGCTTTCTAACCGGCCGAGGACGACCACTGACCAATCAGAAAGAAGGATTCACGGAGACATAGCGTTCTCCTGGTAAATAATCTTTTATGTGGACTTAGGGGTATAAAAAGGAAAGATCTCAAAAGTATGTGCTTACTACTAGATGGATACTGACTTTTAAGTCCCTAATTCTTTGGTGAAGGCATGTATTTTTATGCATGGGATTTATATGAATGATAGTCATTGGTGGAGTTGTTGATGGACAGAGACTCTTACCAATAAAATGGCGGATTAGAGGGGGTGGCGCCCCTGAATGAACCCGGGGGAGTGTTTGGATGTCCCCACCCCCCTGGGAGAGTATAAAAGTAGCCAAGCTCTGCCATTATCGTTTGGCTGCTATCATGTTATGAGCTTATATGCTATGTCTCTAAACTTGTTATTTTAAAATGTAAACTTTGCACCTTATCACTTTGGCACTTATCTTTAGCACTTTATCCCTTGAAAAAGCTCCGCTAATGGAGTGAAACATGTCGGGTTATTTGGTGGGGGGGTGTGTAATTTTTATGTTTAACTAAGTGATGCTAGAGGACCTAGGAGAGGCTAGTCTCTCCCTTATTCATTGAGCATAGACCGTATAGGTCCAGCATCATCTTGCAAGATTCTTTGAGCAATCAGACAGCCATTAACTTCTTTTTTATATATTTTAATAAAAGTTACGTTTTATAGATGCAGTAAACAGGATTACTTGTAGTGTTTGCAGTGTCTGTCGTGGCAAGGTCATGCATAAACTTTCTAACCTAATGTTTTGCAACATTTATGGTGCTGCTGTTTAGCCTCAATTTAATGTATTCGGCCAGATGTTGTGCAATCTTTTTGAGTCTCAGGACTTTTATATGAACTGGTGTGGTGTATTCCTGGCTGTCTACAGCTGTTGTCACCGCAATCTATTGACAATTTCCAAATATCCGAGTTTTATTGAATTTTTAGCTCCTAGTGTGTTGGTCTATCGTGTTATAGTAAAGTGTCTACTAGTGACCATGCACCAATTTTTGAATCAGTTGTGTGACTGGAATTTGAGGTCTTTTTCGGGGACAACATTGTAGACCTGTGCATGGCTGGACTGGGCTATCGCCAAGCAGCTTGGTGAGAAGATGAAACAACTGGTGCAATAATTTGCAAATGGAAGAAATGCAAAATGACTGTCAATCTCCCTCGATCTGGTGCTTCATGCAAGACCTCACCTGGTGTAGTTTCAATGAACATGAGAACAGTGACAAATAGCCCAGAATTACACAGTGGAACTTTTCAATGATCTCAGGACAACTGGAGCTATAGTCACCAGGAAATCAATTGATAACACACTATGCCATGAAGGACTCAAAACTTGCAAAGCCTTCAAGGTCCCCCTGCTCAAGGCAGCACATGTACAGGCCCATGTGAAGGTTGCCAATGCACATCTGAATTATCCAGAGGAGAACTAAGTGAAAGTGTTGTGATCAGATGAGGCCAAAATTGAGCACTTAAAGCAACTCAATGCGCCATATTTGGAGGAGGAGGAATGCTGACTATGACCCCAAGAACACCACCTCCACCGTCAAACATGGACGTGGACACAGTATGCTTTGGGAGTGTGTTTCTGGTAAGGTACAGAACATCTTCACTGCATCAAAGGGACAATGGACAGGGCCATGAACTGTGAAATCACCGCCTTCCCTTAACCAGGGCATTGAAAATGGGTCATGGGCAGGGTGAGCGAAAATGCCAATATTCTTTTCACAGTAACTCCAGCAAGACAATAACCCAAAACACACGGCTATGACAACAAAGGAGTGGCTAAAAAGAGAAGCACAAGACGGTTCTAAAGTGGCCTAGCCAGTCTCCAGACCATAATCCAATAGAAAATCTGTGGAGGAAGCTAAAGGTTACAGTTGCCAAACATCTGCCTCTAAATCTTTTCGATTTAGAGGATCTGCAAAGAGAGGTGGACCAATATCCTTCCTGAGGTGTGCAAATCTAGTAGCAAACTACATGAAATTGTAGTACTAAGTCACCTTTTGATAGGGGATCAAATTCTTATTTAACTCATTACAATGCACATCAAGCTTTGACTTTGGGAGACTGATAAAGCTCACCATTTTAGCACTTTTAAGCTGCTTTTAATAAGTGCCAGACCTAGATGATGGCAAGGAAGGTGAATCCTATTAGTTTGGAGTAAGAGAGAGTAATTGCCAATGTCAAAAGCAGAGGAAAGACCCAGGAGAAGTAGGAGAGAAAAGTTGATTGTGACATCAGTTTCAAGAGGTAATTGCTCATCTTTGTTACTGCCATTCCAGTGTAGTTTGTGGGTTAAAGCA
The DNA here is from genome assembly GCF_040937935.1 of Hyperolius riggenbachi. Classification (NCBI taxonomy): domain Eukaryota; kingdom Metazoa; phylum Chordata; class Amphibia; order Anura; family Hyperoliidae; genus Hyperolius; species Hyperolius riggenbachi. The sequence continues at coordinate 153,223,532 of NC_090650.1, read as the reverse complement.
CGATTGAACAAGACTGAGTAGTGAGTTAAATTTGAGAAATTTGGTAAGTCAAGAAGCTAAAATAGAAAGTATAAGGAAGAAAATAAATTTGATGGTATTTAGAAAGTTGAGAGGGACCCAGAGAGGGTTCCTTTAGTATTGGAAACAACAATTATACGTTTGAAGATTGAAGGAAAAATGTCACTTCACTGTAGGATTGAAGAAGTCAAATGTGGCAAAGATTTGGTATGGCTTGGATACTTGAGAGGATGTGGGGACACACAAGTAATTTTGCTTAGCAGTGGTAAACCTTTTGAGATGTAGTTAAAACATATATGAAGGAAGTGGCAATCCATATTTACTCCATTTGTGTCCAGCTACACAAAGCTTTCTCTTGTGTGGCTGTTTTGCCATGGCCTGGGATTAGTGAAGATGGGGAATGAATGGTGGCAAAAACATCCTTATTCAAAGCTGACAATAGTTTGTAGTGTTAATGGGCAGTAAAAGAACCCTGAAAAATGCGGTCAACATAAAGTAGAAATAAAATATTCCTAATGTGTTCATTCACTCAATTTTACAAATATAGCAGAAGGGTAAGGATTCTGTTAGAAGACCTCTGTACTCAATAGCCAAAGCTGGCATGCTTATCTGTTCTAATTTTTATTGAAGCAATCAGAGAGAACTATAAACTAGGGATGAACCGGTAAAAAGAAACAAAATCAATAATGTGATGAATACAGTTCATTCATGTAAGGCAAACTTTTGTGGAACCTTTAGCCTAGTTTCAGCATGAGGTGATTTTTTTGGGGGAAGAGTTGCCTTTCCTTTTTTACATAAAAAACTTTTAGTATTTATATAGAACCAAAATATATTGCATCACTTTTACAGAGTATATATAGTAGTCTTGCCACTAACAGTCCCTCAGAGGGGCTCACAATGTTATCCCTACCATATTCATATGTCCAATGCAGTCTAAGAACAATTTAGGGGAAAGATAATTAACGTATCTGTATGTTTTTGGGATGTGGCAGTAAACCATAGTTCCAAGAGGAAACCCACGCACATACAGGGAGAACAATCAACTCTGCGCAGAGAGTGCCCTGGCTAGTATTTGAACTAGGGACCCAGCCCTGCAAGGCGAGAGTGGTATCCACTACACCATCGTGCTGCCAGAACATCTAGAGCCTGCCCCTACCAACCAATAATAATTAGAACTTTCTCATCCTAGGGAAGAGACAAAAAGGGTTTTCTCACTCTGTTTCTTGCTTTCACTCCGGCTGTTGTGAGAGAGAGGTATTGAGAGAACTGTATTGGATTGACAGGGTCAGTGAGTGTATAGGGACTGGAGTGATTGGTTCTTGGCTGTATACACTATACAGGCAAAGGCAGTGAGGCAGTGCCATTGCTGATATATCACTGTGTGTATTTGAAGTTTTAAATGTTAAAGGTTGATATTGTGCACATTCACACACATTCTTGTGTTACCATTGTTATCATAAAGGTTAATATTGTGCAGATTTGCAAAAGTTGATGTTATGGACATTTGCAAATAGCTGTGCATTACTACTGTTATCATAAAAGTTGTGTTTGTGCACATTATTCTATGTTAAAATAAAAATAACATTAACTCACAAAATGTATCAATTAAAGGGTGAGAACTGATCAAATCTGTAGATTGTGCTTGAGGAACTGGTAGGGATCATGCTTCCATGGACTTCCATATACACTGGCAACAGGGGCACCTCTCGCCATTTTGTCAATCCAGCCGAGGTAACCAGTCGTGCCCCCCCCCCCCTCCATGAAAATAATCGTAATGTGGCAGCATTTCACCAGAACATAATCATATTACAGTAGTGATTCAGTGCAATACTATGAGCCGTCGATCTACTGCCTCTATACCAATGTGTCCAATTGAAAAATATACTGTTTGATCGTAATTTTGATACATTTTTGCCACGGATAAATTGAAAGTATGATCAATGTGGGTTTTTGATAATCACCAGATTTGATCATAGTGAAAGAATCTGTTGGTAAAAATGAATGCATGTATTGACAGATATAAGCTAGGGTTACTAATAACAAGATTGGGGTGTTTAAATTATGAGGGTAAGGGGGCAAAGTAGAGAGTGACAAGGAACATTTATATTGCGCTTTTCTCCTGGTGGTGCAGCCACTAAGACTCACTCAGTAGGCAGTAACAGAGAGTCTTGCCCAAGGTCTCCTACTGAATAGATGCAGGCTTACTGAGTAGGAAGAGCTGAGATTTGCTGAGGTTTACTACAAACAAACTGAATTGGCAATACAGGTAATAATATTCATACGATTTTGTCCGTCAGGCCTGACCTAGTGTACTGAAAATGAAGCAATGTATTGCTCCGTGGGTTGCCCAAGTCAACAGTGTTTAATGACTTATGGATTACCTCAATGGCAAAAAAGCCTCAGTCAAGTGGGAGGTCCTTGCTTATCCCCCCCACACACACACACAGCAGTAACACATTTATTAAAGATAAAAAAAATCCGTACAGAGGTATCTAGAACTCATAGTGTAGTCTGTCATAAACAGAGAAGGGTACACAATTTGTAGGTCTGCAGCATAGCCAAAGGATCAATTTCCAACCACCCATCGCAGATTCAAGAGATTAATATAAAGGGATTTTTAAAAAAAATAAAAGTTAGATACTTACTGTAGTTGTAAGAAGCCTCTGGATAGTCAAGAGGCTTCTCCCATTATCCTTGGCCCCACCAATCCAGCACTGCCACCCTCTAAGCATATCTGACTAGAGCTTGTTGGATTTACTCTCACCGCTGCACTCCCTTCCATGTACAAGTATGGCGGCACTTGAACATGGTGAGTAATGTGACCTGCAAATTATAAGAGTATTTAATGAGCAGCAGTGGGTCCAGGATGACATGGGACGCCTCTGGATAAGTATTTAACTTTAAACCAAATGTACCAGTGCGCACAAGCACCCTACACTCCAAAGGCAAAAAACGATAGTAGACAGAAATAGGTGCACTCCTTGTTGTTACAGTAGTTCAGTTCAATTCAATTTACAGTTTAAGCGCCACTCCACTTTACGCCACAGATGATCTATGGTGAAAGCACCAAAAGGACGTCACTCACCAGATGGATAGACCCTTTAAGATCTAGCAATGCTTTAAGGATATTAACTGGTCACCCCCAACTATATACCACCAACCTCAATCTAATCCTGGATTCCTCACAATCACCAGTATCAATAATCACTCCAGGTTTTGTCAATATCACTAAGTCTCAAAACAGAAAGCTTTTCATAGTGTAACACCATAAAAACTTTAATATTTATGTTTAACTATTGCACTCACATGTATCGCTGTTTAAAATCAGGTATGGAGTTTTACTACTGGGTCTCCCCCATCTTGGTAGCCACGGCTGGCTCTGCCATTTCTGCTGACATCCTGCAGTGAAGCTGCCACATGCACAGCCCTTCCCCACGCTGTCTTGTGTTGTCCTATTCCAATCCTTTCTACACATGTCAGGCCACATTTGAATCCACCTCAATTTTTTTTTGCCCATTTGAAAATGTTTTGGAAAAGAAAATGCCCCAAACAAAGATCATATTTAGAAATTAGGAAACTACGGCATGGGCCTTGGTTCCAACTGTCAGGGCTTGTGCACACCAAGCGGGTTTTTCGGCGTTTTTGCAGCCGCTTGCGGCTGCGGATACGCTTGGTCAGTGTATCTCAATGGGGTGGTTCACACCAGAGCGGGAGGCATTTTGCTGAAACGCATACACCCGGGGTGAGGCATTTTTTGGATTGCGGAGGTGTTTCTACCTCCAATGAAAAGTATAGGAAAAGCGCAAACCGCTCTGAAAAACGGCAGTTCAGAGCGGTTTTGCAGTCATTTTTGTTACAGAAGCTGTTCAGCTTTACTGTAACAATATATGAAATCTACTACACCAAAAACTCTTCCCAAAACCGCAAAATTCTAGCTGAAACGCTACAGAAAAATAAGAAAAAGCGTCTAAAAATCTGCGAGCATTTTGCGGATCTGCTAGCGGGTTTTGGTGTGCACCAGGCCTAAATGCTGATTCTAATGAGGCATCTCTTGAGCAGTTATTTTTTGTAAACTATGGTAATGCTCCTAACATTGCATCTATGAATGTCAACTGTTTTTACATTGCTATAATGTGATCAGCAATGGTTACAAAAAGAGGGTTTAGAAAACCAATTTTACAAAAATGTCTTGGCATTAACTGTTTTGAATTTGTTTTGCCTGCAATTTCAAAAACCCTTGTTGAAAAGGGGTAGTTTATTCTTACATATGATTTGAATGAATTTTCACATCCCTACTTTAAACTCCTGACACCACACTACTTAACACCCCATAACCTAACACAGATTAACGTACATTGCTATTAGGTCTCTCTCTGCATTTTACCAGCGCCTTTTCCCTAACAACATCCTACACTGTGACTATACTGTGCCAGCAGCAAACACCACTAAGCCAAACACAGCCACCAATGTGACACTACAGTGCCAGCTGCAGCCACCACTGTACCACCAGTGGCCAGCACCACTATGCCAGCAGCAGCGGCCAATCAGTAGTCACCACAATGCCAGCAGCAGCCACTTATTAGCAGCTGTCAATATGCCAGAAGCATTAGCAGTCACTTAACAACAGCAGGAACAGCCACTTACCAGCAGTCGCCACTATGCCAGCAGCACTAGCACCCACCACTATGCCAGGAGCATTAATAACCACTCACAAGCAGCTGCCACTATGCCAGCAGCAGTAACAGCCACTCACCAGCAAATGCCACTATGCCAGCAGAAGTAACAGTCACTCACCAGCAGCCTCAACTATGTCAGCAGCAGGAACAGCTGCTCACCAGCAGTCACCACTATACCTGCAGCAGTAGCATTCATTCACTAGTAGCCACCACTATGCCAGCAGCAGTAACAGCCACTCACCAGCAGTCACTCATTTGCAGCCACCAATATGCCAGAAACAGTAACAGCCACTCACCAACAGCATATTCAACACACATTTCATTTGTGTATCGGATGCAGGTGTAGCAAATGAATTGGCACAAGGCTACATAGTTAAGACATAACACAATTGGTTCATTTATTTATAGCTGCTGCATACAGTATTTCAGGTCCGTCACTCATTATCTGGCACTCCTCCCATTACACTATGCACAAAACACATTCTGGTGGTTTCATGCTTCAAATAAGAAGCACTTTGATGGCTTTTTGTTAAACTTGTTGTGTTCAAGTGCTTCTTTTGTGTTTCTTTCAGAAGCAGAAGCATTACCACACATGAGTACGTTATCTGTGCATTAGTGCGTGCTAGTATTGTAAACTTGTTGGACCATATCCAATATAAACATAAAACTGGCAATCTACACAAAAGAAAAAAAAATAACAAAGAGTCTTTGATTATCCTTTCTTGTCTTGTGTTTTTTTTTGTTTGTTTTGTTTAGTTTTTTTGTACTAAATTGTGATATCCAGCGCTCTGTGAAGAATTCAAAAGATCACTTTTCAAATGTTAACTTCTGTTGCATGCACCTGAACTGTTTCTTATGGCTTCCTTTGCACTTTATTACTAGTGCTTCGTACATACATTTCCAGTAGCAATTTTTATGCAGCTACATTTGATGTGGTGGAGTCACTTCAGAGTATGGCCTGATTCCTAAGTGTCATCAGGAATATTTTTAGGGGTTGTGGTTGCCTGTGATGTCTGTGAGAGGTGATTCTCCTTTTCTCTCCACATCCAGGAAATAAACATGGCTAAATACTGTAGATATGGCCCGAACGGTATGTCGGCGAACCGTTCCCGGCGAACTTCCGGGGATCGCGATCGTGGAAAACCGCAAACTTTTCCAGAAGTACGGTTTGCCCCCATAGTGCATCATGAGGGTCAACTTTGACCCTCTACATCACAGTCAGCAGGCACATTGTAGCCAATCAGGCTACACTCCCTCCAGGAGCCACTCTCCCCCTTATAAAAGGCAGGATGCGTCAGGCATTGGACTCACTCGTGTGCCTGCAGTAATTAGTGAAGTGATAGCTGCTGCAGACTCTCTCATAGGGAAAGCTTAGTTAGGCTCTTGTAGGCTTCTTAGCTTGCTCCTTTCTGATTCTTATTGCTAAAAAAAGCACCCCACAACAGCTCTTTTGAGAGCTAATCTTGTTCTTGTGATCTATTTTTTATTTTTGTGTGTGTCCCACTGACACTTGTGTTGCATAGACAGCCTTGGTAATTCCTACTGTGTCTGCCACTGCCAGGCCCAGCACATTCAGTGACTACCTGTGTGTGTGACAGGTGCACATTACCCATCACTGCATATACCTACCTGTTGTTCACTGTGCACCTACCCACCTACGTGAGCGCACACAGTGTCACTGTGCCTGTCCGGTACCTGTCTGTGTGTGACAGGTGCACATTGTAATACCCATCACTGCATATACCTACTACTACCTGTTGTTCACTTCAGTGCTCCCACCCACCTACGTGAGTGCACGCAGTGTCACTGTGCCTGTCCGGTACCTGTCTGTGTGTGACAGGTGCACATTGTAATACCCATCACTGCATATACCTACCTGCCAGTCACTGTTGTTCTATCATTGAGCTACCACAGCCCGGCGACCATATGGGTTTGAAAACCACCACGGCCTGCACTCTAGCCATGGTGCGCACTAGTCCAGCACGGCCATCATTACACAAACAGCTGTTTGCGGTGCGTTACACAGTGAGTTTAGTGTGTCAGTGTGAAGCAGTACTCTAATTACACTCCCTGATTGATGTATACACATGCAAATAACTCCTTTGAAGTGTCAAATGCAGCGGATGTGGTGCTTGTAGTAGCGCTGGTGGCTACGGAAGACTAGGTGTTCTGTGTTGAATAGTCAACCACGTCCTGACAATCTTGGGAGTTGATGGGACGTGCCTTCTTCTGAGCACTGTACTTTGGTCCAGGGCCACACAAAATCACATCAGCACGACCTCGAACAGACCTGCTGGATGGCCTGCCTCTGGGTCTGCCCCTGCCTCTGCCTGTTTTGTCCATATCGGGGGGGGGGGGGGGGGATAAAGTGAAAGGTTTTCTCTGACTTGACTAATACAATGTGCAGTCACACAGGTGCAGTGAAAGGTATGCAGTGACTGGTATTACAATACAATGCGTAGCTGTCACAGAGGTGCAGTTAACAGGTATGCTCGGAGTGGTAAATTACACAGTGTGCGGTCACACAGGTACTGTGAACAATTATGCAATGACTGGTATTACAAATGTGCAACTGTCACACACACACAGGTACCGGACAGGCACAGTGACACTGCATGCGCTCACATAGGTAGGTGCACTGAAGTGAACAACAGGTAGGTATATGCAGTGATGGGTATCACAATGTGCACCTGTCACACACACACAGGTACCGGACAGGCACAGTGACACTGCATGCGCTCACATGGGTGGGTGCACTGTGAACAATAGTTAGGTATATGCAGTGATGGGTATTACAATGTGCACCTGTCACACACACACAGGTACCAAACAGGCACAGTGACACTGCGTGCGCTCACGTAGGTAGATAGGTGGGTGCACTGACGTGAACAACAGGTAGGTATATGAAGTGATGGGTATTACAATGTGCACCTGTCACACACAGACAGGTACCAGACAGGTGCAGTGACACTGCATGCGCTCACATAGGTAGGTGGGTGCACTGAAGGGAACAACAGGTAGGTATATGCAGTGATGGGTATTACAATGTGCACCTGTCACACACACACACACAGGTACTGGACAAGCACAGTTACACTGCGTGCGCTCACGTAGGTAGGTGGGTGCACTGAAGTGAACAACAGGTAGATATATGCAGTGATGGGTATTACAATGTGCACCTGTCACACACACAGGTACTGGACAGGCACAGTTACACTGCGTGCGCTCACGTAGGTAGATGGGTGTACTGTGAACAACAGGTAGTTATATGCAGTTATGGGTATTACAAATCTGCTGCTGGTACAGTAGTAATTATACCACCAAGGGGCCAAAGGCCAGCTGCGACTGACTGACAGGGCTGTATATAATGCAAGTGGGCCACACAAAAAAAAAAAAATAGATCACAAGAACAAGATTAGCTCTCGAAAGCAGGGATGCTCGGATGTGCCTCATCCACGAATTCGACAATCCGCGTGGTTGCAAAAAAAAAATCCGCATTCGGCCCCGCCGCATGCGGATTTTCGTCCGCGTCCACGCAACCACGCGGATTTTCTGCCGTGAATGGCGTAATCACGTGTGGATTCCCGCCCGGAGGCGGATTTTCTTTTAACGTTAATAACAAAGCCCCCATACATGCTACAATCCCCCAAATTGCATGGATTATCGAGGTGATAAGGGGCAACATAACTTCAACATAAAAAATTCCAATTTTTTTTTTTAATGGCTTTTAAAGACAAATCACCACTGTAAATGGGGCTATTCATTGGTAATACGTGGTTTTAAAAAGGGATATGCGCGTTAAGCAATCAAAGAGGTGAAGGCGAGTTCCAATGGCACTTGGCGGCGAAGGTACCGCTGGAGGAGGATGAGTGGCTGACGCCAAAAAGGCCCCAGAGAGGTTTTTGTAATTAGTTTTTTTTTTGTTGCAGCAATTAGCAATGACATGGCAGCAGAGTTGTCAGTGGACACGGGCAGTGTGAACGCAGAGTGCAGTGGTGGTAGCGACTGAGTCAGGAGAAGGACTATGCGGGCGGTCAGTTCAGCAGCACAGAAGGACCACGGCAACATACTGGTAGTAGTAGTAGCAGCACAGCGTCATAGTGCTGGCCAAAAAATTAAATGCACCCGGTGACCCGGGCAGTGTGAACGCAGACAGAGTACATTGGTGGAAGCGATTGAGTCAGGAGGAGGAGGACAATGCGGGCGGTCAGTTCAGCAGCACAGAACAGAAGGACCATGGCAACATACTGGTGGTAGTAGTAGTAGCACAGCGTCATAGTGCTGGCCAAAAAATTAAATGCACCCAGTGACCCGGGCAGTGTGAACGCAGAGTGCAGCAGCGGGAAGCGACTGAGTCAGGAGGAGGAGGACAATGTGGGCAGTCAGTTCAGCAGCAGCAGCACAGAAGGACCATGCCAACATACTGGTGGTAGTAGTAATAGCACAGTGTCATAGTGCTGGCCAAAAAATTAAATGCACCCGGTGACCCGGGCAGTGATAACGCAGACAGAGTGCATTGGTGGTACCGTGGTAGCGACTGAGTCAGGAGGAGGAGAAGGACAAAGCGGGCGTTCAGTTCAGCAGCAGCAGCAGCACAGAAGGACCATGGCAACATACTGGTGGTAGTAGTAGTAGCACAGCGTCACAGAGGAGAGAGACGACCACTGGCTGCCAGCCTCAATGTCTGTGTCCTGAGTAGCCGAGGTGGAAGAGCGCTTGCGTGCTACTACTGCTGCTGCTGTGGGGGATTCACGACCCTGAGGGAGGGATGATGCTGTTGCGCTGGTGGGCCTTCTGCTCTCAGGAATCCCTGCCAGCAGTGCCTGCTTCCTCTTAAACTCCGCATACTCGCGGCAGTGGCGGCTTCTCAGGTGGCCCTGGAGGGATGAGGTACCCATCTTGCTCAGACTTTTCCCACGGCTCAATCTTTTGCTGCATAACCTGCACACCGCATACCTTTTGTCATCAGTACATTCGTCAAAGCAATCCCACACTGGTGACTTTAATTTACTGCGGCCCCCACTAGCAGAGGGTGCAGCGGAACAATGTGTGGTAGTAGTTGCCGGGGGTTGCATGATGGTGGTGCCGGCTGAAGCAGTGTCCTGTCTACTTCCTCCACGCCCACTGCTGCCGATGCCCCTGCCCCTGCCTGACATATGGCGATATCCTTGCCTAGGCCGAGGTGACTCGTCATCCTGCTCTGACCATTCTTCCCCGTACTCAGCAGGCTGCGCATAGTTAGGGCCCACAACGTCGTCATCATCAGCAGCATCGTCATAATCCAGCTCTTCCTCTGACTCCCCCGCCTCCTCTTCTGTCCCTACATCCCCAGACACAGACCCCTCTTCTTCATCACCAGAACTCAACAACGCTTGTGATTGTAGCCCGATCTCAATCTCTGCCACATCAGTCCCCAGTAAGTCCTGAGCTTCTTGCATCAGCAGGTTCCCAGATGCTGGACTGAGGGACAGAACGCTGTCATCCTGGGAGGGCTGCTGACCAGTGGGTGCTGGGGTGGATGTCACAACAAGCGTGGGACGTTGGCTGCTGCTGCTGCTGCTGCTTGGAGTGGTGCTCACAGTAGAGGTCTGGGAGGAAGTCATGATGACCATAAGTACGTCAGGTTCCATTTGCTCAACCACCACACGAGGACCAGAAACTTTAAAATATTTGGACAATGGCGTCCGCTGACTCGGCCCAGGCTTTGCTGCAGCATCACGACTACGTACAGCTGGGCGTCCTCTCCCTGGACGTGGAGCAGTCCCAGAAGTGGCTGAGGCAATTGAACTCCCTTTCCTCTCACCCCGCGAAACCCTGCCAGACATGTTGCTAGTAATGAATAACTGGATGCAGTGGGCACAGTACAAGGTCACTGAAGGATGCACCAGGCACAGTACAACAGCACTGAAGGATGCAGTGGGCACAGTACAAGGTCACTGAAGGATGCAGTGGGCACAGCAGTGGGCACTGGATATACAACTAGGTCACTGAAGGATGCAGTGGGCACAGTACAAGGTCACTGAAGGATGCAGTGGGCACAGCAGTGGGCACTGGATATACAACTAGGTCACTGAAGGATGCAGTGGGCACAGTACAAGGTCACTGAAGGATGCAGTGGGCACAGCAGTGGGCACTGGATGTACAACTAGGTCACTGAAGGATGCAGTGGGCACACAAGGATGTCACACTGTGTAATGAGATGCTTATATGCCAGCGAGCGAGCAGTGGGCACTGGGCACGGCGCAAGGTCACTGACAGAATGAATGAACAGCACTGGCAGAAAGTGGCGGTGCCGGCGGTGTGACTGGCTGCCTGCAAATAGTACAAGTGAAGTGTATAACTGTCACTGAAATAATATACAAGTGTGTAATGAGATGCTTATATGCCAGCGAGCGAGCAGTGGGCACTGGGCACGGCACAAGGTCAATGACAGAATGAATGAACAGCGCTGGCAGAGAGTGGCGGCACCGGCGGTGTGACTGGCTGCCTGCAAATAGTACAAGTGTATAACTGTCACTGGAATATACAAGTGAACACTGCAGCTGCACTAACCTGCCTGCCTGCACTGCACACAGATAATCCCCACTCCCACTACACTGACTACACTGCAGCACTGAACCTGCCTGCACTACACACAGTTAAATAATCACTAGACTCCCACACTCCCACTACCCTACACTGACTTCAACTAACTACAGCAATCACTCACTGACTAGCTAACTGTGTACAGTATAAGAGCAGTGTTAGCAAAAAAAAAACGCTTTGTTTTTAACACAATAAATGCACTTGCTCAAACAACAATGGCCTGGAGATAATCCTCTCAGCACCACAGTCTAGCAAGGACAGAGCTTTTCCATCATGGCCGCCGCTTTATATTCAGGAGGGGAGGGCATAGCTCCCCTCCTGTGATTGGTTGCTAGGGCCTGGCTGGGGCCCTCTGATTGGCCTGCAATGTGTCACTTCCGCATAGTTTGACGCATTTCCGCTAACCACGACTTCAGCGCCGGGTTTCACGAGCGTGAATGCGGATTTCTGTCCGCATTCACGCGAAGCCGTAGCAGATTTTCGTGGTTGAAAATCTATTCACGGCTTAGCGTGTCCGAGGCGGAATGCGTCAAAATGGTCGTGAATCCACGCGTAAGCGTGATCACGACCTGGCGGTGAGCACCACTGCTCAAAAGAGCTGTTGAGGGGTGGTTTTTTATCAATAAGAATCAGCAAGCAGCAAGCTAAAAAGCTTACAAGAGCCTAACTAAACTTTCCCTATGAGAGTCTGCAGCAGTTCTCCCTTCTCTAATTACTGCAGGCACACGAGTGAGTGAAAAGCCTGATGCTGCCTGCCTTTTATAAGGGAGGGTGGGGCTCCAGGAGGGAGTGTAGCCTGATTGGCTACAATGTGCCTGCTGACTGTGATGTAGAGGGTCAAAATTGACCCTCATGATGCACTATGGGTGCGAATCAAACTTCCGGAAAAGTTCACGGTTCTCCGCGTTCGCCAGCGAACAGTTCGGGCCATCTCTAGTTACGATATGCAATTACTTTAGGTTTGGAAGTGGTAGTAGGGTTGTGGGTCATATATGTTCCGATAGAGCAGTGATAGGCAAACTTGGCTCCCCAGCTGTTACAGAATTACAAGTCCCACAATGCATTGCAGGAGTCTGACAGCCACAGTCAAAATTCATAAAGGCAAATGCATTGTGGAACTTGTAGTTCCTTCACAGCTGGAGAGCCAAGTTTGCAGATCACTGCAAAAGAGTAACCTATAAATTAAATATAATCAACAGCTAAAGGTATTAATTCTCAAAAAATATTAAAAATGTATTGGAATACATTAATAATGCAATTATATCTAATATGATTAATTGTTTTAAGAAGAATTCTAAAATCTGCTTTATATTTAAATGAGTATATTGGTTGCAGCCCTGTATACTTCAGTAAGCAAAAATGGCTAATGGTAATTGGATAGACACATTACAAATTAATTAGTAGAGAGAGATGATATCAGAAGTGTGTCATAAAAAAAGATAGTTAGAATGAAGAATGTTTAATATTTAAAAGTCCTAATGTCTGCGGCAATTAAATAAATTAACAGTCCAAATGCAGACAACAAGTCTACCAGCATCAAAGTGTAATTAACCACTTGAGGACCACAGTCTTTCTACCCCTTAAGGACCAGGCACTTTTTTTCCATTCAGACCACTGCAGCTTTCACGGTTTATTGCTCGCTCATACAACCTACCACCTAAATGAATTTTGGCTCCTTTTCTTGTCACTAATAAAGCTTTCTTTTGGTGCTATTTGATTGCTCCTGCGATTTTTACTTTTTATTATATTCATCAAAAAAGACATGAATTTTGGCAAAAAAATGATTTTTTTAACTTTCTGTGCTGACATTTTTCAAATAAAGTAAAATTTCTGTATACATGCAGCGCGAAAAATGTGGACAAACATGTTTTTGATTTAAAAAAAACCCATTCAGTGTATATTTATTAGTTTGGGTAAAAGTTATAGCGTTTACAAACTATGGTGCAAAAAGTGAATTTTCCCATTTTCAAGCATCTATGACTTTTCTGACCCCCTGTCATGTTTCATGAGGGGCTAGAATTCCAGGATAGTATAAATACCCCCCAAATGACCCCATTTTGGAAAGAAGACATCCCAAAGTATTCACTGAGAGGCATAGTGAGTTCATAGAAGATATTGTTTTTTGTCACAAGTAAGCGGAAAATGACACTTTGTGACAAAAAAAAAAAAAAAAAAAGTTTCCATTTCTGCTAACTTGCAACAAAAAAAATGAAATCTGCCACGGACTCACCATGCCCCTCTCTGAATACCTTGAAGTGTCTACTTTCCAAAATGGGGTCATTTGTGGGGTGTGTTTACTGTCCTGACATTTTGGGGGGTGCTAAATTGTAAGCCCCCCTGTAAAGCCTAAAGGTGCTCATTGGACTTTGGACCCCTTAGCGCAGTTAGGCTGCAAAAAAGTGCCACACATGTGGTATTGCCATACTCAGTAGAAGTACTATAATGTGTTTTGGGGTGTATTTTTACACATACCCATGCTGGGTGGGAGAAATATCTCTGTAAATGACAATGTTTTCATTTTTTTACACACAATTGTCCATTTACAGAGTTATTCCTCCCACCCAGCATGGGTATGTGTAAAAATACACCACAAAACACATTATACTACTTCTCCTGAGTACGGCGATACCACATGTGTGGCACTTTTTTGCACCCTAACTGCGCTAAAGGGCCCAAAGTCCAATGAGTACCTTTAGGATTTCACAGGTCATTTTGCGACATTTGGTTTCAAGACTACTCCTCATGGTTTAGGGCCCCTAAAATGCCAGGGCAGTATAGGAACCGTACAAATGACCCCATTTTAGACAGAAGACACCCCAAGGTATTCCGTTAGGAGTATGGTGAGTTCATAGAAGATTTTATTTTTTGTCACAAGTTAGCGGAACATGACACTTTGTGAAAAAAACAATTAAAATCAATTTCCGCTAATTTGTGACAAAAAAATAAAAACTTCTATGAACTCACCATACTCCTAACGGAATACCTTTGGGTGTCTTCTTTCTAAAATGGGGTCATTTGTGGGGTTCCTATACTGCCCTGGCATTTTAGGGGCCCTAAACCATGAGTAGTAGTCTGGAAATCAAATTCCGCAAAATGACCTGTGAAATCCTAAAGGTACTCATTGGACTTTGGGCCCTTTAGCGCAGTTAGGGTGCAAAAAAGTGCCACACATGTGGTATCGCCGTACTCGGGAGAAGTAGTACAATGTGTTTTGGGGTGTATTTTTACACATACCCATGCTGGGCGGGAGAAATAACTCTGTAAATGGACAATTGTGTGTAAAAAAATCAAAAGATTGTCATTTACAGAGGTATTTCTCCCACCCAGCATGGGTATGTGTAAAAATACACCCCAAAACACATTATACTACTTCTCCCGAGTACGGCAATACCACATGTGTGGCACTTTTTTGCACCCTAACTGCGCTAAAGGGCCCAAAGTCCAATGTGTACCTTTAGGATTTTACAGGTCATTTTTGTTTCCAGACTACTCCTCATGGTTTAGGGCCCCTAAAATGCCAGGGCAGTATAGGAACCCCACTAATGACCCCATTTTACAAAGTAGACACCCCAAGGTATTCCGTTAGGAGTATGGTGAGTTCATAGAAGATTTTATTTTTTGCCACAAGTTAGCGGAAATTGATTTGAATTGTTTTTCTTCACAAAGTGTCATATTCCGCTAACTTGTGACAAAAAAAAAAATCTTCTATGAACTCACCATACTCCTAACGGAATACCTTTGGGTGTCTCCTTTCTAGAATGGGGTCATTTGTGGGGTTCCTATACTGCCCTGGCATTTTAGGGGCCCTAAACCGTGAGGAGTAGTCTTGAAACCAAATGTCGCAAAATGACCTGTGAAATCCTAAAGGTACTCATTGGACTTTGGGCCCCTTAGCGCACTTAGGGTGTAAAACAGTGCCACACATGTGGTACCGCCGTACTCAGGAGAAGTAGTATAATGTGTTTTGTGGTGTATTTTTACACATACCCATGCTGGGTGGTAGAAATATCTCTGTACATGACAATTGTTTGATTTTTTTTACACACAATTGTCCATTTACAGAGAGATTTCTCCCACCCAGCATGGGTATGTGTAAAAATACACCCCAAAACACATTATACTACTTCTCCTGAGTACGGCAATACCACATGTGTGACACTTTTTTTGCAGCCTAGGTGCGCTAAGGGGCCCAACGTCCTATTCACAGGTCATTTTGAGGCATTTGTTTTCTAGACTACTCCTCACGGTTTAGGGCCCCTAAAATGCCAGGGCAGTATAGGAACCCAGTGGTGCTCAGCAGAGCTCGAATATTCGAGTAGCTCGAATATTCGAGCTCTTTTCCAGCTATTCGAGCTCGGTATTCGAGCTCCGAATAGCTGTAGCTATTCGAATGGGCTATTCGCGTACACTCGAATAGCCCATTCACTATTCGAGCTATTCGAGCAAACGGCGCTATTCGAGCTCGGTACCGAGCTCGAATAGCGTCATAGCCCAGATTGATGTCCTTAGAGCCAATCAGAGGGCTCCCAGGCCCTCTGACGGCAGCCAATCACAGAGGGGGACCCTGGCCAGCCCCTACCCTATAAATAGCGGCCGCCATGTTACGTTTCTCTGTCCTTGCCTGAGACTTGCATAGAGAGAGAGTTGCTCCTTTGTGCTTTGGCTTAGCAAGAGCTTTATTGTGGTCATTTACCTAGCGTTTTTGCTCACATACACCTCCTATACACACCTATATTGTTGTTAGTTAGTTAGACATTGTATTTTAGTTAGTAGCTTTTGTGTTACATAGAGACAGGCCAGCTGCTGCAGGCTTACAGCTTTAGGCCTCAGGGCCTTGCCTGTGTGGGCAGCTGTCCTCCTGTCCTCTGTTTATTTCTCTCTATTCTATACCAGTATTTCTGCTGTCCTTTACTACTGATTGTATTAGTATTGTAGTTATATATATACTGTAACTGTACTAGGACACTCACTGTCACTGTTCATAGGCTACTAGCTGCTCCTGCGTGTGTGCACTCACTGTCTGTGTACACACTACACACACTCTATTTCCTTCTGATAACTGATTGATTATTGTAATTGAATATTGTAATTAGTTAGTTGTACTTACTGTTACTACTTACTGTACTAGGAGTCTAGGACACTCAGTCACTGTTCATAGGCTACTAGCTCCTGCGTGTGTGCACTCACTGTCTGTGTACACACTACACACACTCTATTTCCTTCTGATAACTGATTGATTATTGTAATTAGTTAGTTGTACTTACTGTTACTACTTACTGTACTAGGAGTCTAGGACACTCAGTCACTGTTCATAGGCTACTAGCTCCTGCGTGTGTGCACTCACTGTCTGTGTACACACACTACACACACTCTATTTCCTTCTGATAACTGATTGATTATTGTAATTAGTTAGTTGTACTTACTGTTACTACTTACTCTTACTGTACTAGGAGTCTAGGACACTCAGTCACTGTTCATAGGCTACTAGCTCCTGCGTGTGTGCACTCACTGTCTGTGTACACACACTACACACACTCTATTTCCTTCTGATAACTGATTGCTTATTGTAATTAGTTAGTTGTACTTACTGTTACTACTTACTCTTACTGTACTAGGAGTCTCTAGGACACTCAGTCACTGTTCATAGGCTACTAGCTCCTGCGTGTGTGCACTCACTGTCTGTGTACACACACTACACACACTCTATTTCCTTCTGATAACTGATTGCTTATTGTAATTAGTTAGTTGTACACTTACTGTTACTACTTACTCTTACTGTACTAGGAGTCTAGGACACTCAGTCACTGTTCATAGGCTACTAGCTCCTGCGTGTGTGCACTCACTGTCTGTGTACACACACTACACACACTCTATTTCCTTCTGATAACTGATTGCTTATTGTAATTAGTTAGTTGTACTTACTGTTACTACTTACTCTTACTGTACTAGGAGTCTAGGACACTCAGTCACTGTTCATAGGCTACTAGCTCCTGCGTGTGTGCACTCACTGTCTGTGTACACACACTACACACACTCTATTTCCTTCTGATAACTGATTGCTTATTGTAATTAGTTAGTTGTACTTACTGTTACTACTTACTCTTACTGTACTAGGAGTCTAGGACACTCAGTCACTGTTCATAGGCTACTAGCTCCTGCGTGTGTGCACTCACTGTCTGTGTACACACACTACACACACTCTATTTCCTTCTGATAACTGATTGCTTATTGTAATTAGTTAGTTGTACTTACTGTTACTACTTACTCTTACTGTACTAGGAGTCTAGGACACTCAGTCACTGTTCATAGGCTACTAGCTCCTGCGTGTGTGCACTCATTGTCTGTGTACACACACTACACACACTCTATTTCCTTCTGATAACTGATTGATTATTGTAATTAGTTAGTTGTACTTACTGTTACTACTTACTCTTACTGTACTAGGAGTCTAGGACACTCAGTCACTGTTCATAGGCTACTAGCTCCTGCGTGTGTGCACTCACTGTCTGTGTACACACACTACACACACTCTATTTCCTTCTGATAACTGATTGATTATTGTAATTAGTTAGTTGTACTTACTGACTGTTACTACTTACTTACTTACTGTACTAGGGACACTCACTCAGTCACTGTTCATAGGCTAGCTCCTGCGCGTGTTTGCGCGTGCGTGCACTCACTGTCTGTAGTGTACACACACTAAATTTACTTGTGATTACTACTGATTATTGTAACTGCTAGTTGTACTTCCTGACTGTTACTACTTACTTACTGTACTAGGGACACTCACTCAGTCACCTCAACCAACAAACCACTCCATTAAAGTACCCCACTTTTCACCCGCCCTTTTAAAAAACTTTTGTCTATACGCCCAAAACATCGAAGATGTCTGGAAGTGGCAGCCAGCGCGGTTTGGGCAAGGGGAAGGGCAGCAAGGGAATCAGGAGGAGAGGGAGCAGCATTGTGGCAGGCCGCGGCCGCGCCACCATGCACAGTTCCGCAGCAGCAGCAGCGTCAGTGGCTAACATTCCTCCCATAGCCACTGGCCGTGGACGCCTTGGGCGCCGCCCAGCAGGAGCATCTGCAACTCACGCTGCAGAGACACAGCAGCAGCAGCGTGTAGCACCTGCTCCGATTTTCCTCCAGCCGGGTCGGAAACGTCCCATTGAGGAAAAGCATGCAGACACTGTGGTGCAACTCATGACGGAGGATGAGCAGCCCGCCATCAGCTCTGCATCCGAGGCCTCCACCCTCACCACCACCCCTGTTCGCAGCAGCCGCCCAGCAGGGCCTGGGGAGGAGGCCAGTTCACCGTCAGTTGGCGACCTGTCATTCAGCAGTCTTTTGACCCCAGGCATCATGAGTCAATTGTCTGCTGTTGTTGGCGATTTTGAGGAGGAGATGCTGATGGGCACTTTGGGGGATGAGGGATTGGACAGCAAGACTGTGGCGACAGTCAAGCAGCCCATCCATGCATCAGGAGAGGAGTTTGGGGGGTCCTCATCCCAGCAGGACATGTTTCAGGAGGGGGAGGATGATGATGACCCGGTGACAGACAGAGACTGGGTGCCACCACCTCCAGGGGATGTCATCCTCAGCAGCTCTGAGGAGGAGGAGGAGGATGCTCTTGTGGGCCTTGCAAGGAGGCGCATCATTGCAAGCATTGGCAGCAGCAGTAGGCAGGTCCCACAGCCTGCTGGTGTCTCAGGCTCAGCAGCAGCAGCAGCAGCATCTGCCAGTACCACCACCAGCCGCACCCAAGCCCCCCAAGCCCCCCCCCCAACCACCACAGGGAGACAGGCAGCAGCGCTTCCATGCCGTAGGGGGATGTTTCTGTCACCAATCTGGCGATATTTCACCATGCCCACTGTGTACAGCAAGTACGCCACTTGCAACCACTGTCAGCGGAAGTTGAGCAGAGGTGCAGACCCCTTAAAGTTCAGCACCAGCTCGCTCATCAACCACCTTGCTGCGAAACATTTCCACCAGCATGAGGAGTTCCAGAGGCTGAAGGCATCTGGTGCTGGCAGTGGCACCACACCCATCACTGCACAGCCTTCAGCAGCAGCAGCAACAGCAGCCACCCGCCCTCCTGCTCCTCCAGCAGCACCAGCAGGAGTGCGGAAACGCACTGCTCCTCCCCCCTCTGCAACTCCTGCCGCCGACACTGAGGCCTGTTCTGGCAGCCAGTCCTCAGTGGCCTCCTCCGCTGTGTCTGCTGATTCCCGTGCCAGCAAAAGGCCACGCCAGAGCCTTTTGAGCGAGTCCTTCCAGGGGGTGGTTAGGGCTCTGCCTCCCAGCAGCCGTCGCGTGCGGCAGCTGAACGGCTTGCTGGCACGGGCCATGTGCTCCCAACTCCTGCCGTACACGCTCGTGCAGGAGGGGAGCGACATTCGTGCGCTGCTTGCTTGCGCAGCCCCAGACTGGCAGCTCCCCAGCAGACACTTTTTCTCCCGCAAGGCCATTCCTGCACTGCACCGCTTTGTGATGGCCAATGTGGAGCGAGGGCTGGAGCACGCGGTTGGTGAAAGGGTCCACGTCACCATGGACTCCTGGAGCAGCCGCTTCGGGACAGGCCGCTACCTGTCCTTCACTGTCCACTGGGTCAGCTTGGTGGAAGGGGGTGAGGATGGGAGAGCAGCAGCGGGCACAGCAGCAGCAGCAACACAGTGGGTGGTGCCACCCCGCAGGGTCAGGGGAACTGCAGCAGGTTCCTCCGATCCTCTGCCATCCTCCGGCACACCTGGCCAAACCCCCCGCCTCAGCAGCAGCGTGAAGGCCCGCCACTGCCAAGCGCTGCTGCACTTGGTCAGCCTTGGGAAGACCAAGCTGACGGCAACCCATGTGTTGGCCAAACTCCAGGAGCAGGAGAGGATTTGGCTGACCCCCAGAGGCCTCAGAGTCGGAGAGGTGGTGGCCGACAATGGGGCCAATCTGGTTGCCGCGATAGACAGGGGAAACCTGACCCACATCCCCTGTCTTGCCCACGTGCTGAACCTGGTAGTGCAGAAGTTCTTGCGCACCTACCAGGGGATGGGCGAACTGCTGGAAACGGCAAGGAACGTTGTGCGTCACTTCCGGCGCTCGGCTGCAGCCTGTGCGAGCCTGGAAGACGTGCAAAAGGAGCTGGATCTGCCACGCCATCGGCTGATCCTTGACGTTCCGACTCGCTGGAACTCCACCCTGGCGATGTTGGAGCGTCTGGTTGAACAGAAGCACGCTGTCAACCAGTACCTTGCCCTGGCCACTGTTTCCGCCGCTCAGAGAAGGGACAAGACCAGCAACATCCCGTCCATCGTCCCCGATGATGACTGGAGGCACATGCAGCAGGTGTGCTTAGTGCTGGCTCCCTTTCTGCAGGCCACTAACATGGTGAGCAGGGACCATGCTATGGTCTGCGAGTGGGTGCCCCTGGTTTGTCTGCTGAACAGGGCCCTCGATGCTTTGCTGGAACAGGGAGCGGCAGCCTTGGACCAGCAGGAGCGGCAAGCAGCTGCACAGTCCACCTCTGAGGGGGAGGAGGAGGAGGACTTGGTGGAGGTCCCTGACCTTGCTGGTGATGAGGGGGAGCAGCACAGTGCAGCTGAGTTGGTGCGGGGGTGGAGAGAGGATGAGGCTGACGAGGCAGAGGAGGAGGATGAGGACAGCAGCACTGCCGTCGATGTGCCAGCAGACGTGGCCCGCCTCTTCCCAATGGCAGCGCACATGCTGACGTGCCTGCGCAGAGACCCCAGGGTGATCCAGATGAAGCAGAGGGAGGACATCTGGATCAGCATGATGTTGGACCCACGCCTCAAGGGGAAGTTGAGCCAGTTCCTGCCGCCTGCAGGAGGAGACCCAGCGCAACAAATAAGGAGCTTGCAGCAGGCCCTTGTTGAGCGCTTGGAGGAAGCCTTCCCCCAGCCTTCCACCCCCACTGTCCAGCAGCCAGCACAGAGGCAGCAGCAGGTGCCTGCATCCAGCAGCAAGCGCCCCACAGACCTGCTGTCTCTCAGCCACGAGCTCTACAGGACTGTAGAGGCTCCGGCAGCAGTGACTAGAGAGGAGGTGCATGCAGCAGCATCCTCCACCGGTCACAGCCAGCGCCTGACCCGCATGGTGGCTGACTACATGGGGTCCTACAGCGGGCTTGACAGCGATGCCCCTGTTGATCCCATGGAGTATTGGGTCAAGCGCCTGGAGATCTGGAGCGAGCTGGCGCAGTACGCCCTGGAAGTGCTGTCCTGCCCCCCTTCCAGCGTGCTGTCCGAGCGCTGCTTCAGTGCAGCTGGTGGTGTGGTCACCGAGAAACGCTCACGTCTGTCTCACAAGTCTGTGGACAGACTGACGTTTCTCAAGATGAACCAGGCGTGGGTGGAAGGCGAGTTCCTGGCCCCTGTTGTCGGCGAGAGGGGGACATGAACTGGCTAAGAACCATCGTTAATGTGCCTTACCACCCTTTACCACCTCCTGGCTCCTGGTCACTAAGCCAGCCTGGTTCACTTTGACTATTACGTCGCCTGCAGCCACACATTTTACACCTACAGTGGGCTGCTGTGTACTGCCCTTCTGCTGTCTGTCTGTGTTTCCCACTGCCAGGGTACACAGATTTACCTTCTGCTGCCACTCTGCCACCAGCTATTACGTCAAACAATAGCTATATATCTGTGTAATTTGTTTTACAAACAAAACCAAAAAAACATAAAAAAAAAAAAAGGTTTAATTTTTCTGAGGTGCCCGGGTTGAAAACTGTGTTGTCCCAGTTGTGTATTGGACACGATGTGCGCTGCACGACCGCTGTCTGGGACCTCCTGTTGTGTTCATTTACGGCCTGGTATCACCGCTAGGTACCAGGGCTATTATGTCACGCTGCCTGCCTGCTGCCACACTCACACTACTCCTCCATTCCTCCTGCTGATGCTGCTGTCTGTCTGTGTTTCCCAACGCCAGGGTACACAGATTTACCTTCTGCTGCCACTCTGCCACCAGCTATTACGTCAAAAAATAGCTATATCTGTGTAATTGGTTGTAAAACCAAAACTACAAAACCATAAAAAAAAAAAGGTTTAATTTTTCTGAGGTGCCCGGGTTGAAAACTGTGTTGTCCCAGTTGTGTATTGGACACAATGTGGGCTACACGACCGCTGTCTGGGACCTCCTGCCTGCTGTGTTTATTTACAGCCCTGGTATCACCGCTAGGTACAAGGGCTATTATGTCACGCTGCCTGCCGCCACACTCACACTACTCCTCCATTCCTCCTGCTGATGCTGCTGTCTGTCTGTGTTTCCCAACGCCAGGGTACACAGATTTACCTTCTGCTGCCACTCTGCCACCAGCTATTACGTCAAAAAATAGCTATATCTGTGTAATTGGTTGTAAAACCAAAACTACAAAACCATAAAAAAAAAAAGGTTTAATTTTTCTGAGGTGCCCGGGTTGAAAACTGTGTTGTCCCAGTTGTGTATTGTACACAATGTGGGCTACACGACCGCTGTCTGGGACCTCCTGCCTGCTGTGTTTATTTACAGCCCTGGTATCACCGCTAGGTACCAGGGCTATTATGTCACGCTGCCTGCCTGCTGCCACACTCACACTACTCCTCCATTCCTCCTGCTGATGCTGCTGTCTGTCTGTGTTTCCCAACGCCAGGGTACACAGATTTACCTTCTGCTGCCACTCTGCCACCAGCTATTACGTCAAAAAATAGCTATATCTGTGTAATTGGTTGTAAAACCAAAACTACAAAACCATAAAAAAAAAAAAAGGTTTAATTTTTCTGAGGTGCCCGGGTTTAAAACTGTGTTGTCCCAGTTGTGTATTGGACACAATGTGGGCTACACGACCGCTGTCTGGGACCTCCTGCCTGCTGTGTTTATTTACAGCCCTGGTATCACCGCTAGGTACCAGGGCTATTATGTCACGCTGCCTGCCTGCTGCCACACTCACACTACTCCTTGTAACGATTGTGGGATATCTCCGTGTTCAGCGCACAAAGATGTGCGCTGACACTGCGGAGGTCCTCCACAAGCGTGTCAAGATACTAGAACCCAGCTTTTGGTGCAAGCACCAGTAGAAGGAAAATTCCTGTCGGCAGATGGCGCTGGGGAGTGCAGAGGAACCAATCCTCTGTACCTCCACAAACGCCAGACAGGAATTTGTACGAAGCGCAGAACGCAATCGCAAGAGAGGCGATTGCGAATGAGATTGAGCAAAGGGATAGGTTGTATGTGTGTGCGCCAATCTAGTCGCCACCCTGCGACCGCGCACACACAACAGCAGATACGAAATAGGAACGCGATCGCGAGAGGTGCGATCGCCAGACGAGACACAAGGCAGAACAGAACAGAATACGAGGTTAGCAAAGGCACAGCAAATAATACAATGAGGAGATACGGAAAATAATAAACGCTAGCTAACCGCGAACACCGCACTCATTCGCAACAGTGCACGCGGTTTATGCGCGGTCTCCACGTGATAAGCACAACAGAGACAAGCACGCCTAACTAACCATAGACAGACAAACATGAAACAGAGGACGCGACGCTTGCTTAACGGTTACCTCACCGAGCCTTCAGCAAGCGGTCGCAACAGACAAGACAGACACACGAAAACAGAAACTAGGCAGAGAGGATCCACCGCTCTTCCGCCAGAGCAAGTGTGATCCGAGCAGGAACACAGATCAGAAGGATCCACAGCCGCTACCGCTAGAGGCCAGTGCGATCCAAACAAGACAGAACGATTCGCTATCAACCGCCGCTGGTGACAGCGCAATCGCGACAGACAAGACAGAACAGAAGGATCCCCGGCGCTAGCAAAAAGTAGCTAGCGCGATCCCAGGAGACAGAACAGAAGAGATAGCTGATAGCAACCGCTGCACCAGCTATACTCCAAGAACGGAGATCAGAACCATTTCCTGTCCACCACCATAGGGACAGGACAATGGCAAACAAGCAAGACAAGACAGAACAGGCAATACAGATAATACAACCTGACTGAGCTAGAAGGGGAGCCTAAAGCAACCCCCAGGAATTAACTATACTAAGATAGCAATGGCTGACACTCCAGGTGAGTCCAGCAGGAACAAACCTCTATGAGCAGCGAAGCATTGTGGGACACACATAGTACTTATAGTACACGCCTCCAATGAATGTGGCCAGGCAATTTGCATGACAACGTATGCAAATTCCTCAGCAAGCACAAGCTGCAAAACTGACAGAAGGACTTCTTTCCAGAGTCCTGCAGCATGCAGACCTGAATAATGATCAAAAGGCTGCCTGCCTGCGCAGGCAGCTGAGCGGATCGTTACAGTACCCCCCCCCTCTAGGGACGAATTCCAGACGTCTTTCAAAACTGGCGTTACCAAAAAACTCTAACTGAAGACTCATGAAGGTCGGGGCAGCCCGACAAGGTCCAATTCCAGAGTCAGTCCACCCGAAACCGACCTCATCGGAAACAGAAGCCACCGAAACATGCCCATCAGTACTACCAGTCTTAGCGTAACACCCATCAGGACTGTGAATACCAGAGAAAAAGCCATCGACACCCTCCAGACAATACCCACCACCTTCCAACGAGCGTCCGAAAATACCAAACCTGCCACAATACCTGTTCGAAGTGTCCCTTACAACACAAAAGCCACCGTTGATCTTATCCAGGGGACCAAGCAAAATCTCTCCCGGAATCTCCCAGAACCTTTTGAAGCTCCACAGAGATCCCAAGAGGGCAGAACAATCACCAGGCTCACGTGGAGAATTACCAAGAACCCCCATGGAACCAATGACAATTCCGGATTCAGAATTACGAGGACACCCATCAAGATCAAGACTTTCAGGGACCACTTCTGGGCATGCAAGCAGGCAGGCTAAATCAGAGCATGTCTCCACCGAGGAAGCATCTGAGTACGCTGGTAACCGAGGCACACTTGGGCTTTCTGGGTCACAGAGCACACTGGGGTACACCAGCACAGGAGAAACCTCAGTACATGTCGGGGAACTGCCAACCTCAGAGTCCGGCACGACAAGACCAAAACCAGTACCGGACAGAGAATCATCATGAGTGGAGGTCACAGGCACTGTACTTTCACAAGAAGACTCGGATACAAATTCAGAAATTTCTGTGACAATAATATCATCATTGACTACATATGAGTGAAGCTCCATCAGAGCTGAAAAGGTAGCCAGCAAGGCAGCAATGCCTACGGAAGAGGGTAACACCTCAGAAGGACTTGGGGGGCAGGAGACATCTCCTACAAGTTCTGCACCCTTTGGGAGGAACTCTGAGACCTCCAGAACATCAAACAAGACCTCAGGAACATCATTTTTCAAGTTTTCTCGGAAGGATTCTGAACTATCCATGTTACAGGGCAAAACTGGAAGTTTATTTTGTGGACAGGGCAGATGTCCCAGGAATGGTTCCACCATAACCTGAGACTGGATCTCATCATCATGAGGGGAATGTACAGGTATATTTACTGGAACACACACTGACTCCCTAACTTCATTCTCACTGTACCCAGAATTCTGTGTGGCAGTCAAACTAGCTTGTAACTCCAAAACTGCAGAAAAACAGGTGAGTATAGTGGCAATACCTAGACGAGCCTCTAGGGACACTGCAGGAGACTCTAAACAAGGCCATCTTAACTCATCCAGAGTACAGGGTGCAGAATCAGCACTTTCCTCAGAACAAGAAAGGGACTCACAAATGTCAGTGTGATTGGACATCATATTGTTATTCATGGTACAGGGCAGGCTCAGAGAAACTTTCTCTGGACCCAGCAAAGATGTTTCAGAGTCAGATTCGCAAAACCGAAGCGCTGTCTCACTCTTAGATTCGGCTAACAATGTCAAATCCGAGGAGCCAGAACGCAAAACCTGCGAATCCAAGATCGCTTTAGGTTGTGAAACTGACGCTTCCATAGCGCAAATCTCCGCGATCTGCGGAGCAGACTGCAAGGCATCTAGGGTCGAAACACTGGAGCAATTGTCCCCAGGCAACGGGCCCTTACAGGTGTGAACAGGGTGAGACAGAGACTCATCTGCAGAAAAAATAGCGACATCAACAGAATAAACTTTATTAGGCATATTAATTTCACTTTTGATGCTGCATAGTTTAGGAATTTTTCCCATAGCAGGATCATAGATGGAAGATCTTAAAGATCTGTTCTTAGATGACAAGGGATCCCACATATCTTTGAGAAAACTGGCACATTCATGTTGATCACAATCTGCAGGAACATCTGAGAAACAGGCATTACATCGCATAGATTCAAACTTCACGCAATCAGGAGAGAATCTTTCAAGATTCGCACAAGAATCAACCACAGTAGTGCACCCATTCATGTCAGGTCGCACAATATCTAGACTCACATGCTTTACCCCAGAAAGGCAGGAACAATCATCCGATAACGATGTCTCTTTATTGAAGTCAATTGATTGGTGTGTGTGCAATTCATCCAAAATCGTCTGCCACACATAAGTCACCGGATTCACAAAACATTCGTCACACTCATCAGAGTCAATCAAAGCGTACACCGAATCAAGACAAGCATAAAGAATCTCTGCGCTTTTTGCGATGTAAAAATCGCAAAACGCCTTCCAATCAATCTCGAACTCCTCAATTAATGCTCCAATATCCCATGGAGCAAATGGGGGTTCAAACAACTTGGTTTCCAAGAAACCCTCATAAGGGTTGGGGTCAGGAACATGCAAAGACTTTCTCACTCCTTTAATATAGAAAATAATTCTGCCTATCAAAGGATCCACAAATGCCCTTTCTTGGGGTAATGAAACCTGAGACTGAGAAATTTCAGACTTTACAGAAACAATTTTTTTATTTGTAATTGCTATGGGCAACGGTTTTTTCAGCTGAGAAGTCTTCCTTTTTTTCCTGCTTTTAGTCCTTGCTGCTTTAGGTGGCTGCTGTTTAGACACAGGGGAATAGTTACTGCATTCATTTTCAAACTGAATGGTTTTGCATGAAGTAGGTAGAGCAGCTGACTCATTAGCAACTACACACTCATACAGGGCAGGTGGCAAGCAAGGCAACTCAAACCAGTAGGAGAATGTAAATGTAAGAAACTGATATAGATTATCATTCCAAGAATTGTCTTGCAAGATTTCATGAGCCCATACAAACAGATCATCTTTCAAAAGCACATAAGCTAATTGGAGAGCAGACGTGGACGGATCAGTAATTTGAAAAGTAGGATTCAGACAAAATTTTACGCATTCAGAGAGAAAATCCTCTTTCGTCTCTGAATTTAATATTTTGAAACTCTTAAAGACACAGGAACCATACTCAGCAAAATCGTACAAATCAGAAATTCCCTCTACACTGGGGTTTTGGGTTGGGCTGCTCATAATGTAACGATTGTGGGATATCTCCGTGTTCAGCGCACAAAGATGTGCGCTGACACTGCGGAGGTCCTCCACAAGCGTGTCAAGATACTAGAACCCAGCTTTTGGTGCAAGCACCAGTAGAAGGAAAATTCCTGTCGGCAGATGGCGCTGGGGAGTGCAGAGGAACCAATCCTCTGTACCTCCACAAACGCCAGACAGGAATTTGTACGAAGCGCAGAACGCAATCGCAAGAGAGGCGATTGCGAATGAGATTGAGCAAAGGGATAGGTTGTATGTGTGTGCGCCAATCTAGTCGCCACCCTGCGACCGCGCACACACAACAGCAGATACGAAATAGGAACGCGATCGCGAGAGGTGCGATCGCCAGACGAGACACAAGGCAGAACAGAACAGAATACGAGGTTAGCAAAGGCACAGCAAATAATACAATGAGGAGATACGGAAAATAATAAACGCTAGCTAACCGCGAACACCGCACTCATTCGCAACAGTGCACGCGGTTTATGCGCGGTCTCCACGTGATAAGCACAACAGAGACAAGCACGCCTAACTAACCATAGACAGACAAACATGAAACAGAGGACGCGACGCTTGCTTAACGGTTACCTCACCGAGCCTTCAGCAAGCGGTCGCAACAGACAAGACAGACACACGAAAACAGAAACTAGGCAGAGAGGATCCACCGCTCTTCCGCCAGAGCAAGTGTGATCCGAGCAGGAACACAGATCAGAAGGATCCACAGCCGCTACCGCTAGAGGCCAGTGCGATCCAAACAAGACAGAACGATTCGCTATCAACCGCCGCTGGTGACAGCGCAATCGCGACAGACAAGACAGAACAGAAGGATCCCCGGCGCTAGCAAAAAGTAGCTAGCGCGATCCCAGGAGACAGAACAGAAGAGATAGCTGATAGCAACCGCTGCACCAGCTATACTCCAAGAACGGAGATCAGAACCATTTCCTGTCCACCACCATAGGGACAGGACAATGGCAAACAAGCAAGACAAGACAGAACAGGCAATACAGATAATACAACCTGACTGAGCTAGAAGGGGAGCCTAAAGCAACCCCCAGGAATTAACTATACTAAGATAGCAATGGCTGACACTCCAGGTGAGTCCAGCAGGAACAAACCTCTATGAGCAGCGAAGCATTGTGGGACACACATAGTACTTATAGTACACGCCTCCAATGAATGTGGCCAGGCAATTTGCATGACAACGTATGCAAATTCCTCAGCAAGCACAAGCTGCAAAACTGACAGAAGGACTTCTTTCCAGAGTCCTGCAGCATGCAGACCTGAATAATGATCAAAAGGCTGCCTGCCTGCGCAGGCAGCTGAGCGGATCGTTACACTCCTCCATTCCTCCTGCTGATGCTGCTGTCTGTCTGTGTTTCCCAACGCCAGGGTACACAGATTTACCTTCTGCTGCCACTCTGCCACCAGCTATTACGTCAAAAAATAGCTATATCTGTGTAATTGGTTGTAAAACCAAAACTACAAAACCATAAAAAAAAAAAAAGGTTTAATTTTTCTGAGGTGCCCGGGTTGAAAACTGTGTTGTCCCAGTTGTGTATTGGACACAATGTGGGCTACACGACCACTGTCTGGGACCTCCTGCCTGCTGTGTTTATTTACAGCCCTGGTATCACCGCTAGGTACCAGGGCTATTATGTCACGCTGCCTGCCTGCTGCCACACTCACACTACTCCTCCATTCCTCCTGCTGATGCTGCTGTCTGTCTGTGTTTCCCACTGCCAGGGTACACAGAATTAGCTTCTGCTGCCACCCTGCCACCAGCTATTACGTCAAACAATAGCTGCTCACATTACTCCTCCATTCCTCCTGCTGCTGCTGCTGCTGTCTGTCTGTCTGTGTTTCCCAACGCCAGGGTACACAGATTTACCTTCTGCTGCCACTCTGCCACCAGCTATTACGTCAAAAAATAGCTATATCTGTCTGTGTAATTTGTTGTAAAAACAAAACTACAAAACCATAAAAAAAAAAAAGGTTTAATTTTTCTGAGGTGCCCGGGTTGAAAACTGTGTTGTCCCAGTTGTGTATTGGACACAATGTGGGCTGCACGACCGCTGTCTGGGACCTCCTGCCTGCTGTGTTTATTTACAGCCCTGGTATCACCGCTCGGTACCAGGGCTATTATGTCACGCTGCCTGCCTCATTGACTGCCTGCTGCCACACACTCCTCCTCCTCCTCCTGCTGCTGAATTTACCTCCTGCTGTCTGTGTGTTTCCACTGCCAGGGAGCACATACAATGGCGCTTCCAACATGCGTGCGCCACCAGCTATTTGTTACGCTCAAAAATAGCTGCATTTCTTTAAAAAAAAAATTGAAAAGAGAAATAAGTGAAGAAGAAGACGATATAAAAGAAGATGAAGAAGATGAAGAAAAAGAAGATGAAGAAGAAGAAGAAGAAGATGAAGAAGAAGAAGAAGAAGAAGGAGAAGAAGATGAAGATGAAGAAGAAGAAGATGAAGAAGAAGAAGATGAAGAAGATGAAGAAGATGAAGATGAAGAAGATGAAGAAGATGAAGATGAAGAAGAAGAAGATGAAGAAGAAGAAGATGAAGATGATGAAGAAGAAGAAGATGAAGAAGAAGATGAAGATGATGAAGAAGAAGAAGATGAAGAAGATGAAGATGAAGAAGATGAAGAAGATGAAGAAGATGAAGAAGAAGAAGATGATGAAGAAGAAGAAGAAGATGAAGAAGAAGATGAAGAAGATGAAGACGATGAAGAAGAAGAAGAAGATGAAGAAGATGAAGATGAAGAAGATGAAGAAGAAGAAGATGAAGATGATGAAGAAGAAGAAGAAGATGAAGAAGAAGATGAAGATGATGAAGAAGAAGAAGATGAAGAAGATGAAGATGAAGAAGATGAAGAAGATGAAGAAGAAGAAGATGAAGAAGAAGAAGATGAAGAAGAAGAAGAAGAAGATGAAGAAGATGAAGAAGATGAAGAAGAAGAAGAAGATGAAGAAGATGAAGATGAAGAAGATGAAGAAGAAGAAGAAGATGAAGAAGATGAAGAAGATGAAGAAGAAGATGAAGAAGATGAAGAAGAAGATGAAGAAGATGAAGAAAAAGAAGATGAAGAAGAAGAAGATGATGATGAAGAAGATGAAGAAGAAGAAGAAGAACACAATATAAAAGAAGAAGAAGATATAGAAGAAGATATAGAAGAAGAAGATATAGAAGAAGAAGATATAGAAGAAGAAGAAGAAGAAGAAGATATAGAAGATAAAGAAGAAGAAGAAGAAGTATATACAGTACTGAACAAATTTCTGGACACAACTTCTCTTTTCAACTTTTTTTTTTTAAAGGAACATCCCCACATAATCACTTGCTGTTGTTACTTGGAAAAAAAGAGGTTTCTTGCATCATTCACCCTCAAAACAAGTGTTGGAAGCTATTTAAGGCCATTTCGAATAGTCAGCTCGAATAATGAGCTCGAATACCGACTCGAATAGTGAGCTCGAATTCCGAGGTCGAATCGAATAGTAAAAATTATTCGACTCGAATATTCGACTGATCTCGAATAATTTACTATTCGAATTCGACCTAACTCGAATTTTGAAAAGGGGTATTTGAGCACCACTGTAGGAACCCCACAAGTGACCCCATTTTAGAAAGAAGACACCCCAAGGTATTCCGTTAGGTGTATGGCGAGGTCATAGAAGATTTTATTTTTAGTCACAAGTTAGTGAAAAATGACACTTTGTGAAAAAAACCCAATAAAAATCAATTTCCGCTAACTTTTGACAAAAAATAAAATCTTCTATGAACTCGTCATACACCTAACAGAATACCTTGGGGTGTCTTTTTTCTAAAATGGGGTCACTTGTGGGGTTCCTATACCGCCCTGGCATTTTACGGGCCCAAAACCGTGAGTAGTCTGGAAACCAAATGTCTCAAAATGACTGTTCAGGGGTATAAGCATCTGCAAATTTTGATGACAGGTGGTCTATGAGGGGCCGAATTTTGTGGAACCGGTCATAAGCAGGGTGGCCTTTTAGATGACCGGTTGTATTGGGCCTGATCTGATGGATAGGAGTGCTAGGGGGGTGACAGGGGGTGATTGATGGGTGTCTCAGGGGGTGATTAGAGGGGAAAATAGATGCACTCAATGCACTGGGGAGGTGATCGGAAGGGGGTCTGAGGGGGATCTGAGGGTTTGGCCAAGTGATCAGGAGCCCACACGGGGCAAATTAGGGCCTGATCTGATGGGTAGGTGTGCTAGGGGGTGACAGGAGGTGATTGATGGGTGTCTCAAGGTGTGATTAGTGGGGGGAATAGATGCAAGTAATGCAATGGCGAGGTGATCAGGGCTGGGGTCTGAGGGTGTGGGCGGGTGATTGGGTGCCCTAGGGGCAGATGGGGGTCTAATCTGATGGGTAGCAGTGACAGGGGGTGATTGATGGGTAATTAGTGGGTGTTTAGAGGATAGAACAGATGCAATGCACTTGGGAGGTGATCTGACTGCGGGTCTGCAGGCGATCGGATGGTGTGGGTGGGTGATCAGATTGCCCGCAAGGGGCAGGTTAGGGACTGATTGATGGGTGGCAGTGACAGGGGGTGATTGATGGGTGGCAGTGACAGGGGCTGATTGATGGGTGGCAGTGACAGGGGGTGACAGGGGGTGATTGATGGGTGATAGGTGATTGGCAGGTGATTGACAGGTGATCAGTGGGTTATTACAGGGAAGAACAGATGTAATTAATGCACTGGTGAATTGATAAGGGGGGGTCAGAGGGCAATCTGAGCGTGTTGGCGGGTGATTGGGTGCCCGCAAGGGGCAGATTAGGGTCTGATCTGATAGGTAAAAGTGACAGGTGGTGATAGGGGGTGATAGATGGGTAATTAGTGGGTGTTTAGAGGAGAGAATAGATGTAAACAATGGATTTGGGAGGTGATCTGATGTCGGATCCACTCGCGATCTATTGGTGTGGGTGGGTGATCAGATTGCCCGCAAGGGGCAGGTTAGGGGCTGATTGATGGGTGGCAGTGACAGGAGGTGACAGGGGGTGATTGATGGGTGATAGGTGATTGGCAGGTGATTGACAGGTGATCAGTGGGTTATTACAGGGAAGAACAGATGTAATTAATGCACTGGCGAATTGATAAGGGGGGGTCAGAGGGCAATCTGAGCGTGTGGGCGGGTGATTGGGTGCCCGCAAGGGGCAGATTAGGGTCTGATCTGATAGGTAACAGTGACAGGTGGTGATAGGGGGTGATTGATGGGTAATTAGTGGGTGTTTAGAGGAGAGAATAGATGTAAACAATGGATTTGGGAGGTGATCTGATGTCGGATCTGCGGGCGATCTATTGGTGTGGGTGGGTGATCAGATTGCCCGCAAGGGGCAGGTTAGGGGCTGATTGATGGGTGGCAGTGACAGGGGGTGATTGATGGGTGATAGGTGATTGGCAGGTGATTGACAGGTGATCAGTGGGTTATTACAGGGAAGAACAGATGTAATTAATGCACTGGCGAATTGATAAGGGGGGGTCAGAGGGCAATCTGAGCGTGTTGGCGGGTGATTGGGTGCCCGCCAGGGGCAGATTAGGGTCTGATCTGATAGGTAAAAGTGACAGGTGGTGATAGGGGGTGATTGATGGGTGATTGATGGGTAATTAGTGGGTGTTTAGAGGAGAGAATAGATGTAAACAATGGATTTGGGAGGTGATCTGATGTCGGATCTGCGGGCGATCTATTGGTGTGGGTGGGTGATCAGATTGCCCGCAAGGGGCAGGTTAGGGGCTGATTGTTGGGTGGCAGTGACAGGGGGTGATTGATGGGTGATTGATGGATGATTGATGGGTGATTGACAGGTGATTGACAGGTTATCAGGGGGGATAGATGCATACAGTACACAGGGGGGGGGGTCTGGGGGGGTCCTGGGGAGAATCTGAGGGGTGGGGGGGTGATCAGGAGGGGGCAGGGGGCAGGGGGGGGGATAAAAAAAAAATTAGCGTTGACAGATAGTGACAGGGAGAGATTGATGGGTTATTAGGGGGGTGATTGGGTGCAAACAGGGGTCTGGGGGGTGGGCAGGGGGGGGTCTGAGGGGTGCTGTGGGCGATCAGTGGGAGGGGGGGGGCAGATTAGTGTGTTTGGGTGCAGACTAGGGTGGCTGCAGCCTGCCCTGGTGGTCCCTCGGACACTGGGACCACCAGGGCAGGAGGCAGCCTGTATAATACACTTTGTATACATTACAAAGTGTATTATACACTTTGTAGCGGCGATCGCGGGGTTAACATCCCGCCGGCGCTTCCGTATGGCCGGCGGGATGTTACGGCGGGTGGGCGGAGCCAGTTGCCGGGGGAAGCGCGCGTCATCAATGACGCAATCGCTCCCCCGGCGTAGCAAAAGGACGCACCGCCTTAAGGCGTATTGCGGTCCTTAGGGGATCCACTTTGCCGCCGCCCATGGGCTGTGGGCGGTCGGCAAGTGGTTAATGGGCATTAAATCATTCCAAAAGCCCCAAATAGACTTGCTTAGCAAATGTCAGTATGTGTAAATGTACCAAACTACGCAAATTCCCACCGATAAGTTAAATAAAGAATTTGTAAATAAAATATGTTAAATGTCAGCAATTCAAAAAGAAAAATTATTGATGCACAATCAGGATCAGAGATTGAAATACATTCCAAATTAGTCAGCCATATAAAATGAATTACTATAAAATAGAAACCAAAGCTCATAACTCACACATTCACACCGAATTTCTTTTGAAAGATACCTACTCAGCTACAAGGCAGAAGCTACCTTCCCACAAATAGTAATTTCCTTAATATTCTGGTGTTACTTTTTAACTGCAAATACAGCAAAGACTATTTTTGACCCCATTCTACATAATACAATTGGTATAATTATGTTTTAATGTACTAAGAAGATTCATGTTTGCTTGACTATAAAGACCTGTTAAAATTGAATATTATTAGAGGGAAATGCTAGTTGGAACTTTTCATATTTTTGTATCTATGCTGTATGATAAACAAATTCAGTTTTGTATATAAAATAAAATACTGAGTGTTTCATTCATTTCAAGGTATACCATCAATCTATGATCACTGTTAGAGAGGGTTCAGAACCCACTATGCTGGATTTATGATAGCTGGTTCCTTTAGGGCCGGTTCACACTTGCGGTTTTGCAAAAACCGCACCGGATGTCCGGACCGCACCGGAGCCGGATCGGACCTGAACCGTACGGTTCCTGTCCGGATCCGGTCCGGTTGCATACGGTTTCCGTGCGGTATGAACACGGTTGCGGTCCGGATCCGGATTCTTAAAGAGTTAACAACCTGTATAAAAACAAAAAAAAATGTTGGGGTCTGGGAGGTCAGCAGAAGGGGGACCTGTGGAATCAGGCCCTCTGCTGTTTAGCACTCACCTCCACCTCCGACATGCTGCCAACATCTCCGGATCCGGATCCAGCTGTGCTGCTCCACTCCAAAATGCTTGCCCATGTGTCCCCAGCCAATATCGCCGCAAAAATCCGCATAGGAAGTGGGGTAGAACATCCGGATTTTTTGCCAGTGTGTTGTGCGCTCTCCGGTTCTCATTGGTTTCCATTGGCCGGATGGTGCAGTCCGGCTCCGCCCCGGATACGGCTGCCGGAGGAGCCGGACCAAAAAATAGCGCATGTTGGAACGGACACCGGAGTCCGGATCCGGTCCGGCTCCGGTCCGGACGAAACGGACACATGTGAACCCTGGCATAGACTTACATTGCTATGCCGTGCGTCCGTTTCGTCCGGCCAGCATGCGGTGCGGCTCCGGCACGGCTATTCCGGATAGCCACCGCTAATGTGAACCGGGCCTTACTGAGTTAGTGAGCATGCAAAAAGGAAAAAAAATGCAGGTTTTTGACACTTAAGTGCTCGTACACTTCCGCAAAACATTTTTTATAAAACGTCCTATTTACACTAATTAGTGCAAAAATAGGATATTTTAAAATATTCATTTTGCATTAAGTGGTTAATAAGATAATATCCATGCAAGTGTTGAAAGCTCTTGCCACCTCATTTTTAATACATCTAAATAAAGTTCATCTCAACCTTTTAAAATCTATTAAACGTTTACCCCCTTGTGAGGTAAATGACAGCACATTCAAACAAACAGTTTAATCACACATAGGAAAGATAGATAGATAAGTGGGGCAGATGGGTGGCGTAGTGGTTAGCGCTATCGCCTTGCAATGCTGGGTCCCTGGTTTGAATCCCAACCAGGTCAACATCTGCTAGGAGTTTGTATGTTCTTCCCGTGTATGCATGCGTGGGTTTCCTCCGGGCTTCCCACATCCCAAAAAGGTACAGATAAGTTAACTGGCTTCCCCCTAAATTGGTCCTAGACTATGATAAATACACTATACATAGACATAAGCCTATGGTAGGTATTAGATTTTCAGCCCCTCTGAGGAACAGTTAAGTGACAAGATATTATATACTCTGTACAGTGCTGGGTAAGATGTCAGCGATATATACGGTAAGTACTAAATAATGATAGAGAATTAGATAGATCAATGGATAGATAGAATGTGAATATCTATTTTCATGTAAGTTTTCAGCAAATTAAAACTCTCACTGAATTATTACTATTTGAATGTTTTGACTCTGAAATCCTAGCAGGCTAGTATACTGTATCCATCTTAATTGATATCTTATGATTATTTCCTAGAGACCAAGTGTGCTGACCATTTCCCTCATTTTTTTTATTTATAAGATGTGTGCCATCTTTAATACTATGATCGTTTGCAACTGAACAGTGTCACTGTGGTGCTCAGATTGCTCATAAAGAGTGTGATAAATGGAGCATCGTTCTACAGCAGAGTTTATTAAATTGACAAAATTTGTGTGCACAGCTTGCAGATTGCTAAAAAAGAAAATAACCACTTAAAATAATCTTTTTAAAAAGGTTGTTTGTAAAGGGGTTTAAGGAGATGAACAGTGGTGTAGCAGTATTATGGTTATCAATATCATATCTTGTCTTCTTTTCTTTGATACCTAAACTGGCCTGGTTTCTGAGTGGTGTGCACAGGTGTGCATTATTGAGTCATATATAAAATGAGATTACTACTGGCACAAACTCACAGTTACCTGATTTGATTAAAAGCTCATGGGCCCATATGCAATTCCCTTTTTCTCCTGAGTTTTCTCCTAGGTGATATTTTTGTACCTTATCATACAAGGCTTTTTAAACCAACAGCAAGCAAGAAAATACTCAAAAATAATTTTGAGAGTACTTTTTCACCAACTTGTGGGTACTTTTTCAATTGTAAAATGTTGAAAATTTAGTTTAAACAGAAGATGAAAATTATCTCCTAGGAGATAACTCAGGTGAAAAAAAGTTATTGCATATGGGCCATGGTGTCTGGCTTTATAATTATCCTTATAATATATCCTTATTATAAGTCCTTTAAAGCAGAGTAATGCTGCTGAATACACATACAGTACAAACAGTAGATCTTAATGCAGTCATATTTCATTGATTTAAAATTGATCTTAAAATGATTGCAAAAGAATCTAAAGTGATGCTTTTTAACCACTTGAGGACCATGGGCTTTACCCCCCTTAAGGACCAGGCACTTTTTTTCCATTCAGACCAGTGCAGCTTTCACGGTTTATTGCTCGCTCATACAACCTACCACCTAAATGAATTTTGGCTCCTTTTCTTGTCCCTAATAAAGCTTTCTTTTGGTGCTATTTGATCGCTGCTGCGATTTTTACTTTTTATTATATTCATCAAAAAAGACATGAATTTTGTCAAAAAAATGATTTTTTTAACTTTCTGTGCTGACATTTTTCTGTGGTGACATTTTTCAAATAAAGTAAAATTTCTGTATACATGCAGCACGAAAAATGTGCACAAACATGTTTTTGATAAAAAAAAAACCCCATTCAGCCTATATTTATTGGTATGGGTAAAAGTTATAGCATTTACAAACTATGGTGCAAAAAGTGAATTTTCCCATTTTCCAGCATCTCTGACTTTTCTGAGCACCTGACATGTTTCATGAGGGGCTAGAATTCCAGGATAGTATAAATACCCCCAAAATGACCCCATTTTGGAAAGAAGACATCCCAAAGTATTCACTGAGAGGCATAGTGAGTTCATAGAAGATATTATTTTTTGTCACAAGTAAGCGGAAAATGACACTTTGTGAAAAAAAAAAAATTTCCATTTCTTCTAACTTGCGACAAAAAAAAAATAAAATCTGCCACGGACTCACCATGCCCCTCTCTGAATACTTTGAAGTGTCTACTTTCCAAAATGGGGTCATTTGTGGGGTGTGTTTACTGTCATGACATTTTGGTGGGTGCTAAATTGTAAGCACCCCTGTAAAGCCTAAAGGTGCTCATTGGACTTTGGGCCCCTTAGCGCAGTTAGGCTGCAAAAAGTGCCACACATGTGGTATTGCCGTACTCAGGAGAAGTAGTATAATGTGTTTTGGGGTGTATTTTTACACATACCCATGCTGGGTGGGAGAAATATCTCTGTAAATGACAATTTGTTAATTTTTTTTTACACACAATTGTCCATTTACAGAGATCTTTCTCCCACTCAGCATGGGTATGTTTAAAAATACACCCCAAAACACATTATACTACTTCTCTTGAGTACGGCGATACCACATGTGTGGCACTTTTTTGCACCCTAACTGCGCTAAAGGGCCC
The DNA here is from genome assembly GCF_040937935.1 of Hyperolius riggenbachi. Taxonomy (NCBI): domain Eukaryota; kingdom Metazoa; phylum Chordata; class Amphibia; order Anura; family Hyperoliidae; genus Hyperolius; species Hyperolius riggenbachi. The sequence goes on along the minus strand of NC_090650.1, from coordinate 153,185,224 downwards.
AAAGTCCAATGAGTACCTTTAGGATTTCACAGGTCATTTTGAGAAATTTCGTTTCAAGACTACTCCTCATGGTTTAGGGCCCCTAAAATGCCAGGGCAGTATAGGAACCCCACAAATTACCCCATTTTAGAAAGAAGACACCCCAAGGTATTTCGTTAGGAGTATGGTGAGTTCATAGAAGACTTATGACAAAAAATAAAATCTTCTATGAACTCGCCATACTACTAACGGAATACCTTGGGGTGTCTTCTTTCTAAAATGGGTCATTTGTGGGGTTCCTATACTGCCCTGGCATTTTAGGGGCCCTAAACCGTGAGGAGTAGTCTTGAAACGAAATTTCTCAAAATGACCTGTGAAATCCTAAAGGTACTCATTGGACTTTGGGCCCTTTAGCGCAGTTAGGGTGCAAAAAAGTGCCACACATGTGGTATCGCCGTACTCGGGAGAAGTAGCACAATGTGTTTTGGGGTGTATTTTTACACATACCCATGCTGGGTGGGAGAAATACCTCTGTAAATGACAATCTTTTGATTTTTTTACACACAATTGTCCATTTACAGCGGTATTTCTTCCACCCAGCATGGGTATGTGTAAAAATACACCCCAAAACACATTGTACTACTTCTCCCGAGTACGGCGATACCACATGTGTGGCACTTTATTGTACCCTAACTGCGCTAAGGGGCCCAAAGTCCAATGAGTACCTTTAGGATTTCACAGGTCATTTTTGTTTCAAGACTACTCCTCACGGTTTAGGGCCCCTAAAATGCCAGGGCAGTATGGGAACCCCACTAATGACCCCATTTTAGAAAGAAGACACCCCAAGGTATTCCGTTAGGAGTATGGTGAGTTCATAGAAGTTTTTATTTTTTTGTCACAAGTTAGCGGAAATTGATTTTAATTGTTTTTTTTCACAAAGTGTCATTTTCCGCTAACTTGTGACAAAAAATGAAATCTTCTATGAACTCACCATACTCCTAACGAAATACGTTTGGGTGTCTTCTTTCTAGAATGGGGTCATTAGTGGGGTTCCTATACTGCCCTGGCATTTTAGGGGCCCTAAACCGTGAGGAGTAGTCTTGAAACAAAAATGACCTGTGAAATCCTAAAGGTACTCATTGGACTTTGGGCCCCTTAGCGCAGTTAGGCTGCAAAAAAGTGCCAATCATGTGGTATCGCCGTACTCGGGAGAAGTAGTATAATGTGTTTTTTTGGGTGTATTTTTACACATACCCATGCTGGGTGGGAGAAATACCTCTGTAAATGACAATTGTTTGATTTTTTTACACACAATTGTCCATTTACAGAGAGATTTCTCCCACCCAGCATGGGTATGTGTAAAAATACACCCCAAAACACATTATACTACTTCTCCTGAGTACGGCGATACCACATGTGTGACACTTTTTTGCAGCCTAGGTGCGCTAAGGGGCCCAACGTCCTAATCACAGGTCATTTTGAGGCATTTGTTTTCTAGACTACTCCTCACGGTTTGGGGCCCCTAAAATGCCAGGGCAGTATAGGAACCCCACAAGTGACCCCATTTTAGAAAGAAGACACCCCAAGGTATTCCGTTAGGTGTATGGCGAGTTCATAGAAGATTTTATTTTTTGTCACAAGTTAGTGAAAAATGACACTTTGTGAAAAAAAAAACAAAAATCAATTTCCGCTAACTTTTGACAAAAAATAAAATCTTCTATGAACTCGTCATACACCTAACAGAATACATTGGGGTGTCTTTTTTCTAAAATGGGGTCCGTTTCTGGGGTTCCTATACCGCCCTGGCATTTTACGGGCCCAAAACCGTGAGTAGTCTGGAAACCAAATGTCTCAAAATGACTGTTCAGGGGTATAAGCATCTGCAAATTTTGATGACAGGTGGTCTATGAGGGGGCGAATTTTGTGGAACCGGTCATATGCAGGGTGGCCTTTTAGATGACAGGTTGTATTGGGTCTGATCTGATGGATAGGAGTGCTAAGGGTGACAGGTGGTGATTGATGGGTGTCTCAGGGGGTGGTTAGAGGGGAAAATAGATGCAATCAATGCACTGGGGAGGTGATCGGAAGGGGGTCTGAGGGGGATCTGAGGGTTTGGCCGAGTGATCAGGAGCCCACACGGGGCAAATTAGGGCCTGATCTGATGGGTAGGTGTGCTAGGGGGTGACAGGAGGTGATTGATGGGTGTTTCAAGGTGTGATTAGAGGGGGGAATAGATGCAAGCAATGCACTGGCGAGGTGATCAGGGCTGGGGCCTGAGGGCATTCTGAGGGTGTGGGCGGGTGATTGAGTGCCCTAGGGGCAGATAGGGGTCTAATCTGATAGGTAGCAGTGACAGGGGGTGATTGATGGGTAATTAGTGGGTGTTTAGGGTAGAGAACAGATATAAACACTGCCCTTGGGAGATGATCTGACGTCGGATCTGCGGGCGAACTATTGGTGTGGGTGGGTGATCAGATTGCCCGCAAGGGGCAGGTTAGGGGCTGATTGATGGGTGGCAGTGACAGGGGGTGATGGGTGGCAGTGCCAGGGGGTGATTGATGGGTGGCAGTGACGGGGTGAATGATGGGTGATTGACAGGTGATTGACAGGTGATCAGTGGGCTATTACAGGGAAGAACAGATGTAACTAATGCACTGGTGAATTGATAAGGGGGGGTCTGAGGGCAATCTGAGCGTATAGGCGGGTGATTGGGTGCCCGCAATTGGCAGATTAGGGTCTGATCTGATGGGTAACAGTGACAGGTGGTGATAGGGGGTGATTGATGGGTGATTGATGGGTAATTAGTGGGTGTTTAGAGGAGAGAATAGATGTAAACACTGCGCTTGGGTGGTGATCTGATGTCGGATCTGCGGGCGATCTATTGGTGTGGGTGGGTGATCAGATTGCCCGCAAGGGGCAGGTTAGGGGCTGATTGATGGGTGGCAGTGACAGGGGGTGATTGATGGGTGGCAGTGACAGGGGGTGATTGATGGGTGATTGACAGGTGATCAGTGGGTTATTACAGGGAAGGACAGATGTAAATAATGCCCTGGCGAATTGATAAGGGGGGGGGGGGTCTGAGGGCAATCTGAGCGTGTAGGCGGGTGATTGGGTGCCCGCAAGGGGCAGATTAGGGTCTGATCTGATGGGTAACAGTGACAGGTGGTGATAGGGGGTGATTGATGGGTAATTAGTGGGTGTTTAGAGGAGAGAATAGATGTAAACACTGCGTTTGGGTGGTGATCTGATGTCGGATCTGCGGGCGATCTATTGGTGTGGGTGGGTGATGAGATTGCCCGCAAGGGGCAGGTTAGGGGCTGATTGATGGGTGGCAGTGACAGGGGGTGATTGATGGGTGGCAGTGACAGGGGGTGATTGATGGGTGATTGACAGGTGATTGACAGGTGATCAGTGGGTTATTACAGGGAAGAACAGATGTAAATATTGCACTGGTGAATTGATAAGGGGGGGTCTGAGGGCAATCTGAGCGTGTAGGCGGGTGATTGGGTGCCCGCAAGGGGCAGATTAGGGTCTGATCTGATGGGTAACAGTGACAGGTGGTGATAGGGGGTGATTGATGGGTGATTGATGGGTAATTAGTGGGTGTTTAGAGGAGAGAATAGATGTAAACACTGCGCTTGGGAGGGTATCTGATGTCGGATCTGCGGGCGATCTATTGGTGTGGGTGGGTGATCAGATTACCCGCAAGGGGCAGGTTAGGGGCTGATTGATGGGTGGCAGTGACAGGGGGTGATTGATGGGTGATTGACAGGTGATTGACAGGTGATTGACAGGTGATCAGGGGGGATAGATGCATACAGTACACAGGGGGGGGGGTCTGGGGGGGGGGGGTCTGGGGAGATGGGGGGGTGATCAGGAGGGGGCAGTGGGCAGGGGGGGAGATAAAAAAAAAATAGCGTTGACAGATAGTGACAGGGAGTGATTGATGGGTGATTAGGGGGGTGATTGGGTGCAAACAGGGGTCTGGGTGGTGGGCAGGGGGGGTCTGAGGGGTGCTGTGGGCGATCTGGGGCAGGGGGGGGAGAAATCAGTGTGCTTGTGTGCAGACTAGGGTGGCTGCAGCCTGCCCTGGTGGTCCCTCGGACACTGGGACCACCAGGGCAGGAGGCAGCCTGTATAATACACTTTGTAAACATTACAAAGTGTATTATACACTTTGTATGCGGCGATCGCGGGGTTAACATCCCGCCGGCGCTTCCGTATAGCCGGCGGGATGTTGCGGCGGGCGAGCGGTGACAGGCGCCGGCGGAGGATCGCGTCACGGATGACGCGATCGCTCCGCCCATGCCCTTAAATGGACCACCGCCTCTGTGGGTGAGCCGGTCCTTAAGGGCTCCACTTCCCGGCCGCCTCTGTGCGTTAGGCGGTCGGGAAGTGGTTAAGTATTAGGAAAATCACTATTAATAAAGTTCAACTATTCATATTCTGGGGATCAGTTGAAAATGGCGCCTGGGCTGCCTGTATGAAAAGGATGCCTCTATAGACATCAATGTTATTTCTGGAAATATGGGCTACAAGGTGGTGAAAAGGGCGCCCAAGTTTTGATATAGGTTACAAGCGGCCGCCTCTTTGTAGCACATATTTTTTCGGCTACAAGGTTATCTGCTACAGTAGGGCGCCCCTTTGTAGCCTATATTTTTTTCAGCTACAAGGTTTTCGGCTAAGGTAGGGAGCCCCTTTGTAGCCCATATTTTTTTGGGCTACAAGGTTTTCGGCTACAGTAGAGCACCCCTTTGTAGCCCATATTTTTTATTCGGCTACAAGGTTTTTGATTCGGCTACAAAAGGGCGCCCCTTTGTAGCCCATATTTTTTATTCAGCTACAAGATTTTCGACTACAAGGTTTTTGAATCTGCTAGAAAAGGGCAACCTTTTATAGCTGAAATTTGTGATTCGGAGGTGCAGGGGGGGGGGTAGGATTAGGCATCACAAGCGGGGGGGGGGTTGTCTAAGGGTTAGACACCACTAGGGGGGTTAGGGTTAGGCACCACCAGGGGAGTCTTAGGGTTAGGCACCACCAGGGGAGTCTTAGGGTTAGGCACCACCAGGGGAGTCTTAGGGTTAGGCACCACCTGGGGGCTCTTAGGTTTAGGCACCACCTGGGGGTCTTAGGGTTAGGCACCACCTGCAGAGTCTTAGGGTTAGGCACCACCAGGGGGGTCTTAGGATTAGGCACCAACTGGGGAGTCTTAGGGTTAGGCACCAACTGGGTGGTCTTAAGTTAGGCACCACCTGGGGGGGTCTTAAGGTTAGGCACCACCTGGGGGGTCTTAGGATTAGGCACCACCAAGGGAGTCTTAAGGTTAGGCACCACCTGGGGGGTCTTAGGGTTAGGCACCACCAGGGGGGTCTTAGGGTTTGGCACCACCTGGGGAGTCTTAGGGTTAGGCACCACCTGGGGGGTCTTAAGGTTACGCACCACCTGGGGGTCTTAAGGTTAGGCACCACCAGGGGAGTCTTAGGGTTAGGCACCACCAGGGGTGTCTTAGGGTTAGGCACCACCAGGGAGGGGTTAGGGTTACGCACCACCAGGGCGGGTTAGGATTAGGCACCATCAGGGGAGGGTTCTGTGTGAGAGTAGGGAGAAGTAAGATCATAGTAATTACTTTTCTCAGCTATATCTAGAGCCCTTTTATAGCCCAACAAATTTTGCCTATAACAGCATCCTTTTTATAAACTAAAACTATATGGCATATATGGGCTACAACAGGTGCCCTTTGTAGCCAAATTTGACATACAGGTCATTCTCAAAAAAATTAGCATATTGTGATAAAGTTCACGGTGGCGTAGTGGTTAGCACTCTTGCCTTGCAGCACTGGCTCCTCGGTTCGAATCCCAGCCAGAGCACTATCTGCAAGGAGTTTGTATGTTCTCCCTGTGTCTGCGTGGGTTTCCTTCGGGTACTCCGGTTTCCTTCCACACCCCGAAAACATACAGATAAGTTAATTGGTTCCCCCTAAAATTGGCCCTAGACTACAATACATACATGATATATACATAGACATATAACAATGGTAGGGACTAGATTGTGAGCTCCTTTGAGGGACAGTTAGTGACAAGACAATATATATACTGTACAGCGCTGCGTAAGATGTCGGCGCTATATAAATACTAAATAATAATAATAATAATAATTATTATTTTCTGTAATGTACTGATAAACATTAGACTTTCATATATTTTAGATTCATTACACTCAACTGAAGTAGTTCAAGCCTTTTATTGTTTTAATATTGATGATTTTGGCATACAGCTCATGAAAACCCCAAATTCCTATCTCAAAAAATTAGCATATTTCATCCGACAATAAAAGAAAAGTGTTTTTAAAACAGAAAAAGTCAACCTTCAAATAATTATGTTCAATTATGCCCTCAATACTTGGTCGGGAATCCTTGCGCAGAAATTACTGCTTCAATGCGGCGTGGCATGGAGGCAATCAGCCTGTGGCACTGCTCAGGTGTTATGGAGGCCCAGGATGCTTCGATAGTGGCCTTAAGCTCATCCAGAGTGTTGGGTCTTGCATCTCTCAACTTTCTCTTCACAATATCCCACAGATTCTCTATGGGGTTCAGGTCAGCAGAGTTGGTAGGCCAATTGAGCACAGTAATACCATGGTCAGTAAACCATTTACCAGTGGTTTTGGCACTGTGAGCAGGTGCCAGGTCATGCTGAAAAATGAAATCTTCATTTCCATAAAGCTTTTCAGCAGATGGAAGCATGAAGTGCTCCAAAATCTCCTGATAGCTAGCTGCATTGACCCTGTCCTTGATAAAACAGAGAGGACCAACACCAGCAGCTGACATGGCACCCCAGACCATCACTGACTGTGGGTACTTGACACTGGACTTCAGGCATTTTGGCATTTCCCTCTCCCCAGTCTTCCTCCAGACTCTGGCACCTTGATTTCTGAATGACATACAAAAGTTGCTTTCATCCGAAAAAAGTACTTTGGACCACTGAGCAACAGCCCAGGTCAGGCGCTTCTGCCACTGTTTCTGTTTCAAAAGTGGCTTGACCTAGGGAATGCGGCACCTGTATCCCATTTCCTGCACACGCCTGTACACGGTGGCTCTGGATGTTTCTACTTCAGACTTAGTCCACTGCTTCAGCAGGTCCCCCAAGGTCTGGAATTGGTCCTTCTCCACAATCTTCCTCCGGTCCGGTCACCTCTTCTCGTTGTGCAGCGTTTTCTGCCACACTTTTTCCTTCCCACAGACTTCCCACTGAGGTGACTTGATACAGCACTCTGGGAACAGCCTATTCACTCAGAAATGTCTTTGTGTCTTACCCTCTTGCTTGAGGGTGTCAATGATTGCCTTCTGGACAGCAGTCAGGTCGGCAGTCTTACCCATGATTGCAGTTTTGAGTAATGGACGAGGCTGGGAGTTTTTAAAAGCCTCAGGAATCTTTTGCAGGTGTTTAGAGTTAATTAGTTGATTCAGATGATTAGGTTAATAGCTCGCTTAGAGAACCTTTTCATGATATGCTAATTTTTTGAGATAGGAATTTTGGGTTTTCATGAGCTGTGTGCCAAAATCATCAATATTAAAACAATAAAAGGCTTGAACTACTTCAGTTGTGTGTAATGAATCTAAAATATTATGAAAGTCTAATGTTTATCAGTACATTACAGAAAATAATGAACTTTATCACAATATGCTAATTTTTTGAGAAGGACCTGTATATGGGCTACACCAGGCGCTCTTTGTAGCCGAATTTGGCATATATGGGCTACACCATGTGCCCTTTGCAGCCGAATTTGGCATATATGGGCTACACCGCACGCCCTTTGTAGCCGAATTTGGAATATATGGGCTACACCAGGCGCCCTTTGTAGTTGAAGTTGTTATATGGGCTCCACCAGGTGCCCTTTGTAACCGAAGTTGGTATATGGGCTAAACCAGGCGCCTTTATTGTAGCCAAATTTGGCATATATGGGCTCCACCAGGCGCCCCTTTTTCCAGGCGCCCTTTTCAAATAGACCCATATTCTGACCAAAATGCTACAAGTTAACTGTTCCTTCCTTTTGTTTTCCTTCCTAGGCACATAGCAGAATGATGGAAGTTTCCCTTTCTAAAAATAGTCAATTTCCTCTAGTCACTGTTGGCACTTCTGATTTGCTATGGCCTGGTCACATTGGCTAGCAAAGATTCACAAATCCAGTCATGTTCTTTTAACTCCAAATTCATGAAATTCAAAGATCTGTGAATTGAGGCCTAAAGTGTGAGTGCTGATTCACACCGAGTCCATATGTGGTATTTATTGCATTGTATGCAATTTTGTCATTATTGTATCTACCTTTTTGATTAAAACAGAATTCATTTTTCTATCTAGCGCCGACCGAGTATTATTCTTATATTCTTTTACATTTCCGGGGGTTTTGGGAAAACCCTACTCTAGGTCAAGCTGCTGATCTATTAATAGGCTCAACACTGTGTTTGATTTTGTTTTAGATGTGAAAAAGCCCAAGGAATCAGGATCAATAATAGCATTTTGACATGAATAACTATAAAAAAAATTACTTTAGGGCCCTAAAGCATAAAGAGGCTTCATCTGCATGTGGCTTAAAGAAGCACAGTACAAAGAATGTAGCAAAAACTTCTGGCTGGGAACTTGATTGTGGATGACTGAGCTAAAGCTGAGATTATCAATGCATGCTTTGCTTCTATCTTTACTAGAGAGTCACCTTTGTCTTATAAATTTGACCACATTCATTCAGCTTGCCTAATGCATGAAGGTATGCAGCCTCTTTTAAATAAAATAAATATAGATAAGGTTCTCAGTGGAGCTGTAAATAAGAGAGCATAAAGCACATATAGCCGCTGTTAATGACTAAGTTCATGCAAACAGCAAGTTGAACAGTCCTCAGCAGAACCATAGATAAAAGAATATGGACTCCAATGTCCAAAGAGTTTCACTATAGTAAGCTTCTTCAGGGGGGTTAATCAGAGACCCTAAGTAAAGGGTGTCACGATCTGCTCTGCTGGCCTTGTTTCCCTGGACATTTGGAGAGTTTCTTATGCAGCTTGCATAATGCAAGTCCGGGGAAACAGGCCTTTTTCTGTCAGCTCGCTGCTGTGGATGGATTTGCATCCACTTGTCATGCAAATTGCTTGCTGGCTTCCTTGGAGGGTTTTGAGTAAAAATGTAACTTTCTCCCAGAATTCCTTGCTCGTCATCAGGTTACTGTTTGTTAGTCTACCTTGGGCCTCAGTCTGTTTGGATCATATTCTCGACATTCTAGTGAAGTTAATATTGAGGATTGCATTTGGCATTCTTATTAGTGTGCTAGTATTGTACATTATTTGTATTGCCTATTCTGTCTTGTCTTGTCCTTGCGATTGCACTGTCGCCAGTGGTTGGCGGTAGTGAATCGTTCTGTCCTGAACATAGATCGCATTCGCCCTAGCGTTAGAGGCAGTGGATCTTTCTAGTCTGAATCTTGGAGTATAACCTCGGCTACGGTTGCTACTGGTTACTCCTTCTGTCTGTCTTGTTGTGCGGATCGCACTCGCTTTTGCGGAAGAGCAGTGGATCCTTTCAGTCCTGTTCCTGTGTACGGATCGCACTCGCTCTTGCAGGAGAGTAGTGGATCCTATCTGACCTGTTCCTGTTGTCTGTTTGTCTGTCGGTCTGGCAACCGATTAGCAAGCGTTTCTGTTATTTGTTTGTTGGTGTTTTCTGTGTTCATTTGTTAGTCAGGGTTGGCGCGTTTTGTCTCTGTTGCGCTTATCATGCGGAGACCGCGCCATTAACGTGTTTTGTCGCTGTTGCGCTTCTCGTGCGGCAACTGCGTTTAGCTAGTGCGTTTGTTATTTTCCTTGATGTAATTGTTTGCTGTGTCTTTCTTACTACACCTATGTTCTGTCTTTACTCAGTCTTGTGTCTCTGTTACAATCGCCTCTCCTGCGATTGGTGTTTTCACTCTGGCCTGTTCTGATGTGAAGTGTCTACCGTCGCTGGGCGGCGACTAGATTGGTAGACATTCACACAGTCTCTTTCTTTTCCATTTCTCTTCTGTCTTGCTGTCTTGTTTCTGTTTGCTCTGTTCTGTCTCAAGTCGTGCAATTCCAATCTGACATCTGTGGACGTGCAGAGACTTTGTTTCTCTGTGCTCCACAGCACCACCTGCTGGTTGGAATTCCTCTCCATATATATATATATACATCTATCTACTGGGTACTCTGCTTCCGTGATTGTGGAGATTCTCCTCTGCTCAGCGCACACGGCGTGCGCTGACTCTGGAAATCTACCTCAGATCATTACAAAGGGTCTCTGAGTAACCATATTCAATAAAAAGCAAAACGCTGAAGCAAATACAAATTCTAGGATGCATAAAACAAGAAACGAAATCTCAAGCTGCTAGTGTGCTACTTCCTGTATATAAATTACCTATGAGGACACATCTGTATGGACGCAGTGGATGGGGTGTCGGGACACCCTGGAAAGAAGAGACAAAACAAAAATGGGGAGCACAAATGGTGTAGTAGGTCAGTAACACTGAAAACAATAAAAGGGCTACTCACAAAAAGTGGGTTGCTGGGGGCAACCAACCATAGGAAGCCGGTGGAGATAATGACCCCGTCTCCACTCGGGGTGTCCCAGACTGGAACTGGTGGTGGTCGCTTCTTCTACTAACTTCTAATGAATTAAAAACTCATTCTCATGTATGTAAGGAATTTATTGTGAGGAACATATTTCTACTTTTGTGAGTTCTAATTTCTCAGTTGGCACAGCTGTGGGAGACAGTGTTGGACAAAGTCAATCTAGGTTACATTCTGTTGGCACTGTGGTAATGTAGCACACATCTCATACTTGTGTGTGACTGGGCCACAAGCAAATATCACTGCTCCTCATGGGTTTCAGAGAGAAATACACAGACAGGAGACTACAGAATAACCACACCCTAAGGCCCCTTTTACACTTAATCAGTTGCTCTGTTATAACTGAATGAAAACTGATTTTCAAAGTAATGTCCATGTTTTCCTATGGCACAGTTTCCACTATAGAGGGTTTAACTAAAAGCTTTTTCACAATGCACTGCCATGGAGAAAACATGTACCAACGCATACTAACGCACACTAATGCATACCAATGCATTAAGTGTAAAAGGACCCTAGCTGTGGTGCAGCTGCATGGGCCCTAGAGGACATGGGGCCCCTGTGCGGCTGCACGGCCTGCATGGGCCTATGTCGCCTCTGGTGGGTGGCATATACTGTATGTTTTATATTGGTAGTACTTTCAATTGGTCAGAGATTTTTTAAACGTGTACTTACAATTCAAAGTGCTTTAAATAACTTCAAAGAGGTCCTGATTAATAATGCAGGATACATAAATAATTTACTTTATTCCTTTTTTAACACACAGTTATGTCAACCCCTGTATATGCTCTAAAAGCTATTGCATTATACACATGTATTTAATATAAAAACATAAGTCCAGTCTGTGCGTATTGGATACTCACAACTGCTTTTTTGCTAAGTAAACAGCAGTGATAAGCTACTATTTTAGAACATAGCAAACTCAGTAACATAAGTACATTGCACTATTGAAATTGATTTAAGAAAATAGGTTAATTTAAGCTAACTAAACTTCTTAATTATAATTACTTTTTTTCCTTCACATTTTCAATCATAGCAAGCAAGCTAATTTAACTACTTAATGCACCTTGTGCAGTATATCTATGCCCTGGAAAACTGAATCTGAAGTCCCAGGGGCATAGATACTCGTCTATTGGCATTGCGCACTCCCGCTAGCTCCTGTGCTCGCTCCTGCACATTCTCACCGCCAATTGTTAGAGGGGAGATCAATGAATTGGAATGTGGTTCCCATTCAATGATCTAAGTCCCTGTGTCAATGATCGCCAGCATCAATTAGATGCTTGCGGTTGTTGTAATAACAAAAGTACACGTCCACGTATTAGTTTCTGTTAGCGTATTAATAGCGCACATAGGAAAATAATGTGAGGACATTTTGTGGCCTAATAGTAAAATTACACCTACATACATTTTTTTAATTAAAAGACCTACACATACATTTAAAATTAACCCCTTACCTCCCACACTCTCCCATAGTTACCCAAATAAAAGTTTGTATTAAAAAAAGACAATTAAAAAAAACATAAATGGTTACCTTAGGGACTAAGCTGTTTTAACCGGTTCAGCACCGCAGTGTCGAAAACCTCATGCATCCGAGCAACGTTCACCTCCCATTCATTCGCCAATAACTTTATTGCTACTTATCACAATTAATTGATCTATATCTTGTTTTTTCCGCCACTAATTAGGCTTTCTTTGGGTAGTACATTTTGCTAAGAATTATTTTTTTCTAAATCCATTTTAACAGGAAGATTAAGAAAGAAATGAAAAAAAATCATTATTTCTCAGTTTTTGGCCATTATAGTTTGAAATTAATATACGCTACCGTAATTAAAACTTTTTATTTGCCCATCTGTCCCAGTTATTACACCGTTTAAAGGATGTCCCTATCACAATTTATGGCGCCGATATTTTATTTAGAAATAAAGGTGCATTTTTTCAATTTGCGTCCATCACTACTTATAAGCTTATAATTTAAAATAATATAATAACATACTCTCTTGACATGCATATTTAAAAAGTTCAGACCCTTGGGTAACTATTTATGTTGTTTTTTTTATTGTATTTTTTTTTTCTTAATAAAAAATGTATGTGGGTAATTTTTGGTGTGGGAGGGAAACAGCTAATTTTAAATGTAAAATGTAATTGTTTAATGAAAAATGTATGTGGGTGCAGTCAAAAAAGTCCTGGATGCGAACGATCTCACATCCAGGAACTAAAAGAAGACAGAGACGTTTCCTGGGGGCAGAAATACCGCGCTCTCTCAATAGAAAGCGTCGTTTTTTCTGCGGGGAAGTTAGACCGGTGAATGGGAATTATATTCCCGTTCACTGATCGGGGGGCTAGATGCGGGCGGCAGGAGCCTGATCGTGCACACCATGTGGCGGCAGCAGCAGAGCCTATCTGGACGAGTAAGTTCATCCAGATAGACCGAACTGGTTAATATATATGTCAAGAGGGTATATTACTGTTATTATTTAAATTATGAGCTTGTAATTGATGATGGACGCAAAATTGAAAAAAAGTACCTTTATTTCCAAATAAAATATTGGCACCATACATTGCACTAGGGCAATATTTTAAACGTTTCAATAGCTGGTGCAAATGTGCAAATAAAATGTGTGGGTTTTATCCACAGTAGTTTATTTTAAAACGATGATGACTGAAATCTGAGAAATTATGAATGGTTTTCATTGTTTTCTTATTATTCCCATTAAAATGCATTGCATGATGTACCACACAAAGAAAGCCTAGTTGGTGGCGAAAAGAACAAGATATAGATCATTTTGTTGTGATTAGTAGTGGTTAAGTTATTGGTGAAAGAAAGGAAGGAGCACTGAAAGGTGAAAATTGCTTTGGTCCTTGATAGCTCGATTTCATCAGAGGTAGCTACAAGATGATTTAGCAGATCCCAGATCTGCAACCCAGTTTAAATCCCCCCCTTCCCCCCTTTCTAAGTGAGTACTCTCTCTCCAGCTGAGAAATACAGAACCACACAACACTCAAGTCGATCGAACTGCATCTGAAGTCTTCATTTACAAACAAAACTTATATACAGTTATTATAGGGAAAACCAGATTGAACTGGAGTGAACATGGGAGTTATTTTTTTAACAATAAGACAAACAGAAAATACAATAGGTGTGTTTTACTATAAACATTCTGAGAGAGGCAGGATTGGTCACGTGTTGATAGTCAATACAACAGGTTCTTTAGACCAGGGCTTTTCAACCTGTGGTACAAGTATCACCTGTGGTAGACAAGACAAGACAAATAACATTTATATTGCGCTTTTCTCCTTGCGGACTCAAAGCGCCAGAGCAGAGCAGCAGCCACTAGGGCGCGCTCTATTGGCAGTAGCAGTGTAAGGGAGACTTGCCAAAGGTCTCCTACTGAATTAGTGCTGGCTTACTGAACAGGCAGAGCCGAGATTCGAACCCTGGTCTCCTGTGTCAGAGAGGCAGAGCCCTTAATCATTACACCATCAGCCAACTGCGTACTTTGCTGTTAACCAGGTGGTACACTCCAAGTCTGACTGACACTTAATTGCCTGCCTGCTGCCTTGTCCTGATCCCATCCTGCTTCCACAATGTTTGGCTACCGCTTGCTCTCTCCTCACTGTGCTGCCCTGCAGCATAATTCAAACCTCAGATCAGCAGTGAGGAAACAACCAGGTGAATAGTGCACTGTGATGGCGGGTATACTTCAAATATAGGAAGTGACATCACTGCTTACTTCCTGTAATTGAAGTATACGTGCCACCACTGCACCATTCACCTGGTTATCTCTTCACTGCGGCCAGGTTACTACTGATCTGAGGTCTGAACTATTCTGCAGCACAGCAAGGGGTGAGTAAGGGGGAACTGAACTTTGTGGTGAGTCACCAGCTCTCTGGTGGTGGGGGTATGCTACCTATACTGAAGCAGGGAAGGGATCAAGGAACTGGAAAGGCCACCTATATTGGCAATCTGTAGGCTAGCTATCTTATTTGAGTCCTCTATCCCACCAATGCCTCCTGCTATTCCCCTCTCATATGCCCCCCCCCCCTTTCTTAAAGTGTACCTGTAAAAAAATGCCCCTGGGTGGGTGGTACTTGCCTTTGGATCTTAAAGAGGAACTTCAGCCTAAACAAACATACTGTCATTAAGTTACATTAGTTATGTTAATTAGAATAGATAGGTAATATAATTTTTTACCCACCCTGTTTTAAAAGAAAAGGCAAATGTTTGTGATTCATGGGGGCTGCCATCTTTGTCATGGGGGCAGCCATCTTTTTGGTTGAAAGGAGGTGACAGGGAGCATGAGACACAGTTCCAACTGTCCTGTGTCCCGATAACCCCTCCTAGCTGCACGCGCTAGGCTTTAAATGTCAAATTCAAAATGTCAAAAAAAAAAAATGCACCAAAACAGCAGAACAAGAACAACAACATTAGAAATCCCATCATGCTTTGCACAGCATCAGGGGAAAAATGCCCGGGCAGTTTTCTTCTGTGCAGCTAAAAATGAGGCTTGTATAAGAGAAACAAAGTTCTGATGCTGTGAAACTGTTAAAGAAACACCAAGCCTTTTCAGTGCTGCTGAGTCGATTTTTAGTCTGGAGGTTCACTTTAAATAGGCTTCCCTCTTCCTCCTCAGTAGAGGGGATCCAGCACTGGGGGCCCCCTGAAGATCTCCTTGTTGACGTAAGTGGATGCGCAGTAGCGGCTCTCCGTTTGGCTCCGGCTGAAACAGCCGAGCCTGATTGGGTCAGATCTACTGCGCAGGCACAGTGGTGGTACTTGACATTTTTCAGGCAATAAAAGTGGTACAATTAGTGAAAAGGTTGAAAAGCCCTGCTTTAGACAATGAATGAAAGAAGTCTCATCATCCCTGTTAATTGGCTTTTATGCTAATACTTCAGTTCGTTATGTAGATCCAGGTCTGTATGCTGTTAAAAAGAAATGCCTACAACCTCGTTTATTTTCTTCTAAAGTGTTAATTTAATTTACCTGTAAAGCACCTTCTGCAGGAATGTGCTTTTGACTAGTTGGAGAAATTATGTCATTTTAGGACATTGCTGTGCTGTATATTAAGGTGATATTAGCAGCATAATAATAAAACCTTTCAGTCCTAAAGGGGAAAAAAACCCTCAGTGGTCAATTAGTTAACTTATCCTGATGAAGCATCACATCGGGCTGGTGCAAAATGGCTGTTGACCCCCCATTGCCTCTGTACCCACTTTCTATTAGTGGTATTGTATGCCTGCAACCAACTTAATGTTTACTATTAAAGCAACAGAGTTTTATTTGGATGTGCACTACTGCCTTTTTCTCCTTCCATAGGCAAGCAAGCAATTTTAAAGGACCACTATGGCAAAATATTGTAAAATTTAAAATACACGAAAAAACATAACTGTTTCATCCAGAGTAAAATGTGCTTTACATTTTTTTCCTATGTTGCTGTCACTTAAAGTAGTTAAAGTCTACCCAGCAAGCTCATGGTGAACCAGTACTCCTAGGAGTGTGTAAGGGGCTACAAAGGACCAAAAAGCCCTCTTACTAAAAGTATAAGCAAAATAAAAGTTTGCCTTCTTAAAACAGAAGGTATTTGCAATAGTTTAGGTTGGAGTGAGCATATGATGTTTCCCATGATGCATCACTGCTCATTATGCAAATCATCCCTTGTTGTTCCTGTACGCTAACCACATCTCCAGAACCACTGGAATGCAATGATGTGTCAGCAGTATGTAATAGACATATGACAAAAATGAAAAGGTTTTGGACTAGCCCATCTCTTCATGGGGGATTCTCAGGGTTTTCTTTATTTTTAAAAGCACTTGATAATGGCAGTTGCTTAGTCCAACTGCCAGAGTAGTGTGTAAACAGGTAGGGGGTAGCTGACATTTAGATAAATCCTTTCCAAGTATTGATTTTATAAAGAATAAATGAAATACTGAGAATCACCCATGAAGAGATGGACTCTGTTAAAAACCTGTTGGCTTCATCAGATTTGTACTAACTACTGTAAGTCACAGCAAAATAGGAGAACAGCAATGTATAGCTCATTTTATTCTAAAATAAACCCACTTCTTATCTGTATGGGTTCAAATGTATTTTAAATTTAAAAAATGTTCACGATAGTGGTCCTTCAAAGTTGATAACTTGTAAAATACAATAAAACAAAATAAATATGCTACGTGGGCAAGTAGGCAATACAGAGACACCACACCAGTCTTTGATAAATATTAAAATTGAATATTCATTCATGACTACTTTTCTCCACCAATTGATAATACATTTCATGTCCTGCACCTCAGAAAATGTGCAGGACAGGAAATGATCATCAGGCGGGCTGTCTGCTTCCAAGCTGCCCCACAGTGACCATGTGGGGATTTGGTACATCACTTTATTTTTTTCATGCTAGCATCATGCTGTATGAAAAGCTGGTAAAATAAAATTAATTTTATCCTGAGAACAACATCACTGGATTAATTCCTTTTGGTCTGTTAAAGAACCAACAGGAAGTCCCGGAAGCACATTTAAAAATGCTTTGCCCGGGGCTTGCTATACTTAAGTAGTGTTTCCGAGGATATTGGCATGGGGTCTTTAATTAAAGGGTAATTATTCATGGTTAATAAAGAACATTAACCTCCTTATGCTGGGGACACACGTCGCAATTTCCCGCTCAATTTGCGGGATCGATTATTCCTGACATGTTCGATCAGGTTTCAATCGATACAGCCGTCGATTTAGCATGATCATATGCAAAATCGACGGCTGTATTGATCGAATCCTGATCGAACATGTCAGAAATAATCGAATCGATCCCGATCAATCCCGCTGATCGAGCAGGAAATCGCAACGTGTGTACCCAGCATTAGTGGTAACCACGAGCTAGACTTGGGGTGGAAAACTGAAGCTCAGAGCAGTAACCCCAAGCTACACTCATGGTAGCCACTGGGAGGTCCATGCAGAGCATTGTGCGGAGCGGGTGATTTCACATACCTCCCGGGTTATCCAGATGCTGGCGGCCATTCCTCTCCTCCAAGGCTCTGCATCCCCCTGGTGAGATCGCCAACTGTCGTCATGACGACAGGCGGCATTCTCACTATAGGGTTAGAGCTGCACCCGGAGGATGGAAGGAAAACTGCACCGCTGGATCCTAGGGAAGTGAGTAAGTGCAGGGGCTGCTCCAGGCTCTCTCGTGGTATGATTTTATCTTGCTTTTAGGGTCTAAAAGCACATGAAAAAATTGTACCTCTTTTAGACCCTAATATCAGGAAGGAATCATACTGCCAGGGAGGTTAAAGGACTTTTATTGTGCTTATGTTTTTATTTCTATTTTACCTCTTTGTGTAAATGGGCACTGGGTACATTAGTACCCTTATATCAATTTCACCTGGGTATAAGGGCACCAATGGGGAACCCAGGCGGCACATTTAATAATGCTTTGCTAAGGCTTGCTCCACTTACGTATAGCAACGTGTACGGCATTGTTTAGCAGAGATCTCCAATCAAGGTCCAGAGGATATTGGGGTGGGACATTTCTGAGGATATTAGCATTCTTTAATTTCAAAAAATCATTATTTATGGATAATTAAGGGCATTAAAGGACTTTTTTTTTCATGGTCATGTTTTTATTTCTATTTTGAAGGAATACTATCAGTTAAAACTTTTTATTTTAATTCTGTATGTTAGGGCACACATTACCACAAGTACAAGGAGCAATTTCTTTCCTCACACAGCTCTGCCTCTCTGCTGTAAAATTATCCGTCCGTTTTTGATACAAAAGGGTCGGGCTCTGCAGTGCTAGACCATATTCCTGCACAGGGGGGTTGCTATCAACTCCTCAATGTATTGTTTATTAATCACCTTGCTGAAAGAATCTTATTCAGATGGTGGTAAGGGGTTAAAGATTCCAGCAATGTGTGTTTATTATCTTTGCTTCTCTGACTGAGAAAGATCTTGATAATGCCTTTGTAAACCATGTCTCTCCCTCTCAGCATGGGCACCACATAGCAGCCTACAAAGTAGATGCAGCCTGGAGTGTTAAGCCTCGTCTACACGGTACAATTTTCCATCATATTGGATGTATTAGATAATTTTCAACCGGTCCAATCGGATTGCGTTAGATTTTGCAATAGATTTTGGGTACTTATCAAAGCAAAATCTATTGCAAAATTCATCTGAAAAAAAGTGTAAGTCTACACATGATGCAATTTCTTATTAGATCTATTTAATAGATCCGTCTATGTGATGGAAAATTGTACGATGTACTGTAATGTTAATTATGGTTATAGCAGAGCAGTGGAAAAGAAAACACTGTATTGCGTGTGTTGGCGAATTATGCCACCTAAGGGGTAAATTAGGTTATCAGTAGAGGATTATATTTGTTATACTAGTCTTTTTGCCCATTAGATAGTACCAGCGCACATGCTACCCCCTGCACACGTGCCCGTGCACACCCTTAATGGCACAAACACCAGTGACGTGCCTGGACTCTACCCCTCGCATGCACACCACACGGTCCTGCACCTCTGTAGTTGGGCAGTACATGGTTTGCATGGACGCAGAAACTGAGACTTTATTAAGTAGAATTCTCCTACATTACCTAGAAAAAGGAAAGCCGTCTCTCAAATGAGCACATACATACTAAAAACTAGTACCCTTATACCCATTCCATCTGGTGGATATCCTATTGTTAAAGGGGGCACCCTCAGGAAATCAATTATTTTTACAGTATATTCTCAATCTACACAGGAAAATGTGTCAATTTTTTGTAGCCCTATAGTGGACACTATGGATTTATGGGAGAACAATGTGATGAGGCAGAGTGGCAACTTCCTGGAGATTTGGTGATGTGGCTGACTGCTGCATCATTAAAACTGTTGATGCCTGCTTTGCCATATCATGGTGAGCAGGAGAAAGGATGGAGAGGTGAGGCAAAACTTCAGATATGGCCAGTGACAGAAGGAGGAGAGAAGGAGGAGGAAGCCCACTATAGCAGCTGCCACCACTGTGCCAGAAGCAGCCCCAAATAGCAGCCACCACTGTGCGCATCAACCACCAATTAAATCACCACTGTGCCAGCAACAGCTACCAATTAGCAGCCACCACTATACCAGAAGCAACCACTGGTTATCACCCTAAAGTTTGCCAGCAATAGCCACTGCAAAGCAGTTAGTACTGTGCAAGATGCAGAGGTAGCCCCTGATTACAAGCCGCCACTGTGCCAGCAGCAGCAACAACAGACACTGATTAGCATCTTCCATTGTGCCAGCAGCAATGACAGCCACCAATTAGTAGCCACCATTTTTCCACTAGCAGCAGTGTCTCTTAGAGATATGAACATTTAATAAAGTGGTCCTTATAAGTCATGCAACATGTGTCAGGGCATGTTACGATCTGAATATAAACAAATAATCATTAACCCTCTGCACTCAAAACGCTCACAGAAAGGTGAAAGTCTAGTAGTGATAAAACCAACTAGGTTGAAAAATTGTGTTTTGTTGCAAAAATGGAGGATTCATATACATGAATATATGTCTGTGATCCTTTGTTTTTATTATGATACATGGTTGTTTATCTTACTCAAATTGTAATTTTAAGTTTTCTGCCACATTTTTATTTTGTACTTTGATTATCCTACGTATTAATTCATTTTTTACATCGATATCGGCAGCCTAATGTGGTATTCTCATAAGGCTTCCAGGACAAGATTAAATTAAAGAAACCATTTCAAACACACAAAAAAAATTGCTGATGATTTATCATTTATTGTATTATTTGTAACTGTAATGATTGGTGTCAGCAAGAACAGATTTTCTTATTATTGGTGATCTGCAGTATCACCAATAATACAGATACTATACCTGATTATGTGGTGATCTGCAGAATCACCAATAATGCTAGTATAGCGAGACACAGGGCAACCAGATGTAAAGATAGGTGTTTGGTGCAACAGTAATACAGATAGAGTTACCAACTCCCCCAGAGAAACTGGTAAAGGGAGATATCTCTATAGAACACAGGGATCAGCACTCAGGTGATTAAGACTGTACTGCAGCTACTGGTCACCTGAGGAGCAGGTGATTAAGACTGTACTGCAGCTACTGGTCACCTGAGGAGCAGGTGATTAAGATGTACAGAGAATCCCTCACCAGGGACTTGGGTCACTGGTGAGGGCAGGAGAGTCAGACAAGCAGATTCGGCAACAAACAGACAGATACGGTACAAAGACAGAAGGCTTAAATCAGAGTAGTGTTCAGGCTGAGTCGGCAACAGGATCAGATAGGCAGAAGCACAGAATCAGTAAGCAGAAGAGTAGTCAAGGCTAGCAGAAGGTCATAACAAATAATACAATTCAATTAGTACTTTAGCTATCAACAGAATCTGACTAAGTATGGATCCCCAGCTCCTGCTGGTTCTAGCACACTTTGGGATCTGACTAAGGTCTGAGTGGTAACACGTAGCATTTGCAACAGCAGACAAAGAGCTACTGACAGGCAGGTCCTATATATACTGAGAGCGCCCCACAGCGTCGCCCCAGTCACTCAGCCAATCAGGAGCACTGCTAGAGTCAGCTGACCGGCCGATCAGCTGACTCCCCTTCTATTCGCATAAAGGTCCTGCCGCCTGGCGCGCGCGAGCGCGCAGCCCTCAGTCTATTTGCAACTAAAGGACCAGGCAAACCTCCACCAGGCGAAGGCAGCCGGCTGAGACGCGGAGACAGCCGCCATGCCGCTCACCGCTGCGGCGGCATCTCCGCTATCTATTACAGTACCCCCCTCCCTGAGGAGTGGACCCCGGACACTTCTTACACGGCTTTTCAGGGTGTAACTCATGAAACTCTTTCTTTAGATCCTCGGCATGCATGCGGCAATCCGGAACCCAAGTTCTCTCCTCCAGGCCATACCCCTTCCAATGGACCAGGTACTGTACAGAATTCTGCACTAATCGAGAATCTAAAATCTTCTCGATCTCATACTCAGGTTAGTCATCAATGATCACAGGGGGGGGGGGGGGGGAGAGGAATCCACATGTACAGCAGGTTTCAACAAAGAAACATGAAATGATCTCACACCTCTCATGCTGGCTGGGAGATCAATCACATATGTCACGTCATTAATCTTTCTGGACACAGGATATGGGCCTACAAATCTTGGTCCTAACTTAGGTGATGGTTGCTTTAACGCCAGATGCCGAGTAGACACCCACACCATGTCTCCTGGGGAAAACTTCCACTCAACAGACCGCCTTTTATCCGCCTGTTTTTTCTGCGTCTGGAAGGCTTTTCCCAGAATCCTTTTTACAAGCACCTTCAAATTTCTTTCAATGCCCTTAGCCAATCCTCTAGAGCCAGAAAAGGGGAAGATGCCACTGCTATTGGAGAGAATTTGGGAGATCTCCCCGAAACCACCTGGAAAGGAGAAAAACCTGAAGAGGAACTCTTCAGATTATTAAGGGCAAATTCCGCAAATGGCAAGAACTTTACCCAATCTGACTGCGCATCTGCCACATAACACCTGAGAAATTGCTCCAAGGACTGGTTAACTCTTTCGGTCTGTCCATTGGTCTGTGAGTGGTAGCCTGATGAAAATGATAGGTCCACACCGAGCTGGTGGCAAAAGGCTCTCCAGAATTTAGACACAAACTGGACTCTCCTATCTGACACCACATTCTCCGGAATGCCATGCAGCCGGAAAATGTGCTGGATGAAGAGATCAGCCAATTCCTGGGCCGAGGGGAGTCCCTTCAGAGGGACAAAATGAGCCATTTTACTGAACCTATCAACTACCACCCAGATGACCAACTTGCCCTCAGACCTGGGGAGTTCTCCTACAAAGATCATGGACAAGTGGGTCCATGGTTCATTTGGCACCGGTAAAGGTTATAACGTACCTACTGGTGCTTGAGGGTTTATTTCTGGCACACACAGAACACTCTCTCACAAACTCTTTGCAATCAAGAGCCAAACAAAGGCCACCATACACATCTGGCCAATAGGTCCTGAGTTCGAGCAGCCCCGGGATGCCCTGCATTCTTATGGGTGTGGAACAATTGCAAGAGTTGTAGGCAAAAAGGAAGTGGCACAAACAGAACCCCCTCGGGCTTCCCTTCTGGAATATCTTGCTGGTAAGGCCCTAGGGTAACCACCCAGTTTTCCCAGGTTTCCGTGGCTGCCACCACCAGTCTTTGAGGTAAGATGGTCTCAGGGGTTGATGGCTGCAGGGCCGAGCCTGGGCGGGTGCTGCGGGTGCATTGCACCCAGGCGCCTGTCTCTGACAGGCGTCACTTGGCCGCCGCTCACCCCCTCTGGCCGCCGCAGTCATTCCACTGCCGGCCAGTACGTGGAACTCCAGACACAGAGTTTGTATGGCTGACATGCGCTGTGAGCTCTCATCGCTCCGTGAGATGCGGGTAGGCGGGACACTTGTCTGCTGTACAGAGATGTCTGGTTAGCTTGGGATAATCCAGAGACACGCCTAGCTCTTCCCCTGGTAATGCCGCTATTCCGTCCGCGGTGGATGTTTTCCTGTTACCACAGCAACGCATGTGACGTAGCCCCGGCCCCGCAGCTGATGATGCATGTGGCTACAGCATCCCTTTCACTGACAAAGTTCTTTAAATTATATAGATATATATTTGCCTGTTATTGTACATGTATCATTCTGGCCAGCACAACACAGTGCGCTTTAGTGAGATCACTGATTGTGGTCCATCTGTGGACGTAGCACGTCAGACCTCAGATCCTAGATACCCAGAATGTCACCAATGGTTCTGTGAAGAGTGATGCGCTGGTTGTTTTTTTTTTCTTGGTTGGGGGCCGGGGGGAGGGGTAAGCCTTTGTTTATTCCTAATATTTTTTTGCCTCTCTTGTGCATAAAAACCCCGCTGCGACAGGCCCTGCCCCCTTCCCACGGGAAACCCCGCCCCCACCTGGTAAACTCTACATTGGAGCACTCATAGTGCAATGCAGGTTTGGTATTTGGGTGCCACTACCACTTGGGTGCTGGCAATGGATCCAAAGTTAAGTGCAGAGTGTTAGAAATGAGGTGACCAGTAGGGAAATGTTTTTATTATTATTTTCCCGTAGGTTATCTTGAACAGTGAGAGCTGTCTCTCAGCTTCTCCCTGGGCCCTAATCCGACACAATGGGAACATATGACAGTGATGCTGGGAGGTACCTGAAACTGTTTTTAAACAGCGGAGGGATAGTGTGTGCATGTGTGGGCTTTTACGCAGGCTCCAGCACATCGTTTGTTGCAGTTAGGGGGACCAACATCAATCCTCCCTCACTCTTCCTCATGAGTCCCCCTCTAAAGATCAAGTGCAGCGGTGCGTGCATCTTTCACCTGCTGCATGCGTCCCAATACAGTGCCCACTCAGTATGAGCCTTAAAGTGTACCAGAGCTGTAAAATGACAAAGATTTTATACATACCTGGGACTTCCTCCAGCCCCATCAGCTCCAATCGCTCTCACACCGCCATCCTCCGCTGCCCGCAGCTTAGGAAACCCCGAAGCTGCGGGCATCGGAGGACGGTGGCGTGGGAGCCATCAGAGCTGATGGGGCTGGAGGAAGCCCCAGGTATGTATAAAACCTTTGTCATTTTACAGCTCTGAGTCCCTTTAAAGTGAATATCCGAGCAGGGAAAAAAAAATTACATTTACTTACCCGGGGCTTCCTCCAGCCCCTTGCAGCCGACATGTCCAATGCAGCAGCTCTGCTCACAGCTGCCAGCCCAGGGTCCCCACTGCTGCAGAGAGGTTGTCCTCTACTGCGCCTGTGCGAGCGCCACTGTCAATCACCCGCACGTGGTGTGGAGTATACTGCGCATGCTCAGTAGTTCTGCATCTGAGCAGTACACTTCACACCATGTACGAGTGATTGACAGCAGCGCTTGCGGAGACGCAATAGAGAACCTCACAACAGCTGGGAGTGAAGCTGCTGCAAGGGACATGTTGGCTGCAAGAGGCTGAAGGAAGCCCCAGGTAAGTAAATGTCATTTTTTTCCCCCTGCTCAGACATTCCCTTTAAGAAACAATTACATGTAAGTATAGGAGTGCCCGTTTACTAGATCAACCCTTAACGGAAAATAACTATAGACCACTTTGACTTTTTCTGGCCTATTTGTATTGTATTTTCTCACAGCAGAAAATATCCTGTTTTTACTATCTTCTCATATCCATAGGAAAATAATATGTCACCAATGGTGTACCAATCTGACAAGGATCATTGGTTGTACAAAATGATGGCAGTTGGATTGTGCTTTGTATGCTAAACAAATATCTGATGTCTGTAGCAGGGTTAACACTTATTGAGGTGCTAGGGTTCGGATGGTGTGCTGCACAAGTCATATAACAAATTCAACAATACAACTGGCTCCTTCATAGGTAGGTCACTCACTACCTAAAGGGGCCCCTGTCACTCACTACCTAAAGGGCTCCCTGTCACTCACTACCTAAGGGCTCCCTGTCACTCACTACCTAAACGGGGCTCCCTGTCACTCACTATCTAAACGGGGTCCCTGTCACTCACTACCTAAAGGGGGTCCAGGCTGGCTACATATACTGGGGACACTGGCTGTTTGTCATTATGTGCATTTACTGGTGAAAAGCTATCTCTTATTATGTGCATTTACTGATGAAAAGCTGTCTCTTATTATGTGCATTTACTGGTGAAAAGCTGTCTCTTTTTATGTGCATTTGCTGGTGAAAAGCTGTCTCTTATTATGTGCATTTACTGGTAAAAAGCGGTTTCTTATTATGTGCATTTACTGGTGAAAAGCGGTTTCTTATTATGTGCATTTACTGGTGAAAAGCGGTCTCTTATTATGTGCATTTGCTGGTGAAAAGCGGTCTCTTATTATGTGCATTTACTGGTGAAAAGCTGTCTCTTATTATGTGCATTTACTGGTGAAAAGCTGTCTCTTATTATGTGCATTTACTGGGGAAAAGCTGTCTCTCATTATGTGCATTTACTGATGAAAGGCTGTCTGTCATTACGTGCATTTACTGGTGAAACGGTGTCTCTTATGTGCATTTAGTAGGGAAATTTTGTTAGTAAAAATAATCTTTTGTCAGTAAATTTGTAGGTATTTGTCAGTAAAAAATAACGTGAAAGGTCGGCAACACTGGCAGGCTGCGCGGCGCAACGGGAAAGATACAGGCAGCCCACCTCACTCTTGGGCTTGGCGGGGGAAGGAGCCGACGACAGCGAGCGAGAGTAGGTGACTGCGTCGCACTCGCAGAGCCTCTCAGCCTGAGTCAGTCCAGAGACTAGCAGACTCGCAGACAGCCAAGGCCAGCCAGGAGCAAGCCCATGGAAGAGGGGTAGGAATGGGGTATCACATGCATGCGTAAAGAGGTGGAAGGTGTGGGTGTGATTAGGCAGGACATGGGTGTGGTTATGTGCTTGGGCGCGGTTAATGTAACCACTCCCATAGGCGCCAGAGAAAATCTTGCACCCAGGTGCCAGGCACCCCAGGCTCACCCCTGGATGGCTGAACTGTCTCGGGCTCAAAACGCCTAGATAATGCATCTGCTTTGACATTCTTACTTCCCGGGGTACACGTGATGACAAACCTAAACCTTGAAAACAACAAGGACCAGCGAGCCTGTCGGGGGCTAAGTCTTTTGGCCCCTTTGATGATCTCCAAATTTTTATGATCAGTATAGACTGTGATCGTATGTTCTGCCCCTTCCAGCCAATGGCGCCATTCTTCAAAGGCTAACTTAATGGCCAAGAGCTCCCTATTGCCAATATCGTAGTTCCTCTCGGCTGGAGAGAACCTACGAGAAAAGAAGGCACAGGGATGTAGTTTGCCTTGAAGGCCAGAGCGTTGAGACAGCACAGCCCCAACCCCAATCTCCGATGCATCCACCTCAACAATGGGAGCAGAACAAAATAACTTTTTCAACGTAGCGAAGGCAGACTGTGCCTCTACTGTCCAATGGTAAGTGTCAGCCCCCTTCTTGGTAAGGTTGGTGAGGGGTGACACTACAGAAGAAAACCCTTTGATGAACTTACTATAGTAATTGGTGAAGCCAAGAAATCTTTGGAGTGCCTTCAATCCTACAGGTTGAGGCCACTCCAATACAGCAGAGACTTTTTCAGGATCCATGGAGAGACCTCAAGTGGAAATAATATATCCCAAAAAAGGGACCTTAGTGACTTCAAAGAGGCATTTCTCTAACTTCTGCCTCAATTTTCTTAAAACGAACTTTACATGTTTCTGATGTTCTGTTACATTGGGTGAAAAAATCAGTATATCGTCCAGATACACTAGCACACATTTTCCCAGAACTTCCCTAAAGACTTCATTGATCAACTCTTGGAAGACGGCAGGAGCATTACACAACCCGAAGGGCATGACCAGATACTCGTAGTGCCCATCGGGCGTGTTGAATGCCGTCTTCCATTCATCACCGTCCCTAATGCGTACCAGGTTGTATGCTCCTCGTAGGTCTAGCTTAGAGAAGATACTGGCATTAGTCACCTGAGCAAACAAATCATCAATCAAAGGCAGTGGATAGCGATTTTTCACTGTGATCTTATTTAAACCCCGATAGTCAATACAAGGTCGAAGCCCACCGTCCTTTTTCTGTACAAAAAATAACCCAGCCCCTGCTGGTGAACAAGAAAGACGGATAAAGCCCTTGGCCAAATTTTCTTTAATGTATTCCTGCATAGCCAGCTTCTCTGGCCCAGACAGATTATAGAGATGGCCTCTAGGGGGCATACAACCTGATCTTAACTCTATGGGACAGTCGAAGCTCCGGTGTGGCGGGAGTTTCTTTGCTGATTTTGGACAAAACACATCAGAAAATTCTGCGTACTGCACTGGCACCCCTTTCACCTGAACCTTGGTGGCGCAAACAGCAATTTTCTCCAAACAATGATGATGACAATGGGCTGACCAGCTCTGTAGCTGACCTGAAGCCCAGTCAATCTGAGGGGAGTGTAGTTGCAACCAAGGCATACCGAGGATTATGGTGGAGATTGCCATTTGCTGGACAAAGAACTGTAGTTTCTCCTTATGTAGAATCCCTATATTACACAACAATAAGGGGATCTGGGAGAGAGGCTGTCTACACTGTAACGGAGAGTCATCTACCGCTGTGATCAAAATCTGACGGTCTAAAGTAAGTAAGGGAATCCCCAATTTTTTGACAAAGTCATAATCTATAAAATTAGCTGCAGAGCCTGAGTCCATGAATGCTTCTGTGGCCGTGGCCCGACCCTCCCAGGTAATAGAGCAAGGGAGGAGTAAGCGGCCATTATCTAGAGGTAAACACGGCTCGCCTAGGGTATTACCTCTGACTACACCTAGGCGGCAGCGTTTCCCGACTTTTTAGGGCAATTCTGGACAATGTGACCCTCTTCAGCACAGTATAGACAGAGTCTTTCTGACCTTCTGCTATTCCTCTCCACTTGTGTTATCCTAGACTGACCGATCTGCATCGGTTCATCCTGAGGTGACGAGGGTGGAGAAGAGGCGTAGGAAACAGATCTTACAGCATTTCTGCCACAGGTTTGTTTTTGATAGCGAAGGTGGTGATCAACCCGCACCGCCAATGAAATTGCTTTGTCTAGAGATTTAGGCTCAGAATGACCTAACATCAAATCAGAAACTGCATCGGATAGTCTTGACAGGAAACAATCTAATAAAGCATATGTTCCCCATCTAGCTGATACAGCCCACCTCCTAAATTCTGCGGCATAAACCTCCACTGGATAACGACCCTGCCTGAGAGTCTTTAGTTTCCTCTCAGCCGTGATAGCAATATCCGGATCATCGTATATAACGGCCATGGCCTTAAAAAACTCCTGAACTGAGAATAATGCCTCATGCCCTGTGTGAAGACTATATGCCCATGTTTGTGAATCTCCTGACAAAAGGGTCTTTAAAAAGGTTACCCTCTGGTTCTCAGATCCTGACAGATTGCGTCTCAACTCAAAATAGAATAGCACACGTGTAACGATTGGTGTCAGCACGCAGAGAGAATCTGATTGGTGATCTGCAGTATCACCAAGAATACAGATATATACCTGATTATTGATGATCTGCAGAATCACCGATAATACAGATATATTGCTAACCTCTGGGCACCTGAGGTGTGTGAGTGTTTGGTGTAACAGTAGAAATTGGACCACCGGGGTAGCAGGTGGTCCAATAAGTAGAGACAGACTCTACTGCAGTCAAGGACTCCAGGAGAAGGAGACCCTGACTGGTTTAGCAGCAGTGCCCCCTCTGAGAAGCAGAGGGCCCCTGCAGGGAGGCTGAGCACCCAAGGGGTGGGTGACAGCCAGAAAGGTCGGGCAGGCCGGGAGGGCAACACACTGACAGATAAAGTACAAAAACGATAAGCTGATTCGGTATCCAAGGCAAGCAGGGTTTGGCAACGGAATATCAGAAGTGCAAGGTACCGAATCAGATATCAGAGGAGTGGTCAGGAAAGCAATACGTCATAACAGATATCAAACAATGCCTAGTCTGGGTGTGAGGTCCGTGGTCTCTACACCCTGGAACTAGTCTGAAGTGTAACAGGATGATAACACAAGTTCCCTAGTCTGGGGTGTGAGGTCCGTGGTCTCTACACCCTGGAACTGGTCTAATGAATAACACAGATGATACACAGTATTCCTAGTCTGGGGTGTGAGGTCCGTGGTCTCTACACCCTGGAACTGGTCTAAGGAATAACACAGATGATACACAGTATTCCTAGTCTGGGGTGTGAGGTCCGTGGTCTCTACACCCTGGATCTGGTCTAATGAATAACACAGATAATACACAGTAAACTGGCTAAGTGTGGATTCCCAGGTCCTCCTGGTTCCACCACACTGAAAGATCTGACTAGGTCTGAGTGCTAACACATAGGTATTCGCAACGCCAGACAACCAGCAACTGAACAGCAAGAGATATATATAGTGGAGCGCTCTCCAGCGCCACCCAGCTCCCATCAACCACTGAGCTGGGATCAGCTGACCGCCTCGCTCAGCTGACCCTTCTCCTATTGGTATAAAGAGCCTGTCTTGCGGCGCGCGCAGCTCTCCATCTGTGTGCACTACTGAGTCCAGCCAAACCAGACGCATGTTGCTGCGGGGAAACCGCCGCTCTGTGCGTGGACACCGCCGCCTCACTGTCAGAAGGTGCAGCGGTTTCTCCGCAATCCGTCACAACACGGTTTCTGAAATTCTGAAAGTCAGATCTATGCCTAGAAAACTTTTCGGGTACGGACATACGAAGGTCCGTGACTGAAGGGGATCACACTGTATCAATAGTTGTTTGAAGTACCTGTACTGTTACAGACAGTTGAGTGATCTGAGTCTGTTGGGTATTGATCACCCCGGTAAGATTGTTTACCGCGGTGGTCAGGACTTCAACCTGACTACGCAGTGCATCCATAATGTTTGGTCCGCTGTTCTGTAACGATTGGTGTCAGCAAGAACAGATTTTCTGATTATTGGTGATTTGCAGTATCACCAATAATACAGATACTATACCTGATTATGTGGTGTTCTGCAGAATCACCAATAATGCTAGTATAGCGAGACACAGGACAACCAGATATAAAGATAGGTGTTTGGTGCAACAGTAATACAGATAGAGATACCAACTCCCCCAGAGAAGCTGGTAGAGGGAGATATCTCTATAGAACACAGGGATCAGCACTACAACAAGCTGGAGATGCAGATGAACTAGTAATCAGTCCACCCGAGGAGCGGGTGGTGCACAGTAAGACAACGTATACTGATCACCCGTGGAGGGGGTGATTCAGACTGTACTGCAGCAGGTGATCACCTGAGGGGCAGGAGATCAAGACTGTACTGCAGCTCCTAATCACCTGAGGAGCAGGTGATGAGGACAGTACCGTAGTTACTAGTCACCTGAAGAGCAGGTGATTAAGACTGTACTGCAGCTACTGGTCACCTAGGAGCAGGTGATTAAGACTGTACTGCAGCTACTGGTCACCTGAGGAGCAGGTGATTAAGACATACAGAGAATTCCTCACCAGGGACTTGGCTCACTGGTAAGGGCAGGAGAGTCAGACAAGCAGATTCTGCAACAAACGGACAGATACGGTACAAGGACAGAAGGCTTAAATCAAAGTAGTGTTCAGGCTGAGTCGGCAACAGGATCAGATAGGTAGAAGCACAGAATCAGTAAGCAGAAGAGTAGTCAAGGCTAGCAGAAGGTCATAACAAATAATACAATTCAATTAGTACTTTAGCTATCAACAGAATCTGTCTAAGTGTCGATCCCCAGCTCCTGCTGGTTCTAGCACACTTTGGGATCTGACTAAGGTCTGAGTGCTAACACGTAGCATTTGCAACAGCAGACGAAGAGCTACTGACAGGCAGGTCCTATATATACTGAGAGCGCCCCACAGCGCCGCCCCAGTCACTCAGCCAATCAGGAGCACTGCTGGAGTAAGCTGACCGGCCGATCAGCTGACTCCCCTTCTATTCGCATAAAGGTTTCTGTCGCCTGGCGCGCGCGTACGTAGCCCTCAGTCTATGTGCAACTGAAGGACCAGGCAAAACTCCAAAATGTAACTGCACGGCGAAGGCCGCCGGCAGAGATGCGCAGACAGCCACCATGCCGCTCACCGCTGCGGCGGCATCTCCGCTATCTATTACAGTAACTAATTTATTGGAGTAAAGGAGACATTTTATTTGTAGTTCCACTTGTTTTTCCTTTCCAAGAATTAAAGGGATAAACCCAAACTGCAACTAGCAGTCCCAAAAGCATTATTGCTGCACCAACAAACTTCACAGTTGTCAGGATACATAAATGGAGGTAGTATTCTCCATGCATCCACTAAAACCAGATTTATCTATTAGACTGCCAGATATGAAGTGTATTCCAAGTGTATTCCCTGACTTTAAAGTGCTAATTTCCTGTGCAAGCCCAACAGTCCAATATTGGTGTGAACTAAACAATTTAAACTGACATTTTACATTGCATTGCCTGTACATAGCTGCTCTTTTAAAGTAAATAAGTGCATGATGCTCACGCCAAGCTGTTCTTGTATGGACATTCTTTTCAGAAACCGCTTAGAGTGAGTTGTATTTGAACATAAACAATTGTAAAATACAACACGGAAAAACAGCTTAAAGCCGCAGTAGCTTTAAAGCAGAAAACTGATAGGAGACCATTGTGTTAGTGAGTATTCCCGAGGACACCATAAATCAGTAATTCTTTGGAACTGAGTTTGTCAAGCTCATTAAGTGTTTCATATGTAGTGACCTTGTCAGACCCTATGAAATCCCTGATTTCTTTTTTCGGTTTTTCTTTAGTACTAACTGATTCACAAATATGCAACAGTACTTGGACTGCATTGCTCTGGATATAATGTGCCAGAAACGTCTTGCAGAGATTGAAATCTGGTTTACATTTTATACATTTGAATAAATATTTACTAATATTTATTTCTGTTATTCATATATTCCTAAATAATGACCACACATGATTCTTTTATTTTCCTAAGAAGTACATTATGGCAGAAGATCAGATGTAGATAAAGTTTGTAGCTTGTTGAGCTTTAACTTAGCAAAATACATAGGTCCTCAGAAGCCCCCATTACTCATGTGCAACCTCCTGTCTCAAACACAAAAATAAGATATTTTATACTGCGATCTGCTGATGCACCATAATAGGCAACTTATGGCTGCTATTCTTTTCACCCCAAAGTGGGCTTTTATCCAATAAATATTGAATTATTTTTTTATAAATATCATATGGAGTTTGTTTGTTCCTTTAAATTGATGCCAAACTGCATAGAGCGCTTAGAATTGTATCAGAATGTTAAAAACTACATAGGAATTAAAATAAAAAATAAAAAAAAGAAAGAAAGAAATCCTTTCCTTGTCACACAGTATATATTCTGTTTTAGAAGAAAAACATATGGCTGTTTTCTTCACAGATGAGGCAACTGTTCCTGTTTCTGCTCATTATAGCAAAGGGAACTTGAATATTATATATTAGAATTAAAACGATAGTACTGCCTTTTTAAGAAATAGAACTTTAAATTCCTGGTAACATCATATTAAAATGTACATCATTATAGACGGATTGGTCTTGCAATCGAAGTTGGCATTAAAGTGTGATTCCATATTCGATAATAAATGTTGCATTTACATTGACACTCAAATTATTTTGAATTTTTTTGTTACCTTGCCAGTTCAGGCTGCAGCAAGTATAATTTTATAAGCATGCTGAATTATTTTTCATAGCAGCCATGGCATTCATGACAACCGTCCCATTTGGCGACAAGAGAAATACCTGTTTCATTTTTGAATACCAGTTTCCTTCTGCAGTGAGTGATAAAAGCTAATAGTAAATCAAGAATTCAGTTTTATTTCAGACTGCCCGTGACAGACAGGACAAAGAAAAATGTAAGTAATGTTTAGAAATGTTTGCTTACATTTTAGAAATGCATAAAGCATTTGTTGAAAAAAGTGCTTTTATTTTTTTTTCATAGCTTAACAGCTATACTTTAAGTCAATGCCTTTTCTCTCCTCGAAGCAGCCTTTTCTATTATCTGACGTTTAACTTTTTTTTTTACTTTTCTACATAAATTTGTTAAGGAGTTGCACTCAATGTCCAAAAGTACGTAGAAGAGGTGAGGAGGCGCCCAATATATATGCACAATTTAGATGTATTCTATATTCTAAAATGCAGTTTTCTCAAGGAAAAGTAATAGATGGTCCTACCTTAAGGAAGTAGTCCATCCGTTATGTTTTAAAACAGATACTTTATTGGGCACTTAACTGACAACGTGTTTTGCGGTAAAATCGCTTCTTCAGGTCAAATACTGTGCCTATTGAGAACAGCAGCTATCCTGTGCATTTTAAAACATATGTTTGTTTTGAAGCATAACGGATGGACTTGGACTACTTCCTTAAGGTAGGACCATCTATTACTTTTCCTTGAGAAAACAGCATTTTAGAATATAGAATGCATCTAAATTGTGCATATATATCGGGCGCCTCCTCACCTCTTCTGCGGACGTTTCATCCCAAGACCGGGGTCACCACTGGAAAGTGGGCCTTTTGAAGGAGCTGCAACCACCAGTTGATAAGGCCGAGTGGGGATAGTACTTCCCCACATGCAAATTTAGTGGTTGCCTACCTTGCAACCCAATTTTGCGAGTATATCAGCTATAATATTTGTATGAAGTTAAACTATTACTCTCAGACAGTATTACACCAGATTGGGCTCCCGGTCTCCATCTCATCCTTTTTTTCTGCCTTCCCAAACCCCAATGTCCAAAAGTAGCATTTCCAGTCTAGATAGTTTTTCAGCTTATTTACAGAAGAGTTCTGACACCCTCTGGAAAAATGTATGAAATGTTCATAAATTTGCATTCAAATGTATCCCTTTCCTTAACAGAATGGAAATTGTCCCTCAGCATGGTAATCTTCAACCTTCTTATGCTTTGGGCAGGTGTGTTAAAATTATATGAGGGCTTCCAGCATTTTGTGCTCCAAAACATATTCAGTCTCTTTTGTAGTGCTTGGTATGTTTTCCCAAACTACAGATCATTTTCAGGGCATGATGCACATCTAATCGCATACACCATGCTGGATGATGTACATATGTATGCTCCCCAAGAAAGAACTTTTGGTCTACTTGCCCTGCTAGAATAGTTATAAACGTTTAGGCATTTTAGTTGAGGAGTGAAAAAAAGTATTTTTGATAACATTAAGTTACAAGATGACTTATAGTGATTTCATAGTCAAATAGCACTTTAAATATTTGTGTGTGGAATGTTGTCACTTGAGATATGTCAATGGTAGTCCATCTAGAGACAGGTGTCTTGAAATTATGTTTATATGGTGGCTGCTACAAAAATCAATTGAAATAAAACTGAAGGCATATTTATTGTCTCTAATGTCTTTGTCTGTAATATTAGGTTGTTATTTAAAAAAAGACATAAAAAAAGAAAAAAAACAAAGAGAATTTTTGACTACGTTACTGAAAATTACTTCGTACTCCTATGAACTCTTATGAACTATTAGTTAAGTACAGATAACAGTCTTTGCTAATGGCAGGGATCTCAAATTTACATTTACAGACATTAATTTTCCTATACACTGTGTACATTCAACGACTCTAAAGTATTTGACTTTTTTTGTATTAAAATTAAGAAAAAGTTTTGTCTTGAAGCTGTGTAGATTGGAATTCTACAGCTTCCATTTTAACTTTGATGAAGGCGAATAGGGACCACAGAATACTAACAGCACTTTGAACTAGAAAGTACAAACACTTACTCATGCCAAGGGGATTTTGGAAACAATTCTTACTTGGTGACAGTACCCTCATTATTGATTGTGTAAAGTAAGTTATCAGGCATTTCTGAAATAAAACCTTTCATTTATGTTAATAGATTTTGGCAGGGAGAAAGAAACTGGCAGAACTTAACGTTCTAAGCTGAAAAAAAGTAAATACAATAACCATTAAAATAAATATCAGGCATGTCATTTTAAAAGTGCCAACAACTAAAACATTTGTAGGACTGAACGGAAAGAAATATTTCCTGTGCAATACCAATCATAGATTCAGCAGCGTGACTGGCAAGCATTCATTTCGCAGTAAACTTTACAAAATGGTACATCAGTTTAGTGTATTGTTTTAAATGTTTGTCCTAAGTTAACATCCAATAAACACAGTGGCATAGCTAAGGAGCTGTAGACCCTGATGCAAATTTTACAATGGGGCCCCCCAAGCACTCTATACTCAACAATTGATACGGCGCACCAAAACCTGCCAATGGCAACCACAGTGTGATAGGTGCAAGAAGGGGATGGGGAGCAGTTTATTAATGATTTCCACTACTCAAAGTATCTATAGAAGTGATTATTATGAGCACAGGATGAATAGAGAGCTAATACTGTAGTTGAGGGAGGACACTTCGGGGCCCCTCTGGCCTAAGGCCCCCGATGCGGTCGCAACCTCTGCAACCCCTATTGCTACGCCCCTGAATAAACAAATGATCTTGAACATGCACACTTTTTAAATTATACTATTTGTATCATTATTTTTCCTTTTTTGATTTGCGCATATTATTTCAAAATGTTTGGCAACTAACATTTTAATAAAGATGTATTTTTTCTGTTATTTGTACAGGAAATTATTGTTATGACTACCATTTTTCTTTAACTGTGGATATATGTTAATATGGAAAATAAGCATACCTTAAAGAGAACCAGAGACAAAGGTTTTTTTTCAGGGTTTTTTGGAAGTTTCGGGTGGTTTGAGGATTTTCAGTGTATTTCCCTTTGTTAGATGTTTTTGGGGGTTTAGTTTGACCCTTTTGTACTCAAACCTAAAGTTATAATAGATGATTCTGATTCTGTTTCAGATTGAATTTCAATTTCTGACTGTGATTCTTCTCTATTCTGGGCTGGAGCTTGTTTTACTGCCCAGGAGTAGACCTTATTTTGTTTGAAATCCTCCCTGTCTCTCTGGAGTTTGCGTTGTTTTCTTGTTTTAACTTCTTCTGTATAAAGATGAATTTTACTTTCTAGCTTAGCCTCCAATTTATCAAAATCAGGGTGACCAGAGGCTTTGAGTATCAGTTTTTGTTGTTCTTTAACTTTGGCTCTGGTTTTCTCTAGGAATATGCTTTCAAAATCTCTTAAAAATTGTATTTGTTCGAGATTTTGTTTTGTTTTGAGATCTTCCCACCCTTTCATAAAATCTATGTCATCCGTGTGTGAATGTGGTTTGATTAGATTCCTTAACCCTCTGACCGTGATACGTTCATCAAGATATGCATTAAAACTTGCCACTTCCCAAGAGGAGTGGTGTATTCTTTATATGTTTTATACATTTCTTTAAAATCTGGTTCGATATCCACCTGTTTATCTGAGAATTCACCCCCTGAATTTGTTTCAGTTGCAAAATTTGTATCCCTTGCTTCTTTTGTAAGGGAGTCTACCGTGGGGAAGTCGGCTGATAAATATGCCATCCCCTTGATAGGTAGAAGAATAGAGGTGTCCGGTACACCCAGACTTTAATAATAACACATATATTACACTACCGGAACTGTACTGGGGACATATTATTATCACACTTTGTCCAGAGGGCTGAGGCCAAAAATGTACCAAAGGAAATGATTCTAGGTTACCTTTGTAATCATTTCCTTTGGTACATTTTTGACCTCAGCCTTCTGGTTAGAGTGTGATAATATTCTGCCAGTACAGTTCCGGTAGTGTAATATACGTGGATACATAGCAGTAAAGCAGAGCCAGGAGGGGGCGGGCTTGGGCTTGAAAAGACATCACAGAAGACTGACTCAGCTATAATAATTCCGGGCCAAAGCTAGACTGCTCAGTGGGGGATTCTTAGCAGAGCTGATAACAGGCAGACTGAGCAGTGAAGAATGAAACAAAGAGCAGAGTAGGTGTTTACTGTCATATTTATATATATATATATATATATATATATATATATATATATATATATATATATATATATATATATATATATATATATGGTATTATACATGAAGGTGCTTCGTCTCTGATCTCTTTAACCACTTGATGACTGCGGGCGGTGTTAACCCCCCAGGCCATTTTTACTTAATTGGACCACTGCAGCTTTAAGGCAAAGCTGCAAGGCCGTACAACTCAGCTCACAAGTGATTCCCCCCTCCTTTTCTACCCACCAACAGAGCTCTCTGCTCTCTGGATTGGCAGCATAATGTATCCCACGCGGATGAATGGACGCATGGTATGCGACGTTCAGCCGTGGGAGGCAGCCAACCCATATATGTCGCATGCGCATGCGTATGCGTATTTTTGTACGCATGCGGCCGCGTCATGCGTACAGGAGAATCTGATTGGCCAGTGGGATCATGTGAGCGCACCCAGAAGTTCTTTAAAAGGGAAGCGCTGTCTTGCTGGCGTGGAGCTCCTGTCCTACGCTGCCAAGATCTGAAGGGTCCTTGATGATGCATCTCTGATGTGAAACAATTGTTGACCGAGGGGTCTCTATGCTGAGTGCACCTGGATGGGGTGAAGTATTGCCTTTTTGCTGTCAAATCTGTTTGAATGTTTGCTGTAATGCATCATTAAACACAGAGGTGTGCATTTTACTGGTGCCCACGTTTTTCTTTGCCTGTGATGAACAAGATTGAACTGTTGTTTTCTTAAACGTGGAGGCACAGAGAAGTTGCAAGAGCTGTGTCGGTTTCAAGTTATTACCTGTTTTTCCAGAAGGCCTCATTGTGTGCACACATTGCTGTTTTCATCTTTGAATGTGCCATTACATTCATCTGCTCCTAATGAGTTGGACATTGCAACAGACAACGCCACATGAAGGGTCAGAACCAATGTTGGTGGTTGATGAACCAGATCCTAGTGATACGTTTCAGTCTGAAAGGTCTGACTGGGAAACTTATTTCTCAGATGACAGTAACGCAACACCCTTGCATAGAGACACACCAGGCGGCTAGAGCATAAACTGTGGAAGAGCTCAGAGAAGGAGGTTCGGTTATTCTGGACCATTGCCTCATTTAAGAGGTATAAGGAGAAGGGTTACACCTCTCGAGGGTTTTGTCACTATAGGCCCCTGCTGAGTACAGTGATGATTCTGCTTCCATGGAGAAGTGGAAAACCGCTCATCTCACATTTGCTGAAACGTTAATGGGCTTGGCCCTAGAACGCTCAGAACAGGAATACGATAAAGTTTCTGGTGCACTAGAGGACACGAAAGATAAACTGTACAAAATTGCAGAAGAGGAAAAAGCTGACCAGATTGTTAATAAGATCGATAAACGTCTGATTCCTGTTCAGAGGGAGGTTAAGGAGAAGAATCTTAACAAATACCTGAGAGATCAGGAGGACTTTAAAACAGGTCGTGAGTTTGACTGGGTCCAACAGGACTATAAACCAAAGAATTATCCCAAAAAAAGGAAGCCCGGTAAGCCTAAACCCAAAAAAGGACACTGGACCTCTGAGTCTGGTTCAGACTCGGAAGGTGAAAAAAGAGGGCCCAAACCCAAAAATATCCCTTTAGAAAAACAAGGAGGGGACGGAGAAAGCCTAGGGGCAGAATGTGCAAGATGAGTGTCGTGGAAGGGGCTACCTCCCCGATAATACAACCTAAGTGTGATGGATCTGGAACTGTACAGGTGCTAAACCTATCTAATGTAGAGCTTCCTAAGGCATGCATTGATGTGCTATCCAAAGGCTTGAATTTTGTGACCACAAGGAACTTTGATTATACACGTTTTGAGATTGATCTTTACAAAAATGTGAGGAAGATGAACATATGTCGTATATATGGCTCTGGAGAAACGATGCCTGCCTCCTGTCCAGTTTGGAATCTGGGCTTCTTTCCAAATCCAACTCCAAGAGATGTAATGTTGTTGGCTGATCTGCAGTCGCTGCTATCGGAGGGTGGGGACCTGGGCGGGGAGGGTAAGGCGGCAGACCTGCGGGCCCGACCATATCGGGCCTGCAGGTCTGTCGCCCCCTTCCCGCCCATGTCGGGCTCTGCACTTGATATCTTCCAGAAGCAAGTTTTAAGGGTCGCCAAAGCCTTGATATATCCTCGGGATAAAAGGAACTTATCTGCTACAGAATGGCGGGCCTTGAAATGGTTGAAGTCCCACCGTGACTTGACTGTCAAAAAAGCGAACAAGGGGGGGAATATTGTTGTGATGTCCACGGCTAGTTATATCAATGAAGCCATGAGGCAGTTGGGGGACTCCAATACTTACTTAAAGTTAGCGAGGGATCCCACCTATCAGTATCAAAATCAACTGAGGAACCTCCTCAGAAAGGGAGTTCAGGAGGGGTTCCTCAATGCTAAACTGGGAGAACACTTGTTCTTACCCTATCCTAAGAAACCAGTGATCTATTTCCTGTCCAAGGTCCACAAGTCCCTGGTGGACCCCCCGGGCAGGCCCATTGTCTCTGGAAGGGACTCAGTTACTGACCCCCTTTCTAAGTACCTCGACCATGTCCTTAGACCTCTGTTATCTTTTGTGCCATCTTACTTGAAGGACACCACCCATGTCCTGCAAATGGTACAACAGTTGGAGTGGAGAAAGGGTGACAACCTTGCCACCATTGATGTGGTGAACCTGTACAACAGGATACCGCAGAAAATGGGGGTTGAGGCAGTCCTCGAACACTTACATGACTGTGGTTGGAAAACTGACGCAGAAAGTCGGTTTCTGGGTGATTGCCTTTCGTTCGTATTAGACCACGATGCCTTCAGATTTGAGGGGAGGTGGTACAAAAAGATAGCTGGTACAGCAATGGGAACAGCGGTAGCTCCAACTTTCGCTAATTTGTTTTTGGCGAAATGGGAAGCAGAGTATATCTATGGGGAAAGAAATCCCTATAGATATGATCTGAGGACATGGTCGAGGTATGTGGACAATGTGCTTGTCATTTGGGCGTCCACCAGGGACAGGTTCGACCGGTTTATGCAGTACCTGGA
Source organism: Hyperolius riggenbachi (assembly GCF_040937935.1). NCBI lineage: Eukaryota > Metazoa > Chordata > Amphibia > Anura > Hyperoliidae > Hyperolius > Hyperolius riggenbachi. The sequence goes on along the minus strand of NC_090650.1, from coordinate 153,145,184 downwards.
TGATAATGTGTTGAATATGCGGTTCACAGGTGAATGGGGAGGTGATCGGGTCGCTTTCCTTGATTTAACACTGGAAGTACAGGGGGATACCCTAATAACTAAGGGGTATAGGAAGAGCACAACGACAAATTCGGTGCTACATAACGACAGTTATCATCCCCCCCCCATGTTAAATCAGCCATCTCATATGGCCAATTTTTGAGGTTAAAAAGAAATAGCACTATTGAACAGGATTTTGAATTACAGTCAGGTGAGATGTACCAGAGATTTGTAGAGCGAGGTTACGAGGCTGCGGTCCTTGATAGGGCTCTGGAGAGAGTAAGAGAGCAGGATAGGAACCAGTTGCTGGAGGGGGCGGAAGACCAGAAATCCCTAGAAGTGAGAGTAAAAGACAATGATAACTTCATCTTTGTGTTTGATTACACACCTATGTCAGGAAAAATTAAGGAAATTATTTTCAAAAATTGGTCCATCTTAGAACGTGACACAGGATTAGGAGATAAGGTGCTTAAAGCACCTACTATAGCTTACAGAAAGGGGTTTACCCTGGGTTCTGTGGTTACCCAAAGCGAGCAGATTCAGCAGCATCAGGATAATTGGCTAAACAGTCGAAGAATAATGGGTAGTTTCCCATGTGGTTTTTGTCCCACTTGTAGCCATATGCTGAGAGCATCTAACGCGAGGTTAGGACATTTGGACGTCCAGATCAAACACTTTATTACATGTAGAACCGCATTCGTCGTTTATGTGCTCTTCTGTCCCTGTCTTCGATATTACATAGGTGAAACCACGCGTCCTATGCGTGAAAGACTTGTGGAACACATCAGGTCTATAAGAAAAGGTGAAGGAGGAGTACCTAGGCTGGTCGAGCATTTTAGTGCGGCGCACGACAGCAACCCTTCACTATTGAGAATGGTAGGCTTGGTGCATGTCCAGAATCCCAAACGGGGAGGGGACCGTGAGAAAATATTGTTGCAGCGAGAAGCTTATCTAATCTCTAAAACCGAGGCCATGGGTCCGTTAGGTTTCAATGATAAAAATGACCTTGCTGTGTTCCTTGAAAGGTACATAAAAGATGACATAGGTTTTTCTGCTCCTAATGTAAATACTAGATATGCATTTATAAATTTGCTGTAAGGGAATATTTGAGGGAGGGTCGAGCTAAATCCAATATGGATCTCCTTGATATACTTCCTTCTTGGGCTGAATCTGTGTTGCCTTTTTTGTTTCATTACACTTGGTGACCTTTTCTCACTTTTCGCTAATGGTTTTGTGATGATCTGCTCGTCTGCCTGTGCAGGCAGGCAGGCAGGCAGTTTTTTGGCCATTGTTTGGGTTTGCATGCAGCAGGACTCTGGAAAGAAGAGCTTCTGTCAGTTTTGTAGCTTGTGCTTGCTGAGGAATTTGCATACATTGTCATGCAAATTGCCTGGCCACATTCAGTGGAGGCGTGTACTATAAGTACTATGTGTTTCCCACAATGCTTGGCTGTTCATAAGGAGTCTTCCTTTGAAACACTCTGGAGAGTGTCAGCCATGCTCTTTGTTTGAAGATCAGCTTAGAGTAATTCCTGGAAACTGTGCTAGGCAGGTTCCCTAGTGCAGTTAGGATTGTTTATCTGTTTTGTTTGTCTGTTGCGATTGTCCTGTCCCAACGGTGGTCGACAGGAAATCGTTCTGATCTCTGTTCTTGGAGTATAGCTGGTGCAGCGGTTGCTACCAGCTATCTCTTCTGATCTGTCTCACTTGGATCGCACTAGCATCTTGCGCTAGCGCTGTGGATCCTTCTGTTCTGTCTCCTTGGATCGCGCTAGCCACTTTCTGCTAGTGCTGTGGATCCTTCTGTTCTGCCTCCCTGGATCGCACTAGCATCCTGCGCTAGTGCTGTGGATCCTTCTGTTCTGCTACTCTGTACCTGGATCGCACACTCGCTTCGCGCTAGTGCTGTGGATCCTTCTGTTCTGTCTTCCTGGATCGCGCTAGCCACTTTCGCTATTGCTGTGGATCCTATCTCTCGCTTGTCCCTGTTTTTCGTGTGTCTGTCTTGTCTGCTACGACTGCTTGCTGGAGGCTCGGTGAGGTAACCGTTAAGCAAGCGTTCGCGTCCTCTGTTTCATGTTTGTCTGTCGATGGTTAGTTAGGCGTGCTTGTCTCTATTGTGCTTATCACGTGGAGACCGCGCATAACCGCGTGCACTGTCGCGAATGAGTGCGGTGTTCGCGGTTAGCTAGCGTTTGTTATTTTCCGCATCTCCTCATTGTATGATTTGCTGTGCCTTTGCTATCCTCGTATTCTGTTCTGATCTGCCTTGTGTCACTTCTGGCAATCGCCTTTCTTGCGGTTGCATTTCTGTTTCGTATCTGCTGTTGTGTGTGCGCGGTCGCGGGGTGGCGACTAGATTGGCGCCCACACATACAATCTGTCCCTTTGCTCGTTCTCACTCGCAATCGCTTCCCTTGCGATTGCGCTCTGCGCTTTGTACAATTTATGTCTGGCATTTGTGGAGGTACAGAGGATTGGTTCCTCTGCACTCCCCAGCGCCATCTGCCGACGGGAATTTCCCTCTACGGGTGCGTAGCACCTTTTGCTGGGTGCCTGCAATTATACGCTTGTGGAGGATTTCCGCCGTATCAGCGCACGCATTGTGCGCTGCTCACGGAGAAAGTTCCACAATCGTTACAGTATGACCAGCCCAACCCAAAACCCCAGTGTAGACGGAATTTCTGATTTGTACGATTTTGTCGAGTTTGGGTCCTGTGTCTTTAAGAGCTTTAAAAGGCTAAATTCAGAGACCAAGGCAGAATTTCTTTCTGAATGTGTGAGGTTTTGCCTGAATCCCACCTTTCAGATTTCTGATCCGTCCACGTCGGCTCTTCTGTTTGCCTATGTGCTCTTAAAAGACGATTTGTTCACCTGGGCATATGATGTGCTAAAAACCAATTCTTGGAATAATAATCTGTATCAGTTTCTTGCAGTGATATTCTCTCACTGGTTTAAACTGCCTGGCTTACCACCTGCTCTGATTGAGTTTTTAGCTGCTGATAGGTCAGCTGATCTTTCCCTTCCATGCAAAACTTTACAGTATGACAATCAGTTCAATGTGTCTGTTGCCACTTCAGGTTTTAAACAGCAGACATGCAAAGTGGCTAAAAAGAGAAAAACTAAAAAACGCAAGCATCAGAATAAAACACTCCCTATTGATGCTTATAATGATGTTGTTCCGTCTCCGGCTTTTTTGCCCCAATCCAAAGCTTATGTGGATCCTGCTATAGGTAGGATCGCACACTATATTAAAGCAGTTAAAAAATCTGTTCTTGTTCCTGAACTCCACCCATATGGAGATTATCTGGATACTGGCCTGTTTGAACCCCCATTTGCTTCCTGGGATGTTGGGGCCTTGCTGGAAGAATTTGATTTTGATTGGAAAGCCGTTTGTGATTCTTACATCGCAAAAAGCAAAAATGTCTTGAATGCTTGTCTCGATTCAATGTACCTTCTGATTGATTCCGATGAATGTGACAAGGATGATGTGGATCTGGTGATCTATGTGTGGCAGACGATTTTGGATGAGTTGCACACACACCAACCAATTGATTCCAATAAAGAGACATCGTTGTCGGATGATTGTTCCTGCCTTTCTGGGGTAAAGCATGTGAGTCTTGACTTTGTGCAATCTGAAATGAATGAGTGTGCCGCTGTGGTTGATTCCTGTGCGAATCCTGAAGCATTCGCTCCTGACAGTGTGCAGTTTGAATCTGTGCGATCTGATGCCTGTTTCTCGGATGTTCCTGCAGATTGTGATCGGCATGAGTCTGGGTCTGCCGGTTTCCTCAAGGATGTGTGGGATCCTTTTTCATTTAGAAACAGATCTTTGAGATCTTCCGTCTGTGACCCTACTATGGGGAAAATTTCTCGACTATGCAGCGACAAAAGTAAAATTAATATGCCTAATAAAGTTTATCCTGTTGATGTCGCTATTTCTTCTGCTAATGAGTCTCTGTCTCACCCTGTTCACACCTGTAAGGACCCGTTGCCTGATGACAGTTGCTCCAGTGTTTCGGTCCTAGATGCCTTGTAGTCTGCTCCGCAGATGGCGGAGGTTTGCGCTATGGAAGCATCAGTTTCACAACCTAAAGTGAATTTTGATTCGCAGGTTTTGCGTTCTGATTCCTCGGATTCGACATTGTTAGCCGAATCTAAGAGTGAGACAGCGCTTCGGTTTTTGCCTTATTCAGAGACGCTTTCTCTGAACCTGCCCTGTACCGTGAATGAAAACATGTTTTCCTTTCACACTGACGTTTGTGAGCCCCTTTCTTGCTCTGAGGGAAGTGCTGATTCTGCACCCTGTACTCTGGATGAGTCAATGTGGCCTTGCTTAGAATCCCCTGCAGTGTCCCTAGAGGCTCGTCTAGGTATTGCCACTATACTCACCTGTTTTTTCTGCAGTTTTGGAGTTACAAGCTAGTTTGACTGCCACACAGAATTCTGGGTACAGTGAGAATGAAGTTAGGGAGTCAGTGTGTGTTCCAGTAAATATACCTGTACATTCCCCTCATGATGATGAGATCCAGTCTCAGTTTGTGGTGGAACCTTCCCTGGGACATCTGCCCTGTCCACAAAATAAAGTTCCAGTTTTGCCCTGTAACATGGATAGTTTAGAATCCTTCTTAGAAAACCTGGAAAATGATGTTCCTGAGGTCTTGTTTGATGCTCTGGAGGTCTCCGAGTTCCTCCCAAACGGTGCAGAACTTGTGGGAGATGTCTCCTGCCCCCCAAGTCCTTCTGAGGTGTTACCCTCTTCCGTGGGCATTGCTGCCTTGCTGGCTACCTTTTCAGCTCTGGTGGAGCTTCAGTCATGGGTAGTCAATGATGAATTTCTGTCAGATACCATTACAGTCATCTTTAAGCCTGAGACCGAGTTTTCTTTTGAAATACCAGTACCTGTGACCTCTACTCGTGATGATTTTCTGCCCGGTCCTGGTTTTGGTCTGGTCGTGCCGGACTCTGAGGTTGGCAGTTCCCCGACATGTCCTGAGGTTTCTCCTGTGCTGGTGTACCCCAGTGTGCTCTGTGACCCAGAAAGCCCAAGTGTGCCTCGGTTACCAGCGTACTCAGATGCTTCCTCGGTGGAGACATGTTCTGATTTAGCCTGCCTGCTTGCATGCCCAGAAGTGGTCCCTGAAAAGTCTTGATCTTGATGGGTGTCCTCGTAATTCGGAGTCTGGAATTTGTCATTGGTTCCATAGGGGTTCTTGATAGTTCTCCATGTGAGCCTGGTGATTGTTCTGCCCTCTTGGGATCTCTGTGGAGCTTCAAAAGGTTCTGGGAGATTCTGGGAGACATTTTGCTTGGTACCCTGGATAAGATCAACGGTGGCTTTTGTGTTGTAAGGGACACTTCGAACAGGCTTTGTGGCAGATTCGGTATTTTCGGACGCTCCTTGGAAGGTGGTGGGTATTGTCTGGAGGGTGTCGATTGCTTCTTCTCTGGTATCCACAGTCCTGATGGGTGTTACGCTGAGACTTGTAGTGCTGATGGGCATGTTTTGGTGGCTTCTGTTTCAGATGAGGTCGGTTTCGGGTGGACTGACTCTGGAATTGGACCTTGTCAGGCTGTCCCGACCTTCATGAGTCTTTGGTTGGAGTCTTTTGCTAATAGCAGTTTTGAGGGTCGTCTGGAATTCGAGCACGGAGGGGGGGTACTGTGATGATCTGCTCGGCTGCCTGTGCAGGCAGGCAGTTTTTTGGCCATTGTTTGGGTTTGCATGCTGCAGGACTCTGGAAAGAAGAGCTTCTGTCAGTTTCGCAGCTTGTGCTTGCTGAGGAATTTGCATACGTTGTCATGCAAATTGCCTGGCCACATTCATTGGAGGCGTGTACTATAAGTACTATGTGTTTCCCACAATGCTTGGCTGTTCATAAGGAGTCTTCCTGTGAAACACTCCGGAGAGTGTCAGCCATGATCTTTGTTTGAAGATCAGCTTAGAGTAATTCCTGGAAACTGTGCTAGGCAGGTTCCCTAGTGCAGTTAGGATTGTTTATCAGTTTTGTTTGTCTGTTGCGATTGTCCTGTCCCAACGGTGGACAACAGGAAATGGTTCTGATCTCTGTTCTTGGAGTATAGCTGGTGCAGCGGTTGCTACCAGCTATCTCTTCTGATCTGTCTCATTTGGATCGCACTAGCATCTTGCGCTAGCGCTGTGGATCCTTCTGTTCTGTCTCCTTGGATCGCGCTAGCCACTTTCCGCTAGTGCTGTGGATCCTTCTGTTCTGCCTCCCTGGATCGCACTAGCATCCTGCGCTAGTGCTGTGGATCCTTCTGTTCTGCTACTCTATACCTGGATCGCACTTGCTTCGCGCTAGTGCTGTGGATCCTTCTGTTCTGTCTTCCTGGATCGCGCTAGCCACTTTCGCTAGTGCTGTGGATCCTATCTCTCGCTTGTCCCTGTTTTTCATGTGTCTGTCTTGTCTGCTACGACCGCTTGCTGGAGGCTCGGTGAGGTAACCGTTAAGCAAGCGTTTGCGTCCTCTGTTTCATGTTTGTCTGTCGATGGTTAGTTAGGCGTGCTTGTCTCTATTGTGCTTATCACGTGGAGACCGCGCATAACCGCGTGCACTGTTGCGAATGAGTGCGGTGTTCGCGGTTAGCTAGCGTTTGTTATTTTCCGCATCTCCTCATTGTATGATTTGCTGTGCCTTTGCTATCCTCGTATTCTTTTCTGATCTGCCTTGTGTCACTTCTGGCAATCGCCTTTCTTGCGGTTGCGTTTCTGTTTCGTATCTGCTGTTGTGTGTGCGCGGTCGCGGGGTGGCGACTAGATTGGCGCACACACATACAATCTGTCCCTTTGCTCGTTCTCACTCGCAATCGCTTCCCTTGCGATTGCATTCTGCGCTTCGTACAATTCCTGTCTGGCATTTGTGGAGGTACAGAGGATTAGTTCCTCTGCACTCCCCAGCGCCATCTGCCGACAGGAACTTCCCTCTACGGGTGCGTAGCACCTTTTGCTGGGTGCCTGCAATTATACGCTTGTGGAGGATTTCCGCCGTATCAGCGCACGCGTTGTGCGCTGCTCACGGAGAAAGTTCCACAATCGTTACAGGTTTCTGTAATTACTTATATGTATGAGTTACCGTGTCTCCTATCCTGAGTATCCTTCCAGGTTGTATGCACAGGCCGCCAGGCCATTGCTCCCCCTGGTTGGTCAGTAACCCTGTACTAATGAGCAAAAAGTTTTTTTGCTAGGGATTGGCAGCATAATGTATCCCACGCGGATGAATGGACGCATGGTGTGTGACGTTCAGCTGTGGGAGGCAGCCAACCCATATATGTCGCATGCGCATGCGTATTTTTGTATGCATGCGGCCGCGTCATGCGTACAGGAGAATCTGATTGGCCGGTGGGATCATGTGAGCGCACCCAGAAGTTCTTTAAAAGGGAAGCGCTGTCTTGCTGGCGTGGAGCTCCTGTCCCACGCTGCCAAGATCTGAAGGGTCCTTGATGATGCATCTCTGATGTGAAACAATTGTTGACCGAGGGGTCTCTATGCTGGGTGCACCTGGATGGAGTGAAGTATTGCCTTTTTGCTGTCAAATCTGTTGGAATGTTTGCTGTAATGCATCATTAAACACAGAGGTGTGCATTTTACTGGTGTCCACGTTTTTCTTTGCATGTGATGAACAAGATTGAACTGTTGTTTTCTTAAACGTGGAGGCACAGAGAAGTTGCAAGAGCTGTGTCGGTTTCAAGTTATTACCTGTTTTTCCACAAGGCCTCATTGTGTGCACACATTGCTGTTTTCATCTTTGAATTTGCCACCCGACGCGTAACAGGCCGCCCCCCCCCGAGACCCCTGCGCAGCCTGGCCAATCAGTGCCAGGCAGCGCTGAGGGGTGGATCGGGACTCCCTCTGACGTCATGACGTCGGTGACGTCATCACAATCTTCAGCATGGCGACGGGGGAAGCCAAACAGGAAATCCCATTCTGAACGGGATTTCCTGTTTGCTCTGATCGCCAGAGGCGATCGGCAGGGGCGGGGGGATGGCGCTGCTCAGCAGCTATCAGGTAGCTAGCACTAGGCTAGCTACATGATTTAACAAAAAATAAATAAAAAAATAGTGCTGCGCAGCCACCCTGGCGCAGCCAATAGAACGCCAGGGTGGTTGGCACACTTCTGTTTTGCATAGCATAGTAATAAGGAACTTTATTCCTAGGAGTTCTGGTTTACCATGAGCTTGTTGGACAATCTGTAACTCAACTTTTAAAGTATTAATTGTACACATAAAACACAAGGAACACAGCAAACTCACATTGTGGTTCCTTGCAGACAGGACCCAAATTCATCCAATGTGATGTTCTGAGTGAGGAATTTCAGACCAAAGTTATGGCTACAGTGCGGAGGTCTTGTTGGATATCTCTGTGCATTTTTGTGGAATAGAGGCCTCTGGCAGCATTTAATTTTATGATCTGCTTGTGTGTTTGAGAGCACCTGTATTCTTCAGACTTTATTGTTATACATTTGTGCACTTCTGTCACCTTTCAGCCTAGTACAAAATATTTGTCTGACCACTATGTGTTTTCAATTTTGCACTTAATAATAGAAAATAGAGTTTATAGGCTTTATTCAGATTCAGCTTTTGGATAGTATGGGTGTCTTAACTTGTGTGACTTTTTAGGTCAATAGAAGTATGCTTTATTGGGGATTTAGCAGTATTCATTCATTAAATCTTAGTGATGAAAAAGCAAAGCAAACATTTCCAACAACACAGCTGAGAGATATTAATTTTATCCTAACACGTAGAGCAACTGGGCAGAGCACAACAATTTGAATGTGTGTTGTATAATGTGATATTTCACAGGCCTACTGTTTATATACTCTGTGTTAGTTCACGGTTTGTGTTGTGGTTTGCGCATGAATGATCATAGCACAAATTCTCTTCTCAACTATGTCAGGAAGATGAAGAGTTTATAATACACTGGGTGAATATAATTATTCTTTATTTTTAAAGAAAATCTTCTTTCTAATTATTTTTCAGTAAAACCATAAGCATTTTTTGTAGATTATTATACAGTATTAGTTTGAACCTGAACAACACATTTTCATGTTCTTCCAGAATCTTTTACAAAGTAATATTACCCTACCTGACTAACGTGTTGCACAGACCATAATAAAACTCTGTTCTGTTAGAATATGAGTTAATTCCCAAATTTCATCTTTTACCTTGGTTGCTTGAAAATAAAGAATAAACTCAATATACATTATAATACACAATATACTGTATTTTTGGAAATATAAGACATTCTGGGCTATAAGACGCACCTAGGTTTAGATGGTGAAAGCCAAGGAAAATAAATTATACTAAGCCTGGTGCCTCCATAGTCCAGGAGCATCTTGTAGATGTTCTCCCCCCCAATTATTGTGTGCCCATGTGTCCTTCTTTGTCTCTTATGTGCTCTCCTGTGTCCCCTATGTGTCCCCATGTGCCCTCTGTCCCACTTGTGTTGTCCTCCATGCCTTAGTTGGCCCTCCTGTGTCCTTGTCTGCCCTCCTTTGTCTTCATCTTTACCCCTTTGTGGCCGTTTGTTCCCCTCTCTGCCCTCCCGTGTCTTGCTGTCTTCCCCTTTGTGGCAGTTTATCTCCCTATCTGCCCTCCTATGTCCTCCTTTGTGGACATTTGTCCCCTTCTCTTCCCTGCTGTGCCCCCCCCCCCTTGTGGCCGTTTGCCCCCCTCTCTGCCCACTGTGTTCCACTTTGTGGCCATTTGTCTCCCTCTCTGCCCTCCTGTGTCCCCACCGTTACCCGTGTATAATAGTGCCAAGTGGAGTTTTTCCACTGTTTTCTCCATGATTGTCATTGGAGCCTCCATTTAACCATGTAACAATTATCTCTGCAATGGTAGTGCTGCATCAGTATAACCTTAGCTTCTTCATTATTTAGGGCAATCATTTAGTTTGGGGATTGTCCTATTAAGCAAACATGAATTTCCACTTTTTAGTTAAATTATGCAAATGCATGTTTGTTTCACATACACATTTAGAGGATACAGCCAAGCATGTTAAAATAAAGATCCACTTACCTGGGGCTTCTTCCAGCCCGTAGCAGCCGTCCTGTGCCCTCGCCGCAGCTTCGGTGGCTCCCGGTTTTCTCCGCTGGCGCAGCCGACCTCGCCAGGTCGGTTTCAGGGTCGGCTTCTTCTGCGCTCCATCTCGCGGGTCACGTGGTCTCTCCGACATCATCAGGGCGGTACTGCGCAGTACCGTCCTGATGATGTTGGAGAGACCACGTGACCCACGCGGTGGAGCGCAGAAGAAGCCGACCCAGGACCCGACCTAGCGAGGTGCCAGCGGAGAAAACCGGGAGCCACCAGAGCTGCGGCGAGGGCACAGGACGGCTGCCACAGGCTGGAGGAAGCTCCCAGGTAAGTGGATCTTTTTTTTTTTTACATGCTTGGATCACTCTTTTAAGGTTTGAGTAATGGTAGAAAATACATAGGCCCATATGCAATTTACTTTTTCTCTGGAGTTTTTATCCTAGGTGATATTTTTAAACTTGTCAATAAAATGCCTTTTAAGCCACCAGCAAGAAAGAAAATGCTCAACATTATTTTGATCTTTTTCTTACATCTACGTTTTGGTACTTTTTTTTAGTTGAAAAGTGCTGGAAAGTTATTTTATATCAAAGATGAAAAATTATCTCCTAGGACAAAACTCAGGTGAAAATGTGAATTGCACATGGGCCCTTATGTTTTTATTATCTTTATATCTTTAAAGAGGTATTGTCACCATCAAAATCAAATTTCAACAGCAACTGGCCTGAGTGTATTAACTACTTGCTGCATGCCGTGCAGTATATTCACGGCCCTTTAAAAAAGACAGGATGCAGCAGGGCCGTGAAAACAAGTCTGCAGCGGCATGCAGCCGCCGCTCGCTCCCGTTTGCGCGTGCACGCGCACCGCCGTTACCGCCGCTTAGAGGGGAAGTTAATGAATGGGACCGCAGGTCCCATTCATAAATCGAAGTCCCCGATTCAATGAATACCAGCGTCTACGAGACGCCGGCATTCATTGTATCTTCCTGTGTTACACAGCCACGGATTACTTCCGATTCACGTGCTTACGTACGTGAATCGGAAATGACGACTGAGGACATCTTGTGGCCAAATAGTATATTGCACCAAAATTGCTTTTTATTTAATAAAAATCCCCACACTGACTGATATAATTAACTATTTCCCTCCCACACCCTCCCATAATACCCAAACTTTTTTTTTTATTTATAAAAGGGGGAAAAAAAATACATAAAAAAAAATATATAAGTAGTTACCTTAGGGCCTGAACTTTTTAAAAATGTATGTCAAGGCAGTATATTACTATTAATTTTTAATTTATGGGCTTGTAATTAGTGATGGACGCAAAACTGAAAAAATGCACCTTTTTTTCCAAATGAAATATTGGCACCATACATTGTACTAGGGAAATTTTTTGAACGTTGCAATAACCGGGACAAAAGGGCACATAAAATGTGTGGCTTTTATCCACAGTAGAATGTTTTAGTTTAACACTATAATGGTCAAAAACTGAAAAATAATGCATTTTATAATTTTTTCTTATTATTATTCATGTTAAAATGCATTTAGGATAAAATAATTCTTGGCATACTGTAACTCCCAAAGAAAGCCTAATTGGTGGCAAGAAAAACAAAATATAGATCATTACGCTGTGATTAGTAGTGATTAAGTTATTGGTAAAAGAAAGGGAGGAGCGCTGACAGGTGAAAATTGCTCTGGTCCACAAGAGGAAAAATGCCTCAGGTGTCAAGTGGTTAAGTGACAAAGATGCTAATCCTGCATTCAAAACGTTTTCTGCTGTTATGATTTGGAGTTATCACATAATTAAGTAGCACTTCTACCTTTGGTAGTCAGTGACAAGCAGTTGCATGCTGGGGGTTCTTTTTATCTATAATATATATCTATAATATATTTTTCCTCTTCCATTTATTTCCCTGCCTAGCTGCTTATCTGAAACACGATCCCCTGCTCACTTGTGTTTACAAGCAAGGCTGAGGTGACTCAGCGATTGGAGGAGAACAGAATTCTCTTCATTTGCTATATAACATTCACTGAAATCAAAACGTGGACAGTACAATACATGTGTTATGTAAGTAGAGGAAGTATTTATCTACTTATGTATGTGTTTTTTTTCCCTGGCATAGTATGGCTAATCCTACCGCTTTAACAAATCTTATTTTATAAATATACTCAAGGTGTAATGGTTCCTTTTATTGAAATTCAAAAAGGTGGCAAATATTAGCCTTAACATAATCTCAAAAATAAATTTTTCATTTATTAACCACTTCAGGACGAGGGCAGTTTTCACATATCAGCACTGCTCCCATTCATTCGCCAATAACTGTATTACTACTTATCACACCTAAATGATCTATATATTTTTTTCAGGACTTTTCAGTCTTGTAGTGTTTTTTCAGGCTTTTAGTGTGTAATAATTTTGTTTAGTAATTACCTTATTTTCTATGCATTTTAAAAGGAAAATAAGGGAAAAAATAGAAAATGTTATTTGCTTATCCATCCTGGTTATTACAACATTTAGCACAAAAAGGGTAAAGAGGCGGCAAGAATGAATACAACTTTGTTAAAAGCACAATAAAATAAGACAATAAGAGGGGGCTTACCTCTCTAATGACACTAACAAGGATTAAAGGGACCCTGAGAAGTCCCCTAAAATCAAAAATTTTACTTACCTTGGGCTTCCTCCAGCCCATCGTAGGCTGCGAGGTCCCCCGTCGTCATCCTGGCTCCTTTCCGTGTCCCTCCGGTGGCTCCCGTTATTGGCGACACCTGGGCCGGGTGTTGGGCCGGCTCTTCCTGGTTTCTTCCCGGCCGCCATGATGACGCATAGAGGCTAGCGTGATGATGAGGAGTGTCAGAAACCAGGAAGAGTCGGCCCGACACCCGTTCCGGGTGTCGCCGGTAATGGAAGCCGCCAGAAGGATTTTTTTTTTTTTTAGGGGACTGCTCAGGGTCCCTTTAAACAACAAAAAGATTTTTATTTGCACAGGCAAAACGTTTCATAGGTCCTGCCCACCTCCTCAGGCCACTAACAGTGCCACTTCAAACAAGCCAGATAGCCAGGGACACCTTTTTTTCCCTAAGGTGATCCTTCACCCCACCCCCCACATTACAACATTTAGATTATGATCCTAGTATAATGTATGGTGACAATATTGTATTTGGAAATAAAGGTGTCTTTTTCTGTGGTTTTTTTTTTTGCCTTTCTCATGGTACACTATAAATGATTACAAGACTGTATTTGCAAAAAATAATAGTAATATAATGCAATCCCCTCTCATAGGGTGATGCCTGTGAGAGAGGATCGCCCTGACTGGCTGGTGGGGGAGGGAGAAATAATTTAAAAATATGCATTTTATTAAAAAGAAAAATAAATAAATAAAAAAAAAATAAGCATGCCAGCAGCAACCAGAGCCCATCAACAGAAAGCTCTGTTGGTGGGAAGAAAAAGGGAAGGGATCCATCTGTATGTGCAGTTGTATGGCTCTGCAGCAAGCTGATAAAGCTGCAGAGCACTGGTCGTGGGGGAGGTGGTAGGAGTTTAAGCCTGTGGTCCTTAAGTGGTTAAGAGTAAAACTTCCATCCTTATTTTGTTGAATGTGAATTGAAGCATGAAAACACCCATAATTCAAAATAAAATGTCAAATATCTTTTTTTTTTTCAGACAAAGCACAAGGAATATCCTCAGTACTTGTTTTAATATCCTTTTTTTTTTTCGTTCAAACAACTTTTAATAGGTTTTAAAGACAACTGTACAGATTTTCACTCATTTTCAGTTTAAAATTATGTTGCAGGTATTAAGTACAAAATATTGTCTTGACTTTTTGCTTATAACATCATCCAAGGAGAGAACGTTCCCCTTATCAACCCCTCCCTCCGGTTGCTCCTCCGCTTAGTAGACTTCTGAATGTGTCTGCTAGGCCATAGCTTTCGCAGGCATTCATTCAACTATCCATTACATTCAGTTTACCTAATGTTCCCGGACAATTGTTTAGTTTAATACCAGCTGGAATATATGAATGGACTCATGAATTCTTTAAGCTTGGCTCCATAAAACATATGACAAATAAATGGTTTCCATTTTGAGAAAAACCTTTTAGTTTTTTTCTCAACATGTGTAGTGACATCCAGTATTTCTGTTTGTAGGAGTTGCAAGAGTTTTTCTTTGCCATCAAACATGGTGAACACTGTTGGATAGATCCACCCATTGTAGATGGCTTTTCTAGCTGCCAATAGTATTAAATGTGCTCTACCCAAGGCTTTTGAAGTGACCTTCTTTTCCCATCACATTGTCGCAATGGAATAGATACAAAAGGGGATCTATAACATAGTTGTTTTTACTTATTATGGTTACAAAAAATGAGAGAATTGTTGCCAGTAGCAGGTTAGTTTGGGGCAGTGCCATACACAGTGAAGCATATTTGCTTTATCATGACCACACTTTAGACATTTCTCTGCATAGCCCTGAGGAGAAGATCTACGCGTAGGTAATGCGGCAACGCGTATCTTTGTACGTGTTGCGGTCCGCAATAGCGCTAATTACAGTCGGGAATGCAGAAAAAGATACGTGTGGCCAGTCCTGACGGGCCTGTCGGCAAAAACGAAACTAGCTGGCAGCGGGGGACCAGAGAATTAGTGAGTGGCTCAGAGGGCACAAGACTGCTGCAGGGGGCTGGTATAAGCCCCAGGTGAGTAAAACTCATTTTTTTTCTGGCTTAAGGTTCACTTTAAGTTGTTAAATATCTAAGTGTTTAAATAGTAGTGATATCGTTTGCATTGGGTACAATAATCTTCAGAAACTGACCATTTTTACTAATACAGTGCATCCCAGAAAAGCCAATGGGAGCCCCATGCAACGTTCAAATTGTTCTTTTAGACTTTTCAGCAATGGCTTTATGTTTAGAGGGTAAAGAGTGACAGGGTCACGTTCAACCTTTATTCCCAAATAGGTGATATGTCCTGTTGTTATTTGTTATTATTATGGGGAAGAGTGGAGGTGGTGTAGCATTCTTGGATAAGTATATCACTTCACTTTTATGGTTATTGATCCTAAACCTTGACATAGCCCCTATATCCCGTATTATTTCTAGGATGGTGTGTATTTGGCTAAGAGGATCATTCAAAAATAATAAAGTATTGTCTAAGAAGACAGCCTGGGAAACTAGAACATTATTTATTGTCACCACCCTTATTTTTTTGCCAGAATCCGCAACAATGGCTCTAGGGCTATGTTAAACAAAAGGGGTGACAATGGACACCCTTGCCTCGTACCTCTTTCAGTCTTGAATGGAGTCAACGGGTTTCCCGGAGTATAAAACCTGGTGCATGGATCTAGATATATCATATTAACTAATGATAGGGAAATGCCTGAGAATCCCATTTTATGTAGGGGGCCTGCAACCAAATCTTTTGATCTTGGTTTATGAGTGAAATAGGTTGTTAGGATTCTGCTAACTGGTGGTCCTTACCTTCTTTATGAAGCAGCTTAATGTATGCTTACCTGCCTGATTGAATTGGGATCTGCTTCTTACTCACGGTTTGGTAGACTTGTTTTAGGGCAGGTGCAACTTCTTGGTAGAGTATTTTATACAATTCTACTGGTAGCCCATCAGAGCCTGGTGATTTATGGTCGGATAGCAATTTTATAGTAGCAATTATTTCACTTTCCGTAATATCTCCATTAAGGGAATCTAGATATTCCTGTGCTAGGACTGTCAAGTATTCCATATTTAACTATTTACCTACTTGGTTGTGATCGGCGACATCAGGTATGGCATATCATTTTTCATAAAAGCTGCAAAATAATGTATTGATTTCTTTTGGATCTATAGTGAAGTCCCCAGCTGCATTTTGTAATTTATGCACTATTAAGGGAGGTTGCTTTCCTTTAGCCATAATAGCCAGTATCTTTCCCGCTTTCCACCCATATTTATAGTATTGCAGGTCTTTATATGGTTTGGTCAAAGTTTCCATTTGTCTGTACCATTTATCCATCACCATTTTGGCTTTTACCCACTTATCTCTATGTTGTGCAGTCGGTTGTTCCTTATATCTAAGATAGGCTTGCCTCGACAAGGCCATAGATACAATATATTCCTTTGTTGTCTTTTTTTTTTTGTCACTGTACATGCTATAATTTTGCCTAGTATCACTGTTTTAGCAGTATCCGAAAAGAGCGTAGGATTATCTCTATGTGCTATATTATGTGTACTATATTCCAGCCACCATACTTGTAATGATTGTTGAAAACTATCATTGCCGTAGAAATGTTGCGGGAATCGCCAAATGGTGTCAGATCCCCCCTCTATCTTTGAATAAAGATGTATCTGTACCGGACTGTGGTCAGATATGATTACGGCCGGAGCGGTCGCTCAGGGCACCAGCTTACAAGGGCGCACAGTACAGTCGCCGCCCTGTCTCTCCCCGCTACCGCTTCGTCTGTAATTAAAGCAGGACTAGAAGAAAATGGCCACCGATGTCCACAAATGCGGACATCGGCGGCCATTTTGTTGTAGACCTACTCTAACTACAGATGGAGGAGGGGTGGAGATCAGGGAGAGAAGAGTGACGTTGGCGTTGGGTGGTCCGCTCTTCCTCCGTGCCTGCTGCCGGTGAGCCCCATGCCTCCCAACATTGCTCCTCTGCTCTTCCTCTACCTTCACAGGTCATGCAGTCACTACAGCACATTTAGCCATCTCCGCATCTCCACACACTGCTTTCTTCCTTTAGGCATCCCTTGCATACACCTTACCTCACTTCTACTATTTATCACTATACCCTTTTCTGCTTGCCTGCTTGGCCTTAATCATTTTGACATCATGATTATTTTTGTACCCTCCTTGGGATTGTTGTGAATATACACGCACGCACGCACGCACGCACGCATGCACGCACGCACACATACACACACACACACACACACACACACACACACACACACACACACACACATATACTATACTATACTATACTATACTTGGCTACCTATACTGAGGGGACCTACACATTGACTTCCTATACAGGGGGCACCTATGCCCTGTTACCTATATAGAGGGGACCTACACCTGACTTCCTATACTGGGGGCACCTATAGCTGGCTACCTGTACTGAGGGCACCTACACCTGGCTACCTATACTGAGGGCACCAACACCTGGATACCTATACTGGAGGCACCTACGCCTGGCTACCTATACTGGAGGCACCTACCCCTGGCTACCTATGGGGGGACCTACACCTTACTCCCTATACTGGGGGCACCTATGCTTGGCTACCTATATTTAGGACACCTACACATGAGATCCTATACTGAGAGCACCTATACCTGGCTACTTACCTGCCTATACTGAGTCTGAGAGTGTTTTTTTTTTTGGGGGGGGACAGACCGCGGCTATAACGCACAGTGCAAAGTGTGTGTGTGTGTGTGTGTGTGTGTGTGTGTGTATGTGTAGGATGAAGGAGGGAGGGGGGGCACCAAAATCAGGTTTCGCTCAGGGCACTGTGAAACCTAAGGCCAGCCCTGGATATGACCATGTCCAGGACATTTGCTGACTCCAGTCTATTGAGTATATGGGGTCCCATACAAATATAATCTATTCTAGAGAAGGCTGCATGTACAGGGGAGTGAAATATGTATTTCGTGTCATGTGGATGTAAAAATCTCCACGAGTCTGTTAATTCTAATTGTGTGGAAAAATCAGCCAACAATGTGGGCTTTGTCCTGTGAGTATCTCTGTCCCCTGTGCATGATCTGTCTTCCGCTGCGGAGATTACACCTTTTTTATTTCCTCCAGTAATAATATTTTGTAAATTCAGCTGCATGAGCTTATAGTTTAGCCCCTTCATAAAATGTGCATGCTCAGTATTAGGTGCATAGACATTCATGATGCAGAATTCATTACCTGGAATTTTTAGTACAACATGGTGCCATCTGCCCTCAGCATCATGTTCAACAGTACTCACCATTGCCTGTAGTTGCTTGCTGATGAGAATAACTGTCCCAGCGTTCCTGCCCAGTGCTGGAGATCCTACACACTTCACACACAATAAAGTGATGTCCACATTTAGCTTTTTAAGATGTCGGAGCATTTGTGACCTCTTATTTGGTGACCTCAGCACCATAACATTCCAGGATATTATTGTTATTAACTGATTACGAACAATATTTAGAATCACAGTTTTGTTGTACATAGACCTGCTTCAGACAAATGGCTCCCTATGCATCATTGTTATTTCTACATTCTACTTTCCCCTGCATTCCTAAGATGCTATATGTTACCATGCGAGAGGAGCAACCTTCCCCAAAAACCCAAACAAAGTTAGCTACTGTGACAAAACCATAAACATTATCACAAAATAGTCCCAAATACATGGGAGAGTTCCAGTTGGTGTTAGTATAGTAGCTGAAAACAGTATCACAGAAAAAACTTTCCAAAGAAAATTCAACAATCCTTTTGTTGAGTGCACTTCACTTCTTCCCTGCATTACCTTTACTCTTTTTTGTTACTTCAGCCGTTTGAGCTGTGCAGGTTTACTGGGGGATAAGTTCCACAGGTCATTATGATATTTGCATAGGCGATGTATAAAAAGGAACCATCAGGGTGCAAAGGAACGGACTGACCTACTTCCCGTAACATGAGTAAAATAAGTAACAGTAAGGAGGAGGAGAGCACTTTAAGATGAAAATATACTTATCCATCATTGTTCAGTGCCATCTTGATTTATATAGACACCCATTACATGTTTTGTTCTGAGTTTCTTTGTGTTATGGGATGGTCTGGTGGTGAGCTTAGTAGATTGAGATGCAGTTTTGCAGGTCTTGGGTCTTTAAAGATGCATATTGTACCATCATTTTCCGTGATTTTTAGCTTTGCAGGATACAACAGAGCAAAACAGCTCAGTGAAGGCCACACTAAATGCTTGTCGCTTCTTCGTGACATAGATTAGTCATTGAATAGTCTGAGGTGGGAGCCATCATTTTGTAATGGTCCCCCATTCGATTTGAATTTATTAAGGATCTTGGTTTTATCATTAAAATCAAGATAACGAGCCATAATCATTCTCGGGGGCCTACCCCAATCCACATCCCTAGGTGGGCTCACTCTGTGTGCACGCTTTACCTGGAATGTCCCTTGTAAGCCCAGCAAAGCAGGCAGGGTGGTTTTATAGAAAAATTGTAACTCAGCAGGCTTGTGTTTCTCTGCTAGGCCCACTATGCGGAGGTTGTTCCGGCGAGAACGATTTTCTAAGTCCTCCATTCGGTCGTGCAGCATCTTATGTTGCTCAGAATCATACAGCTTTCATTTCGCTATAGCCAGCTCTGTCTCACAGTCATGGTTGCATTTCTGTGCACTGTCTAGCCTGTCAGCATGTCTTTGTAGCTCTTGTGTCACACCCACCAAAGATTTAGTCACAGCTTCCTTTACGAAAGTCTACAGATCTGGATTTATCTGCCTCACCACCTCTTTTGCTAACTCCCGGTAATCCACCTGTTGGCCAGAGAATTTCCCTCTGTCTTCCTCACTATCTATGGCCCAGTCAGTATACTCTTTGTCTCTATCTGGGCTGCGTGATTTGCATTTGTTTGGTGGTGCCATCTTGGATTAAGAAGCGGCCGTCTCCCGATCCCCCTGCTTACACGCGGATTGCATTAAATAGCGGTCCATATATAGTTCCCGGTTTCCTTGCCAGGTTTGTACCACCCTAGGTTGCTCACCTACGGGCGTTTGCAGGCTAGTTTGCCCTGTGAAGTGTCATGGCTTAGCAGAGCTCCTTCAGCCGCCTCTCACCATGCAGGCGTTGGAACTGGAGGTGTCTTAATGTCCATATTAAATCATCTATAAGCCAAGGCAATAGCTTTTTGAGTGGTTAAGTAATAGGAGTGGCATGGAACAAGAGAATAGAGTATATATTTTGGTCTTGTAAGGATCTGCACTTGCAGATTCTTATCATAACCATGCAGGAGCAAAAAATTGCATATAAGAAAATACTGAGGTCTGCACAGGTTGGATTTGAAGGTGAAAACTTGTTTTTTTTACATAAGTGCAGCAATTCAAATATACAACCACAATACACTTCCAATCATACAATTGGAGACAAATCTGATGAACCACAATATCAGAACCCCTCTAGCTGACTAACTATACAGATATTTACAACAGCAAATGAGCAACACGAATCACAAAATATATACAATAGCCACGCACAAAAGATGGATCACACAATATATATAGAAATGGATAAAGCTAATCGGCATACAGGAAACAAGTCAGGCAGCCGATAATCAAATCAGACAATAAGAATACATCATTAGGCAAGAATAGTCGGGATAGCAAGAGTCAATGCCAGGAGATCAGAGTTCAAGAACAAGGATCAGGGAGCACAGGAAAAAGGCAAGTCACAAAGGCCCAAACAATAAATAAAAATTTCCATTCAGTGGTGTAGTTAAAAAACACCAAAACCTGCCAATAGTTTAAGTTGAGGAGAGGAGGAGTTTGTTAGTGACTACTATTCAAAGATTTATAGAGGTGATTATAGCAATGAGGACCTAATACAGCAGTTGAAGAAGGGCCAGTACTTCATCCAGAAAACAGAAAAGTCAGAAACAACTAATTGTCCGCATTATCTTATTTCCCTCACTGACTGACTGCACTGAGAAAAATCAAGATAGCTGCCACAGGACACAAAAATAGCAAAAAAAAAAAAAAAGAGCAAAATCTGGCCAGAATGATGAGATAACAGAATGCACTAGAAAAACTATGTCAGTTGGGTGCCTAGAGCATGGCAGAGACTTACTTTTAGTCCCCCATGTAACATGTACAGGATATGTCCATGCAATTAGATCTTTTGAGGAATAAAAACAATAGAAATTGAATATGCAGCAGGATTTACTATACCTAATACTTTGGACTGGTCTTATTTATTTGTCTATATATGTGATTTTTTTTCAGTAAGTCATAGTAAAAATAGAGGCTTAAAGCCATAGTTTTGTTTTGCAACTTCAAAACAATGTAAAATGGTATTTAATGGCTTGCATATGCTGTTGACATGCTATTTAAAGGTGGCATCCAAAGACGGGTTGTCTTTGTTTTCCACATATGTTAGCAATATGTGGTTTATGACTGTGTGGTGTTTTTTCAGTACTTTCAGTCTAAAAGTATTTTGTATGTCCCAATGCAAATTCACCATGTTTGTTAAAATGCAGACCAAAGCTGTCAAAGAAAAAGACCATAAAAGTGCTAAAAAGGTACAAGAATTGTGAACCTACCTTAAAGACCATAAACTGCACACCATTTCAACATGCTGGAATGTCTGTAAACACAACGTTTAGGTTTATAATATTAGGTAGTTTAGGTCAGATTGTTGAACATGCTAGTATTTTTAACTTTCTGTAATGACCATGCAAAGACAACTTGAAATGGAAGGACTCACTAAAACAGATTTTGGAGCTAACTTACTTGATTGGTGTTTTGTAAGTTGAGGTACATAATCACACCACTCTGGTCTTCTCCAGAGCCTTTGATGGTGAGGCAGGCTGTTGTGTTGCTGGTTGGCGCCAGTTTGAAAACCACACCAATATATTCTCAAGAAAATTAAAATATTGTGTTGACCCGCATTTGCAAGCACACAATATAGAGAAGCTTTGCCAGGGGGAAGCGGAGAATGTTCCCTGCTTTATTTGCTTTGCAAAGACTTTATTATACAAGACACTAGTAATTTGTCCAGCAACCTGCAATGTTATCTATTTACTTCAGTGACGTGTAACCTTGCCTTCCACTAACTTCTAACCTGTCATTTCTTTATTAGTTTTTTTTTTTTTTTTTTGCTTCGTTTAACCTTCCAAAGCAGAAATGCAAATTTTGAGTTCTATACCACCTTAACCAGATAAGGTTCCTGATAATCTTGACACTTCAGCTGTGTCTCTATAGATAAAGCAATACATTTGTAACTTTTTAATCACTTACTGCCATCTAAGATATAGATAGATAGATAGATAGATAGATAGATAGATAGATAGATAGATAGATAGATAGATAGAGTGGCTTGCAAAAGTATTCGGCTCCCTTGAAGTTTTCCACATTTTGTCATATTACTGCCGCAAACATGAATCAATTTTATTGGAAATCCATGTGAAAGACCAATACAAAGTGGTACACATGAGAAGTGGAACGGAAATCATACAGGATTCCAAACATTTTTTACAAATAAATAACTGCAAAGTGGGGTGTGCGTAATTATTCAGCCCCCTGAGTCAATACTTTGTAGAACCACCTTTTGCTGCAATTACAGCTGCCAGTCTTTTAGGGTATGTCTCTACCAGCTTTGCACATCTAGAGACTGAAATCCTTGCCCATTCTTCTTTGCAAAACAGCTCCAGCTCAGTCAGATTAGATGGACAGCGTTTGTGAACAGCAGTTTTCAGATCTTGCCACAGATTCTCGATTGGATTTAGATCTGGACTTTGACTGGGCCATTCAAACACATGGATATGTTTTGTTTTAAACCATTCCATTGGTGCCCTGGCTTTATGTTTAGGGTCATTGTCCTGCTGGAAGGTGAACCTCCGCCCCAGTCTCAAGTCTTTTGCAGACTCCAAGAGGTTTTCTTCCAAGATTGCCCTATATTTGGCTCCTTCCATCTTCCCATCAACTCTGACCAGCTTCCCTGTCCCTGCTGAAGAGAAGCACCCCAGAGCATGATGCTGCCACCACCATATTTGACAGTGGGGATGGTGTGTTCAGAGTGATGTGCAGTGTTAGTTTTCTGCCACACATAGCGTTTTGCATTTTGGCCAAAAAGTTCCATTTTGGTTTCATCTGACCAGAGCACCTTCTTCCACATGTTTGCTGTGTCCCCCACATGGCTTGTGGCAAACTGCAAACGGGACTTCTTATGCTTTTCTGTTAACAATGGCTTTCTTCTTGCCACTCTTCCATAAAGGCCAACTTTGTGCAGTGCACGATTAATAGTTGTCCTATGGACAGATTCCCCCACCTGAGCTGTAGATCTCTGCAGCTCATCCAGAGTCACCATGGGCCTCTTGACTGCATTTCTGATCAGTGCTCTCCTTGTTCGGCCTGTGAGTTTAGGTGGATGGCCTTGTCTTGGTAGGTTTACAGTTGTGCCATACTCCTTCCATTTCTGAATGATCGCTTGAACAGTGCTCCGTGGGATGTTCAAGGCTTCGAAAATCTTTTTGTAGCCTAAGCCTGCTTTAAATTTCTCAATAACTTTATCCCTGACCTGTCTGGTGTGTTCTTTGGACTTCATGGTGTTGTTGCTCCCAATATTCTCTTAGACAACCTCTGAGGCCGTCACAGAGCACCTGTATTTGTACTGACATTAGATTGCACACAGGTGCACTCTATTTAGTCATTAGCACTCATCAGGCAATGTCTATGGGCAACTGACTGCACTCAGACCAAAGGGGCTGAATAATTACGCACACCCCACTTTGCAGTTATTTAATTGTAAAAAATGTTTGGAATCATGTATGATTTTCATTCCACTTCTCACTTGTACACCACTTTGTATTGGTCTTTCACATGGAATTCCAATAAAATTGATTAATGTTTGTGGCAGTAATGTGATAAAATGTGGACAACTTCAAGGGGGCCGAATACCTTTGCAAGCCACTGTAGATAGGTAGATAGATAGATAGATAGATAGATAGATAGAAACTAGGCTTTCTCTGGGCCTCAAAGTAATAGTATCCCCCTAAATGATTCTATTTTATAAGCATTTTACAGGGGAGAAAATAGACATAAATGCAGATACTATTTTTTTTTCATGTTCCACCCTTCCTAATTCTCATGTAACACATGCTATTGCTGTAAAACACCTCAAAATATATTCTCTGGCTCTTCCATGTTAAAATGACCCTGCATATGCTATATTTTATAAAGAGTTGAGCATGTAGTGGACCATTATCCCCAGCCTGTGCATCTGTAGCAATCGAATCTGATCATCAGGGTGATAGTTCGGCGACCCCCAATATTGTACGTATACATTGCTGGCAGAACAAAGCATCTGTTTAGCATTAAAGCCCTCAATTTTTTTTCTTTTTCTTCTTTCTTTTTTTTTGGAAGGGGGGGGGGGGGAATGTTAAAATATAAGTTATACTATTCTATTTCCTCGGACAAACAGTAGGTTAGCTGGGAGCAAATGCTAATCTTGCAGAGGCAAAGGGTTTCCAGGTGTAAAAGTCTGTGCTACTCTGTATCCAGTGTACTTCAATACAATCTGAGAACAGAATCCAAACACGAAATCGAAGAACATAGGCAAGGAATGTGCAGTCGGCCTGACAGCTGTTTCTTTGTCCACCCACCATGGTGGCTTGATGAATCAGGTTATTTCAGAGGGGGGAGGAGGAGGAGGAAGAGTTGTGTGGGGAGGAGGAGTCAGACTCGGATGATGAGGAAGGTGTTTCTTTGGAGGAGGAGGAGGCAGCGGCAGAACAACAACTGCAGCAGGCGTCGCAGGGGGCTTGTGCTGCTCAACGTTCCCGTGGTATTGTTCGTGGCTGGGGGGAGGAAGAGGACTTACCTGACTTCACTGAGGAAGAGCAAGAGGAGATGGATAGTACGTCTGCATCCAACTTTGTGCAGATGGCGTCTTTCACGCTGTCCAGCCTGTTGAGGGACCCCCATATAAAAAAACTCAAGGAGAATGAGCTGTACTGGGTGGCCACGCTACTAGACCCTCGGTATAGGAACAAAGTGGTGGAGATGTTTCCAAATCACCAGAAGGCAGAAAAGATGCAGCACTTGCAGAACAAGCTGGCACCTATGCTTTACAATGCGTTTAAGGGTGATGTCACAGCACAACGCAATAAAGGCACCACTGCCAGTAATCCTTCTCCCATGTCCACGCAGGCACGGACAGGGCGCTCCAGCGATCTCATGGTGATGTCGGACATGAGGACTAGTCCAACGCCTCGCCTTAGCCCTTCTGGATCCACCCTCCACCAACGCCTGGACCGGCAGGTAGCCAACTACCTGGCCTTAAGTATGGATGTAGACACTGTGAGCAGCGATGAACCCTTGGACTACTGGGTGCGCAGGCTTGACCTGTGGCCAGAGCTGTCACAATTTGCCATCCAACTTCTGTCTTGCCCTGCCTCAAGCGTCCTGTCAGAAAGGACCTTCAGCGCAGCTGGGGGCATTGTCACTGAGAAGAGAAGTCGCCTAAGTCACAAAAGTGTTCAGTACCTCACCTTTATCAAAATGAATGAGGCATGGATCCCGGAGGGCTACTGCCTGCCCGAAGACTAAGTCAGTCCCCACACACAGCATCTCTGCCTGCAGGCCATGTGACTGCCTGCCCCCAAGACTAAGTCACTCCCCACACAGCATCTCTGCCTGCAGGCCACTTGACTGCCTTCTCCGCCACCACCTACAGGGTCCAGGACACCAGGCGGATTCCTGAATTCTTAAGGCCACTTCTAGCAGCGGTCACTATAATAATTTTTCTGGTGCGTGTACATGCCTCCCTAATTTTTCTGGCTGCCCTGCAGCTGCAACAACAAAACAAAAGGCATGTACATGTGCCAATTCCCCTTTATGATCATTACTTTGCCGCGGTGAAGGGGGTTGCGTATCACAATGAAGAAAAGGCTGCCGGCTATATGAGTGTCTCTGGGGGTGGCACACCTAAGATAATAAGGTCATTGCTTCATTGTGGACAGACCAAATTTGATCAGCTGGACAGTCACTGTTGTTCTATCATTGAGCTACCACAGCCCGGTGACCATATGGGCTGGAAAACCGCCACGGCCTGCACTCTCGCCATGGTGCGCACTAGTCCAGCACGGCCGTCACTACACAAACAGATGTTTGCGGTGCATTACACAGTGAGTTTGGTGTGTCAGTGTGAAGCAGTACTATAATTACACTCCCTGACTGATGTATACACATGCAAGATGTTTTAAAGCACTTTAGGCCTGCAATTTAGCATTCAATGTGATTTCTGCCCTTAAAACGCTGCTTTGCGTCAAATCCAGATTTTTCCCCGGGACTTTTGGCATCTATCCCACTCATCCATGCAAAAACTCAGATGTTAGACCCCTTGAAACATCTTTTCCATCACTTTTGTGGCCAGCATAAGTGTTTCTAGTTTTTAAAGTTCGCCTCCCCATTGAATTCTATTGCGGTTCGCGCGAACCGAACTTTTGTGGAAGTTCGCTGAAAATCGGAGGTTCGGGCCATCTCTACTTACAACCTCGAAATAGAGTCTGGGAGACACAGACAGACAGACAAACCCAGGGAGGAGAGACTATGCTAACACTGTGAGCAGAAGACCCTTGAGGATGAAAACCACTTCCTGCTGCACTGCTTCAAATATACTGCAACCAGGGACACTCCCTTTAAGAAATTGATAGAACTATTCCCAGACTTTCTCACATTAGAATATGAGAGAAAAACATATATCTTACTGGGATAAGAGTGACACAGTGACAATAGCTGCACACTGTCACAGCATGCAACAGACTGAGAGGAGCATAACGGAACTGTAAACCTAAAAATGTCCACAAACTGCTTAGTCATTGTCCCCCTACCCCACTGCTTTTCATGCCCCCTTTTCCCCTTTCTTTGGCAATGCCTGTATGCATCTTGGTCATGCCAATAAAGCTATCTTTGATTTGATTTGATCCATTCCCATCATTGTACTGTTTATATCCGAGTTACGGATGTGCAGTGATGGGGGAATGAGGGAACAGCTGCATGGAGGACTCACACACAAGTGCTATGCTTCTGTAAAAGCAGTCTGCGGCTTGTGGTGCCTGTAAGGTGGCTGTGGGACGATGTAACGTAGCAACATTACTACCACTGCCTCACAGGGAGGGTGTATTTGCCTGCAGTATTTTATGTTCCTGTCAGTGAGTGAGCTGTACCGCAAGTGGATTGAAAAAGATGTTTAAAGTGGATCCAAGTCAAAAATTAATCATGCCTTGCACACTAATTAACATTCAATTTTAATATGAAATCCACAATTCGTTATCATCACTCATTTAACTAACTGCAGGCTGAAGCCTTTCACCCCCCATCCTGCAAGATTGTGTTGCATGCTGGGACAACTACTACACAGGCTCCCAGAATCACACATGGAGAATAACATTACAGTGCAATATGGTCTTGGCATTTTAGCTTTTTAATTTTTTTTTTAATTTGGTTAATCATTAATACAATATTTTTCACCTTCTGTACCAGAACAATTTTTACCTTTCAGTACTCCTTCCATTAATTCGCCAATAACTTTATCACTACTAATCACAACAAAATGATATATATCTTGGGGGTTTTTTTTGTCACCAATTATGATTCCCATTAAAATGAATGCATTTTAATGGGAATAATAAGAAAAACATGAATAAGAAGTAATGCGTGGACGTGTTGCTCCAGAAGATACAGGCATCTCATTGACGCCGGCAATCATTGACATGGGGACTGCGATCCCATTCATTGATCTCCAGGTTATCGGGCGGTCACGAGAGTTCGCACGCTGAAAAGCGCACATGGAAAAGCGCGTACAAGCACACACAGCGGCGGTCATGGCGGAGGTACGTATATATCTATGCCCCTGGAGCTAAGATGAAGTCTGCAAGAGCGTAGATATAATGTGCTGTATACTTTAAATAGTTAAATATACTGTAATATTTTTTGCACAAAATTCACTTTGAAAAGATACTTCTGGTGAAATTGGCTCCTAAATTTTAAACACTGCCAAATTTACAAATCAAGAAGACTAAAACCTTAAGCTGCATACTCACTAAGTATAAATGTCACCTGAAATGATCTTTTGCAATCACTTGAGGTGAGAGTTTATCCATAATCAACACACAAATCTGCTGCTTGGCTCTCTACTCAGTAGTACTTCACGTTCTTGGAAAGGGGAAACGACAGAGAGAAGGAGCAGAAGATGGCTTGCTGTAGCTTGCAATAGAGAGGGAATGAGTATCATCCTACTAAGTGCATTGTTACCGAGAAGGTAGACTGATGTTGAGGTATAACTGTAATAACATTAGAATTTCACCAATAACAATATTAATTTCGAGGCATGAAAACCTAATGTATATACATCATTTTCCTCTTGCAAATATTGAAACACGTTATCCTTTACTTAAGGAGGATCTGTAGTGAAAAAAAAGTATAATGAATAAACTTGTTTATTTTTTTTCTACACTATTCATTTATAGATTATTTAGTCATTGTTTGCCCATTGTAAAAATTTTCCTCTCCCTGATTTACATTCTGAAATGTATCAATGGCGGTGATGTCTTTAGTTGCCAGGCGATCTGTATGTAATGCTTGTCACTCAGAGTTCTATGCACAGAGGGAGACATTGCTTTTTGGCAGTTGGAAAAAGCCGTTATTTCCCAAAATGCAATGAAGTTCACAGACAGCAAATTGCCATGATCATGGTCATGACATCACACTGTGGCAGGGGTTTCACCCCAATATCAGCCATACAGACCCCTCTGATGATCTATGTGAGAAAAGTTAAACTTTCTCATGACAAAGGGGGTATCAGCTACTGATTGGAATGAAATTCAATCCTTGGTTAAAGTTCCTCTTTAACTACATATTATGGACATTTAGTTTTCTTAGCATACCTTAATCAGGCACAGTGGAGATGATGGCGCTTATAATTTCAGTGTTAATGCACAGCTCTTGAGAACAAGAGTATGTGCAGTCAGGGGTGGACTACCCATTAGGGCACTCGAGCATGGACCGAGGGCTTGTGGTCAGTATGGGCCTGCCCCTGGCACGATTGAGAGGCAGGGAGGGTGGGGGGTGCAGGGGGAGTGGGCATAGTAGTTACAACTCACCTTCCACCGCTGATCCCCCACTGCCTCTATCTCCTTCTTCTCTCCTAGGCATCCATCGCATTGGTAACAGCAACAGGGGTTGCTGTTACCAATGCGACGGATGCCGGAATAGGAAGGAGATAGAGGCTGCGGGGGATTGGCGGCAGAAGGTGAGTTGTAACTACTATGCCCGCTCCCCCCGCCACTGCGGGGCACCTACCTATCTAACCTATACTGGAGGCCCCTACCTATCTAACCTATACTGGCGGAACCTACCTATCTAACCTATACTAGAGGCACTTACCTATCTAACCTATACTGGGGGAACCTACCTATCTAACCTATACTGGGGGAACCTACCTATCTAACCTATACTGGAGGCACCTACCTATCTAACCTATACTGTGGACACCTACCTATCTAATATATACTGGAGGCACCTACCTATCTAACCTATACTGGGGGAACCTACCTATCTAACCTGTACTGGGGGAACCTACCTATCTAACATGTACTGCGGGCACCTACCGATCTAACCTATATAGGGGCACCTAGCTATCTAACCTATACTGCGGGCACCTACCTATCTAACCTATACTGGGGAACCTACCTATTTAACCTATTCTGTGGGCACCTACCTATCTAACCTATACTGGGGGAACCTACATATCTAACCTATACTGCTGGCAACTACCTATCTAACCTATACTGGAGGTACCTACCTATCTAACCTATACTGGGGATACCTACCTTTCTAACCTATACTGGGGGAACCTACCTATCTAACCTATAATGGGGCACCTACCTATCTAACCTATACTGTGGGCAACTGTACTGGCTACCTATATTGGAGGCACCTGCCGCACAGGCATGTGTGGCTTGCGGGTGTACGGGGCCCCATAATCTCCTATTGCCTGTGAGCCCCATGAGTTGTCACTCCGC
The DNA here is from genome assembly GCF_040937935.1 of Hyperolius riggenbachi. NCBI lineage: Eukaryota > Metazoa > Chordata > Amphibia > Anura > Hyperoliidae > Hyperolius > Hyperolius riggenbachi. The sequence continues at coordinate 153,115,355 of NC_090650.1, read as the reverse complement.
CCCTGTTTACAGTTCATTTAGCTTCACCAATACCCAAGCACAAGTGTAGACAAAAACAATAGATATTTTATTTGCATGGCACATAAAGACTGGAGGAAAAGAAAGGCATATCTAAAGAAAATCCTTTTTACTTTAATGTTTTAAGTGCTGCTGACTGAAAAAGATATGCTGTGCCTTGGTCTGATAATTTGTGATAACACACTCACTTCTCCCCTTTATTTATTTATTTTTATAAACTAGATGCAAAATTGTAACGATCGGTGTAACACAGAGAGGGTCTGATTACCGGTGATCTGCAGTATCACCGAGAATACAGATATATACCCGATTATTGATGATCTGCAGTATCACCGATAATCAGATATATCTCTAACCTCTGGACGTTTTTGTTTGCACTTTCTGAAGAAGGGGACCCGCCGTGGCCCCGAAACAATTGTCAAGTTTTCACGTGCTTATGGAGCAATAAACTGAGAAAATTCTTTTCTTGAAAAAGGTGTGCTGACCTGGACTTTTTTACTGTATCGTTGAAGTTTGGATGTTGGGGCTCAGCATCCACAGGCCATAGCACCCACATCTTGGGTAAGGTGTGCCACCTCCGCACTTGAACTTTAACCTCTGGACACGTGACCTGGGTAATAAGAGTGTTTGGTGCAACAGAAATACTTTGAGGACTGCACCTGAGGAGCAGGTGCACAGCAGTAAGGAATACTGCACAGTCCTTCCGCAAGCCTGAGACTCTCCCGAGGGAGGGGTCAGGCTAGGAGTAGGAAGGACAGAGTGTGAGTGACACCAAGGAAGAGTGTCACCCACAGGTCTGTGAGCTATCTCTTGACTGAGGAGATAGCTCTCGAGGTCGGACAAGCCGGGTCGGCAACAGACAGACAGATCAGGGACAGAGACAGGAGACAGATGCGGAATCCTAAGACAAGCAGAGTTCAGCAACAGAGTATCAGATATAGCGAAGTACCTAATCAGAGATCAGAAGAGTAGTCAGGAAAGCAGAAGGTCATAACAAATAATCAACAATGCCTAGTCTTGGGTGTGAGCTCCTTGATCATCAACACCCTGGAACTGGTCTGAGTATAACTAGATGGTAAAGCTAATTCCTAGTCTGAGGTGTGAGGTCCCTGGTCATCAACACCTAGGAACTGGTCTAAATATTAACACAGATAATATCACAGATACTGACAAGGTCTGAGTGCTACCACGTAGTGATCGCAACGCCAGACACCAGAGAAATTACCAGCACCCAGTATATATACACCAGCGCTCTCCAGCGCCTCCCCTAATTGCTGGACCAATGAAACCTGATAGAATTGTCAGCTGATCGGCTAGATCAGCTGACACCCTTCTGACTGCCGTAAAGGCTCTGCCTCTCAGTGCGCGCGCAAGTCCTTCTGAACCTGTGTGGACTATCAGTCCCAGCCACACCAGACGTGTTGTAATGCATCTGTTGGTTTGAACGCGGGGCCAGCCGCACCGCTGTCAAAGCATGCGGCGGTTTCCCCGCGTTCAGCCAAACTGCTAGTGGTAAGCCCATGCGTGCAAATTGCCGCGTCGGACGCGGAATCCGCCGCCTTGTTCACTGGACATGCGGCGGTTTCTCCGCGCTCCATCAAGCTAGTGCATGCAGGCCCATGCGCGCAAGCTGCCATATTGAACGCAGAATCAGCCGCCTTACTCTGAGTACTCGCGGCGGCTTTTCCGCAGTTTCTCACAAAAATGACTTTATATCTTCAAGCTAAAAATGAAAACATATCTCATATACTTCAGAGATAAAAAAGGCTCAAAGTGGTCTGCCTCCCCTCTTTACTATGCTGAAGACGTGTAGACTTAAGAAAAAAATTAACACAGTTTTATTCATAATACCAAAATAGTTGCGTCTTTGGTAAATGGTTGTTGTTGTAATTGCTGATAGTAAAGTACTATAATGTAGCAGATGAATAAAGGTGGAGTAAGCAAATTAGTCAAACTGTAACCTTGGAGCAGCCATTTGTTTTCCATTGTTTTGCATTCCTGTCGTCAATCTGTTTTCACTTTTAGTTATGGGCAGCCTCCTACATAAAACTCACATTGTAAACATAACTTGATTTGAATTTTTGTGTAGCATCAGCTCAGAGCTTGTGGTAATTTTGCCATTTGGCTTCATTTTTTCATGCCTTCCGAAAACATGGAAGTAGATTATGCATAATGATACAAGTCTGCTGCTAGACAAAGCACAATTGCTAATTTGAGTCTGCAAATCACAATCCTGAAAAGCTGCTTTTAATTAGATTACAATTCTGGTACTTGTTACCTAGTTGTGTTCTGCTGTTTGCCAAGGGAGTAACATACAAGTTAAACTGTAATGAGACTATTATTAATCAATAACTAAAGGTGGGGAAGGGCAGGCAAATTTTTGATCTTGTAGCGAATGTGGACATTTTTTTTAACCAAATTTTTGTGTGGAATTGTCACATATTTCACATTAAAATTTGCCTTTTACATTTTTGCGACTTCGACCACTTTAGGGGTTAATAGCACAGCCTCCATACATGCTCTAATCAATTTTTTTCTTGAACACCTTGTAGTCAGGTATGGGCTCACAAGTAGTTCACTACTCAAATTTGTGATTCAAAATAGGCTTAATTGCCTCAGCTGTGTGGCTGGGAGAGAGGGGGTTACTTACCCATAAGTCTGCTGTCTTCTATGCATTCCAAACATCTTGCACACGTCCTACTGGATGCGTTGCAAGACTCACTATGCGCACTTCCTCCTTCAAGCTGGAAAGGTAACGGCAGTGAGTCTTGCAATGCATCCAATAGGACGTGTGCAAGACGTTTGGAACGCATAGAAGACAGCAGACTTATGGATAAGAAACCCCCTCTCTCCCAGACGCACAGCTGAGGCAATTAAGCTTCATTTTAATCACGAATTCTAGCAGTGAACTACTCGTGAGCCTATACCCTGCTTGTAGTTTTTGAGAAAATCAATTTTTTTTAAATGTAAAGAAAAAATTGTTAAAATGGCATTTTGCTCCACTACATTTTAATATATATGGAGTTCTGAGTTTTATATTAATTTTATACATTTTAAGAGAATGACGCCTTCAGTTCCCTCTCCCAAGCCTTTTTAACCCCTTGTAACCCATGCAGGCTGGTATAACTAGAATTCATAGACTGCACTGTGTGGTATGGGGGGGGGGGGGCTCTGCAAAAGAGGGGCAGCAAATCCTCCCCCTCTCCCCAAAGCTCTTGTCCATAGGTTGTACGGGGGTTTGTCCCCACTTATGGTGCCCAGGGGGAGGTGGAGCTCCTTGAGGGAGGTCTATGGTAAAATCTGGGGGTCCCTTTTAACAGTAGGTAGTAGAAATCTGACAGAAGCAACAGGTTTTGAAATAGTCCATCTCTTCATGGGGGGATTCTCAGGGATTTATTTATTTTCAAAAGCACTTAGTGAATGACAGTTGCTCTGGTCAACTGCCAAAAAACTGTGTAGCGAGCAGGGAAGCTGGCCAACATCATTGTTTAAATCCTTTGTAGGGAATATCTTTATAAAGAATAAAAGCTATGCTGAGAATCTCCTATGAAGAGATGGACTAGTCCAAAACCTGCCGCTTCTGTCAGATTTCTACTACCTACTGTAAGGGACAGCATTATAGGAGAAAAGTAATTTATGGCTCATTTTACGCTGGAAAAAATGTACTTCTTATTTGTCTATGTTTGCACATATTTTAAATTTTACAATTTTGCCGCAGTGCCCCTTTAACATTGATGAAGAGAGAAAGTGAAAACTGTTCAAGATGGCTAGATAATCATACAGCCGTTAAAAAACAAACAAAAAAAAACAGATTGTATGATGAAAAAAATAAAGACCTGGCTCTTGCAAATTTAAATCCACTTTATGTGATGTTTGTCCCAGAGAATTAGGAAAACAGTATTGACTTCTGATTACATAGAGCAATAAATGTATTTCTAGATAAAGGAATGAGGGGGGGGGGGGGGGGTAGGCTAAGTTTTTTTTGTTTACAGTTTTTTGCAGTTAAAATTCAGTTTTGACAACAGTGTCTTTTACTGATTTTAAATTAGAAGTTAATGTGCTGATCAAAAAGTGGCATTGTTTTAGCTCCCTACTACTGAGATAGAATCTTTCTTAATTCAAGATAGATAAAGACTTCATATATGATACAGTTTGTTCTTTTTTCATTTTTTTTATGTGAATTTTCCTCATACCAAAGGTCACAGCAAAGAAGGTCATAGTGAAAGATGTTTGAGGATAATCAACCAAAAATGTTCTAAGTGAAAGGATATACATGTAGGACTATTTTTACAGGATCTCTTGCTTTTTACTATTTTATTGATTCAGAAATTTCCATTTAATGTGTATTTTAAGAGGTAATATTTGCTTTTAATTTCCATTCTAAGGAAGCCATCTGTGAAGTAGTGTTTATTGAAGGCTTTCCCTGTCGTTCACAATCAGATCTGATGAGTAAAGTGTACATTCCCAGCTCTTGGCTCTGCAGTTAGTCTAACAGACGCCATTAACTTATTAAGAGTGGAATTTGTCAGCACTGCAAGTGTTTTTTAACCTTAGACCACATTTACCTGTTATTTGTAACACTTTTCCTTTGCGGCTAGATTTGATACTAGTCTATATTTTAAGCAAGATTTAGAAAATCTATTGCAAAAACAGATGAAGACACGGTTGTAATTAAATGTCCTTAGACTACCTTTTTATGTAACATAGATTTAAAAAATAAGATAGATTAACAATAGATTTATATTAATGCATTTAGTATGCAATTTGAATTTTGTAGTACATTTTCATCAAAGAAATATGTGGATTGAAAAAACTGGAAGAGTAATATCAGGAGTGCCATTGTTGAGTAGCTTTTAAGCACTTTTTTACTGTTTTTCGACAGTATATCTACGTCCCCAGAGATTTCAGATTAGCTCCAAGGGCGTAGATATACGTACCTTGCTGCAATTGCAGATGTGTCCACTACCACACGTGTTCTCGTCGCCGCCCAAATGCACACAGGTCAGTGAATGGGAACACAGATCCAATTCACCAATCTAAGTGCCTGTGATAAATGATCGCCGGCATCAATGAGAAGCCGGTGGTTATTTACAAAATTAAAAATAAATCATGCACACATTAATCCCTCTGTGCATTGTTCACAGTGCACAGGAGGAATAAAGGGGGGGGGGGGGTGATATCTAGTTTCCAAATACTAAAATTATGCCTATATGCCTTATATTAAATACAAATACATAAAATACCCCATTAATTAACCACTTTACCCCCGCCCGTACGAATTTCTCCGTCCCTTTTTCCATCCTTTAACCCCCAGGGACGGAGAAATCCGTACTTTCCGCGCTCCCCCCGCTGCCCGCGCTCCCGCTCGTGAACACGCCGCTAGTAAACACGCCGCCGCCCGCTCGCCCAGAAATCAATGAACGGGAAAATCCATTCCCGTTCGTTGATCTAAGCCCCGCAATGATCCGCTGCTCTCCGATGGGCAGCGCGATCATTGTGAAAAAAAAAAAACACTCACAGCCTCCTACTACTTCCTGCGAGCGTCCGGAAGGACGCTCGCAGGTCGCAATAAACAAAAAGTTACTGTTGCCATCTTGTGGCCAAATAGTAAAACTACACCCTAAGCATTTTTTTACATAGAAATAAATTAGTGTTACACAAAAAATTAACTCATTACCTCCCACACTCCCCATTATTTTTTTTTGTAATTAAAAAAAAATTAAAAAATTTACAATTAAAAAAAATACATAAATAGTTACCTTAGGGACTGAACTTTTTAAATATTTATGTCAAGAGGGTATAACGCTGTTACTTTATAAACTATGGGCTTGTAATTAGGGATGGACGCAAAACTGAAAAAAATGCACCTTTATTTCCAAATAAAATATTGGCGCCAAACATTGTGATAGGGACATAATTTAAACGGTTTTATAACCGGGACAAAAGGGCAAATAAATTTCATGAGTTTTAATTACAGTAGCATGCATTATTTAAAAACTATAATGGCCGAAAACTGAAAAATAATTAATTTTTTTCCCACATTTTTCCTATTTTCCCATTAAAACACATTTAGAATAAAATATTTATTGGCATAATGCCCCACCTAAAGAAAGCCTAATTGGTGGCGGAAAAAACAAGATATAGTTCATTTCATTGCGATAAGTAATAATAAAGTTATAGACGAATGAATGGAAGGAGTGCTGAAAGGTGAAAATTGCTCTGGTGCGCAGGGGGTAAAACCCCTCAGTGGTGAAGTGGTTAATCCCTTACCTCTCCTCCCATAGTTACCAAAATAAAACACTTGTATAAAAAAAAGTGACATTAAAAAATACATAAATAGTTTCCTTAGGGACTCAACTTTTTAATACGTATGTCATGATGGTATATTACTGTTATTTTTTGCAAATAAGGGCTTGCAATTAGTGACGGATGCAAAATACACCTTTATTTCCAAATAAAATATTGTCCCCATACATTGAACAAAGGACATTTTGAATGTTGTAATAACTGGAACAAATGGGCAAATAAAATGTGTGGGTTTTATCCACAGTAGCACATTTTATTTTAAAACTATAATGGCCAACAACTGAGAAATAATGATTTTTTTCCATTTTTTTTTATCATTCCCATTAAAATGCATTTATAATAAAATAGTTCTTAGAAAAATGTTCCACCTAAGCAAAGTCTAGCTGGCGAAAAAACAAGATATAGATCAATTTGTTGTGATAAGCATTGATAACGTTATTGGTGAATGAAAGCAAGGAGTGCTGAAATGTGAAAATTGCTCTGGTCTATAGTGGGGAAAACCCCTTCATGGTGAATTGGTTAAATAATACCACTTGTGAGGCTGTCGTAATGAACATTCACCATTATCATTCCATCAGCAATGAATTACCAACTCAGACTGGATACACAGTATTCATTTCTCTCCAGGTTTCTGGATAGTCTACTGGATAAGGGCTTTGCCTCTGCCACAGGAGACCTAGGTTTGAATCTCAGCTAATTTCAGCTCTTCCTGTTCAATAAGCTTGGACCTATTCATGGAGAAGACCTTGTGCAAGACTCCCTAACTGCTACCGCCTATAAAGTGCGCCCTAGTGGCTGCATGGCCCTAGCCATGGTAGAAAAAAATCCTCTTTCTTCTCCCAGAGTAGATAGCAAATGATAGATCTTTATCTGTTTGCAGAGACATCTGCTTTCCAGACATCACAGCCAGAATTCACTATCCTTTTGTAAATTATTTCCAGATACAGTTGAATGTAAGTGTAAGTTCCTCCAGTGCTGGATAGTTAAAGCTTGTCAGTTTATTATTTTTATTTTGTCTAATAAATGAGTAAACAACAAAGAGTCAGGATAGTTGCAGAGTGTTGGCATTAATAAGTTATGTTGATCTTCCTTCAATACTGTAAAATAATAAAAGACTTTATTCTTAGTTGGCGAGAACATTGTTTTCACATAAGCAAAGAAGGTGAAATAGAGATGGCTTGAACTTCTGATTTTTGGTTGCGCACTGCGAACGTGAACTTGCGAAAAAAAGTTTGCAAACCGGCGAACGTTGCGAACCGCAATAGACTTCAATGGGCAAGCGAACTTGAAAAACTACAAACACTGTTTCTGGCTACAAAAGTGATGGAAAAGATGTTTCAAGGGGTCTAACACCTGGAGGGGGGCATGGCGGAGTGGGATACACACCCCGGGGAAAATTACAGATTTGATGCACAAAAGGATTAAAATCCCTAATAGGCAGAAATCCCATTGCATTCCTAAATTGGAGGCCTAAAGTGCTTGAAAACATCTTGCGTGTGTATACATGGATCAGATCGTGTAAGTAGTGTACTGCTTTACACTGACAGACCAAACTCACTGTGTAATGCACCGCAAACAGATGGTCATGCTGGTACGCACGTTGGCAAGAGTGCAGGTGATGGCGGCTTTCCAGACCAAAATGTTCGGGCTGAGGTAGCTCAATGACAGAACAATAGTGACTGTCCAGCTGATCAAATTTGGTCTGTCCACAATGAAGCAACAACCTTATTTTCTTGAGTGTGCCCCCCAACACACTCATATAGGTCATTGCTTCATTGTGATACGCAAGCCCCTTCACCGCGGCAAGGTAATGATCACGAAGGGGAATTGATACATGTACATGCCTTTTGTTTTGATCTTGCAGCCGCAGTGAAGACAGAAAAATTAGGCAGGCATGTACATGCACCAGAAAAAATTATTGTTGTTGTTAGCGGCCTTAAAAATTCAGGAATCCACCTGGAGTGAATCCTCCAGTTGGTGGTGGCAGAGAAGGCAGTCAAGCGGCCTGCAGGCAGAGATGCTGTGTTGGGACTGACTTAGTCTTGGGGCAGGCAGCAGCGGCAGGCAGGCAGGCAGAGATGCTATGTGGGGACTGACTTAGTCTTGGGGCTGGCAGTCACATGGCCTGCAGGCAGTAGCGCTCCGGGATCCATGCCTCATTCATTTTGATAAAGGTGAACACTTTTTTGACCTAGGCGACTTCTCTTCTCACTGACAATGCCTCCAGCTGTGCTGAAGGTGCTTTCTGACAGGACGCTTGAGGCAGGGCAAGCCAGAAGTTGGATGGCAAATTGTGACAGCTCTGGCCACCGGTCAAGCCTGCGCACCCAGTAGTCCAGGGGTTAATCGCTGCTCAGAGTGTCTATATCCACACTTAGGGCCAGGTAGTCGGCTACCCACTGGTCGAGGTCTTGGTGGAGGGTGGATCCGGAAGGGCTAAGGCGAGGTGTTGGACTAAAAAATGTCAGCATGTCCGACATCACCATGAGATTGCTAGGGCGTTCTGTGCTTGCGTGTGTGGACATGGGAGGAGGAGGAATATTACTGGCAGTGGCACCTTTATTCCATTGTGCTATGACATCCCCCTTAAACGCACTGTAGAGCATAGTTGCCAACTTGTTATGCAAGTGCTGCATCCTTTCTGCCTTCTGGTAATTTGGTAACATCTCCGCCACTTTGTGCTTAAACCGAGGGTCTAGTAGATTTGCCACCCAGTACAGGTCATTCACCTTCAGTTTTTTTATACGGGGGTCCCTCAACAGGCTGGACAGAATGAAAGATGCCATCTGCACAAAGTCGGATGCCGACCTAGTAGCCATCTCATCTTGCTCTTCTTCAGTGATGTCAGGTAAGTTCTTCTCCTCCCCCCAGCCACGAACAATACCACATGAAAGGTGAGCAGCACAAGCCCCCCTGCTATACCTGCTGCGGTTGTTCTTCCACCTCCTCCTCAGAAAAAAAACACCTTCCTCATCTGACTCCTCTTCCCCAGATGACTCCTCCTCCTCCCTCCCTCCTCTGCGATGCTGCATGTGTTGATGATGCCGCAGGTGATGTTTCCCACAATTCTTCTTCCTGTTCCTGATCACGCTCCTCTACAGCTTTACCTATGGCATGCTCCAGGAAGAAAGCATATGGGATCAAGTCGCTGATGGCACCTTCACTGCGACTCACCAGATTTGTCCCCTCCTCAAACGGACGCATGTGCCTGCAGGCATTACGCATCAATGTCCAGTACTTCGGCCAGAAAAGCCCCAGCTCCCCAGAGCATGACCTTTCACTGTAGTTGTACAGATACTCATTGGCGGCTTTCTCCTGTTGTAGCAGGCAGTCAAACATGAGGAGCGTTGAATTCCAGCAAGTCGGGCTATCGCAAATCAAGTGCCTCACCGTCAAGTTGTTTCTCCGTTGAATATCGGCCAAGCACGCCATGGCCGTGTAGGACCTCCTGAAATACCCACAAACCTTCCTGGACTGCTTCAGGACCTCAAGTAAGCCTGGGTACTTAGACACAAATCTTTGGATTATAAGATTGAGCACATGTGCCATGCAGAGTACATGTGTCAACTTACCCAAATTCAAAGCCAACAAGAGATTGCTGCCATTGTCACACACCACGTTGCTGATCTCCAGTTGGTGCGGGGTCATCCACTGATCCACCTGTTTTTCAGTGTGACTCCCGGCTTTGAGGCAAGACATGTCCAAAATGGCGTGACACCGTCGTACCTGGCAGGAGGAGGAGGAAGACAGTGAGGCGGATGTAGCAGTAGGAGTAGGAGGAGAAGGAGAGGAGCTGACAGCAGGCCTGCCTGCAAGCTGTGGCGGTGTCACAACTAGGTCCGCTGCACAGCCACGTACTCCCTGCTTGCCAGTGGTCACCAGGTTGACCCAATGTGCCATATAAGTAATGTACCTGCCCTGACCGTGCTTTGCAGACCAGGCATCCATGGTCAGATGGACCCTTGACCCAATGCTATGTGCCAATGATGACACCACTTGTCTTTCAACATCACAGTACAATTTGGGTATCGCCTTTTGAGAAAAGTAATTGCGGCCTTGTATCTTCCACTGTGGTGTCCCAATCGCCACAAATTTTTGGAAGGCCTCAGAATCCACCAGCTGGTATGGTAACAGCTGGCGATCTAACATTTCCGCCAAGCCAGCTGTCAGACGCCGGGCAAGGGGGTGACTGGCAGACATTGGCTTCTTCTGCTCAAAGATTTCCTTAACGGACACCTGGCTGCTGCTGTGGGCAGAGGAGCAGGAACCGCTCAAGGTGAGAGGCGGAGTGGAGGAGTGTGGCTGTGAAGGTGCAAGGGATAAAGCAGCTGAAGATGCTGCACCGGAAGGAAGAAGAGGAGGTGGAGGGTGGCTTTGCGTTTGTGTGCTGCTTTTCCTCAGGTGGTCATCCTATTGCCGTTTGTGCTTTTTCATCAACTACATATAGAGCAGCGCTCTCTGGCGCCACCCACCAGTGATCAACCAATAGTCACTTGCTCTTGAAGTCAGCTGACCAACCTGGTCAGCTGATCCCTCCTTGGTTGTCATAAAGGTTCTGCCTCTCAGCGCGCGCGTATCCCTCAATCTGTGTGAACTAACAGACGCAGCCACACCAGACGCACGCTGCCGCGTACAAACCGCCACGCTGGACGCGGAATCAGCCGCCTTGCTGTCAGTACACGCGGCGGCTTTTCCACGTTCTATTACAGTATGGTCATACAGGTGCAGTGAACAGGTATGCAGTGACTGGTATATAAAACTGCGTGCTGTCACACAGGTGCAGTGAAAGGTATACAGTGACTGGTATTACAATACAATGTGTAGCTGTCACACAGGTGCAGTTAAATGGTATGCACGTACTGGTATATAAAACAGCGTGCAGTCACACAGGTGCAGTGAACAGGTATGCAGTGACTGGTATATAAAACTGCGTGTTGTCACACAGGTGCAATGAAACGTATACAGTGACTGGTATTACAATACAAAATGCAGCTGTCACACAGGTGCAGTTAACAGGTATGCACGGACTGGTCTAGGCAAAATGGAGCGCGCCATAGTGTATTATTAAAGAGGTGTGATTTATTCGCAAATTAACAGTTATACTCACAAGATCACAAAGTAAATACGTATTTCAGCGGTAAAGCCAGCCGCTTGCAACCTTGGCAGTGGATGACAGCGCGATTCCCGGTGGCCTGGGTGCCATCTCGCTGGAAGGTGGGCGTGGCTGGTCGTCAGCGTGCGTGTGACGTCATTACACGTTTTGGGACTCTGCGCCTTCGTATATGAGTGAGTATAACTTTTAATTTGCAAATAAATCACACCTTTTTGATAATACACTATGGCGCGCTCCATTTTTACCTAGACACTTTCTTTTGACTCTCTAACAACGGAGAGTCGCAGTGCACCCGTTCAAAGAGGAGCCGACATCTGAGAGCGACTGTATCTTCTGACTAGGAGCGCAAGATTTCTTCTTTTGTTTATGAATGCACGGACTGGTATATAAAACAGCGTACGATCACACAGGTACAGTGAAAGGTATGCAGTAATTGCTGGTATAACAATGTGCAGTCACACAGGTGCAGTGAAAAGGTTGCAGTGACTGCTGGTATAACAATGTGCAATCACACAGGTGCAGTAAAAAGGTTGCAGTGACTGCTGGTATAACAATGTGCAGTCACACAGGTGCAGTGAAAAGGTTGCAGTGACTGCTGGTATAACAATGTGCAGTCACACAGGTGCAATGAAAAGATTGCAATGACTGCTGGTATAACAATGTGCAGTCACACAGGTGCAGTGAAAGGTTGCAGTGACTGCTGGTATAACAATGTGCAGTCACACAGGTGCAGTGAAAAGGTTGCAGTGACTGCTGGTATAACAATGTGCAGTCATACAGCTGCAGTGAAAAGTATGCACTGACTGTCAGGAACCGGCCCGTGGCACGCCTGCGTATACGGTTCCCGACTGCGGGTTTGACCAGATCAAGCGGGGAGCAGCCTTATTTAAGCTACAAACAAGGCTGTGACCCCCCCGGAACACTTCTTATTACTACCACTAGCGATTTTCTAGACACGTCCACTCGGCTGTCGAGTGCTCAGCGCGCAATCCGCGTAGTCGTATTCGGGTCAGCTTTGCGCTTTAGGCCGAATACGGGAACGCCACGCACACACACACAGTTGCAATCTTACACTGTAGTGAAGCAAAACCACTAACAGTCGTTCCGAACGATACTGTTAGCCACTCTGCTGTCGCTACTCGCACTGGCGTTTTCGTACGTTGGGTCAGCTGCGCGCTTTAGGCCAACGTATGACAAATGCCCCCACACACAATGCAATTACAATTTCCTATGGTAGTGTTGCTCAAGCATACAATTAGGCATGGACTTATACACACTTCAATCTCTTCGAGGCTATGAGTGTTAGTTTAGTACGGCAGAAGTCAAGCTTATTAAATAATAATTTAATATTCCAGGGAAAAAAGTGGAACAATGCAGAACAGAATATATACAAAAGATTACAAAAACAAAGTAAAAAGTTACAAAGATAAAAGTACAAAAATACACACAAAGCGATTTTGTTTACCAAAATAAACGGGGAAATAAACGTACCAGCGTATCGATCTGGCGTTGTTGCGGGAGTACGCACTTCTGGTCAGGAACCAGGTTAGTTCTAGCCGTGTGTCCTACCTCCAAGAACTACAAATTATGGCTATCCTAGCTGCTGTTTTATAGTGTGAGATACGCCTGGAGGCTGCAACTTCCTTGGGGAGGGGAGGAACTAGTTTTTAATTAAATCTCAGACATATTCCATTTCCAGGTAAAAGTCTTATACATCAAAAGATTGTGAAGTGAGGCTTTTCAACTCCAGGTGAAAACGTGATTAAGGCTTTTTCCTGTCTCCGTTTTTAAAGTCTGCAGAGATTTCCAACCCCTTCCCATAGATGTGATTTACAGGGTATAATTTGCACCTCCACCAATAATTCAATTTCCTCACAATGAAATAGTGTTTAACACACATGTCAACTTTTGGTGAAGAGACTCTTCCTGACTTAGTCTAGAGTTCTTCACTTCCTCAACAGAAGTGTAAATGTTTCACGTGTCAATTACTTCAATACTTCACTTCTGCCATTGTCTGATTACCCCAGCTCTATTCACTGAAGTCCTCTTTAGATGCAAATGTAGGTCTAGTGACCCACCCACACAATCACATGAACAGTCCATGAATCTAGCCTGCATATCTACACCTTTGACATAACACAGCAAATATAAAAATGGGAAAATGAAAATATATTACTGCATTATCCTTAACCTCCTTGGCGGTAACCCCGTGTGTGACACGAGGTAAGCCGCCGGAGGGTGCCGCTCAGGCCCTGCTGGGCCGATTTACATCATTTTTTTTTTGCTGGACGCAGCTAGCACTTTGCTAGCTGCGCCAGCACACCGATCACCGCTATCCGTTGCGGCACGCGCCCCCCCCCAGACCCCATGTGCTGCCTGGCCAATCAGTGCCATGCAGCGCCGAGGGGTGGATCGGGACTCCCAATGACGTCACGACGTCGCTGACGTCAGTGACGTCATCCCGCCCCATCGCCATGGCGACGGGGGAAGCCCTCCAGGAAATCCCATTCTTTGAACGGGATTTCCTGATCGGAGATCGCCGAAGGCAATCGAAGCGGGCGGGGGGATGCCCTGGGCTCGCTACATGATTTAAAAAAAAAAAACTGCTGTGCTGCCTCCTGGCGGAATGTTTCATACCGCCAGGAGGGTTAACAGCATCACCACCCCAATATATTCCTGACACTGACTGCTGGTATAATACAATGTGCAGTCACAGATGCAGAGAAAGGTATGCAGTGACTGGTATTACAATATAATGTGCAGCTGTCACACAGGTGCAGTTAACAGGTATGCAGTGACTGGTATATAAAACTGCATGCTGTCACACAAGTGCAATGAAAGGTATACAGTGACTGGTATTACAATACAAAATGCAGCTGTCACACAGGTGCAGTTAGCAGGTATGCACGGACTGGTATATAAAACAGCGTACGGTTACACAGGTGCAGTAAACAGGTATGCAGTGACTGGTATATAAAACTGCATGCTGTTACACAGGTGCAGTGAAAGGTATACAGTGACTGGTATTAAAATACAATGTGCAGCTGTCACACACACACACACACACACACACACACACACACACACACACACACACACACACACACACACACACACACACACACACACACACGGTAGACACTGAATGTGCTGGGCCTGGCACAGTATAGCAATTAGCAGGGCCAGCTGTGACAGGCAGGGTTGTATATGCAAGTGTCAGTGAGCCACACACACACAAAAAACACAACACAAGAACATTAGCTCTCAAAAGAGCTGTTTTGGTGGTGCTTTTCAGCAACAATTATCAGCAAGGAGCAAGCTAACAGACCTCCTAACTATCACTTTCCCTATCTCTCCAATGTCTCTCCCTTCTCTCACTAATACAGCAGCAGACAGAGTGAGAACATGGCCACCGCTGCTACCTTATATACAGTGGTTTGCAAAAGTATTCGGCCCCTTGAAGTTTTCCACATTTTGTCATATTACTGCCACAAACATGAATCAATTTTATTGGAATTCCACATGAAAGACCAATACAAAGTGGTGTACACATAAGAACTGGAACGAAAATCATACATGATTCCAAACATTTAAAAAAAAATAACTGCAAAGTGGGATGTGCGTAATTATTCAGCCCCCTGAGTCAATACTTTGTAGAACCACCTTTTGCTGCAATTACTACCAGCTTTGCACAACTAGAGACTGAAATCCTTGCCCATTTTTCTTTGCAGTAGCACACCAATATGGACATGCTCATCCATGGTGGTGCTTGCAGACTAAAGAAACCTTTTCAACTTTATGCCCCTTCACGCACCCTCCGCTCTGCCAACAAGATGAAGCTGGCTATTCCCGGGATACACCTAACATTTGGTGCTCTGGCCTTTTCCTATGCAGCCCCTACTCTATGGAGCTCATTTCCACAATCAGTACGAGAGGCTCCTTCTCTGGACAGCTTTAAAAAAAGGCTAAAAACTCACCTCTTTTCCCTAGCCTTTGAGACTGCATAATGCAGGGTCACAGCGCTTTGAGTCCCCAGGGAGAAAAGCGCTATATAAATATTATTGTTATTGTTATTTTTCATGTGCCTTTTTTTACTTGATCTTAACCACTTGAGGACCCACCCTTTACCCCCCCTTAAGGACCAGCGCTGTTTTAGCTGATCTGTGCTGGGTGGGCTGTGCAGCCCCCAGCACAGATCAGGGTGCAGGCAGAGCGATCAGATCGCCCCCCTTTTTTCCCCACTAGGGAGATGATGTGCTGGGGGGGGGGGGGGTCTGATCGCTCCTGCCTGCCTGTGTGTTGCGGGGGGGGGGCACCTCAAAGCCCCCCTCTGCGGCAAAATTCCCCCTCCCTCTCCTCCCTCTCTTCCCCGGAGATCCGAGGCTGCACAGGAACGGATCTGTCCTGTGCAGCCTCTAACAGGCTCCTGCCTGTCATGTGACAGCGATCCCCGGCCGCTGATTGGCCGGGGATCGCTGATCTGGTACAACGCTGCTACTGTTAGCAGCGTTGTACGAATGTAAACAAAGCGGATTATTTCCGCTTGTGTTTACATTTAGCCTACGAGCCGCGATCGGCGGCCCGCAGGCTATTCACGGAGCCCCTGCCGTGAATTGACAGGAAGCGAGCGGCTGCTTCCTGATTAATTAGCCTGCAGCCGGTGGTCCTGCAGCTGCCACTTTGCCGACGCGCGGTATGAGTGCGCGGTCAGCAAGTGGTTAATACTGCTGACACTACTTGTGAGCCAATAAAAAAATTATCACAAACACCATAAGAAGTGCCGCCATGGATAAAAAAAACATAAACTAATTGTATGTAGAAAATACATCCATATTGGAAAAAGAATCAAAAATGCTAGTGCTAGCACTTGCTAATATAACGTGTAATGTAACATAATCTTTATTGAAAACAAAAAAAATAAAAAAAATTAAAGCCACAAAGCTGTGGGTCTCCACCAAAACATATTCGACAGGTGATTAATCCAAATAAATCACATTTGGGTATGATCAGTAATATACAACAAATGTGTATGGCAGGATAAGCAATCAACAATGCATACTTCACTTGTCAAATGCAAACCTGAAATTTACTAGAGACCGGATCAACCTCTGATATATGCATAATCAGTGGACTTTTGTCAAAACAAGTGAGCAAAGATGCATCAAAAATAATGAATAAAAGTATTACCTAGATGACAGAAAATGTCCGCACATGCCTCTAACGCGTTCCGCAGTAAAACCGCTTCTCCAGAGGTGACCTGGAGGAGGAGCACATGATTATCTGGTTTCTTATTTCTTGTTCCTGTGCATACTTCACTTGATAAATGCAAACCTGAAATCTACTAGAGACCGGATCAACCTCTGATATATGCACAATCACTGGACTTTTGTCAAAACAAGTGAGCAAAGATGCATCAAAAATAATGAATAGAAGTATTACCTAGATGACAGAAAATGTCCCCACATGCTTCTCACGAGTTCCACAGTAAAAACGCTTATCCAGAGGTGACCTGGAGGAGGAGCACATGATTATCTGGTTTCTTATTTCTTGTTCCTGTGAGCACAAGTTCGCTTGTTTTTTGTGCCTGAGAGGCACAAAGGTTACATAATACTGCTGAGAGGCAAAAAGTCTACCTAATGCTCCTATGTGAGGGTCACAGAAGATACCTAATATCACCAACTGGAGGGACACACTTGGCTAGTTGGCTACCTAATACTACTATCTTGGGGTGCACATGGCTACATAACACTACTTTCTGGGGGGTACACATAGCTACCTAATACTGCTATCAGATGGGCCGACATGACTACCCAATACTACTGTGATGGGGAGAAGGCATGGTTAGAAATATCAAAGCACTATTAGACTTGGATGTCTGGATTTAAAGCATTCCTGAATTTTCTATCATTCAGTTATGTAAATCGATAAAATACAAACACCTGCTAAAGATTTTTGGAATCGCTGAAATGCCAAATACATTTTGTTTGTCAGTTCTTGTAGACAAATCACAGGACCAAGTGATTAGATGGTAGCAGTGAGACTTGGAAAAGAGCAGGCATTTATTGAATGCAAATGAGCTGACTTTCATCAGTCTGCTCAGTGTCTTGGTGTTTTCTTTGAACAATGTGATTTTAATTTCACTTTTCAAAACTATTTGGTTTCAATATGGAAACACAGTTAAGTTTTCCAGAAAAAAAACACAACAGCGTACCCTTAGATGGTTTCAATACATTTTTGGTCATACTTTGTCTAGGGTGTGTGTGGTGAGAAGATTTCTGGAAATGCAAGAAAGACTGGATTCACAAATACACTTTGTTGACAGAAATATGTCAACAGCTAGAAAAATTAAATAAATCATCTTCACCACCTTAATTATCTACCCTTAGTTTTATGATGCAAACCTATGTTCAAGCATGTCCTCCCCAACCTGCTTCCCCCCCCCCCCCCCCAAAAAAAAATGGTTAACCTCCACCAGCCTGATCAGTGTTATTACTATATTTAATTCAGTTTATGACTATTCTTTATTTTTGCCATGGTACATAATGGCCTCAATTCACTAAGCTTTATCAAACACTTTATCGAACGTTTGATAATTTACCTTATGGGTGAAATCTAATTTTGAATTCAGTAAGGTGTTATAGATTTATAAAATGTTTTATCGATAAAAGTTTCGATAAATCTATAACACCTCAGTGAATTCAAGATTAGATTTTACCCATGAGGTAAGTTATCAAATGTTTGATAAAGTGTTTGATAAAGCTTAGTGAATTGAGGCCATTGTATCCCACAGATGCATGCTTATATTAAATTTCAATATTGTGTTACTGTACACTGTCAGCAAAGAATTGCCTCCTCTCGACTACTCTAGATTACTGTTTCGTTGAGTCCAGTGAAGTGGTGGAGATAAATGATGATGAGATGCATACTTGGGATTAATGCATGGACATGTGCTGTCATGGTCAGGATGAAGAGGGGGAGAAGCTGCAACGTTTAGGTAACTCAGAAGGAACAGGAACTCTGTTATTTAGTTTCTGACTAGGGATGGTCGGAAATGCCAATTTCCGATTCCGCGGTAAATCCGCATTCCGCCATTGCCAATTACCGATTCCGCTTTCCGCTACCAATTTCCGCATTCCGATGCGGAATTTCCGCCGGAAATCGCGGAAATTCCGCCCGACTTTACCATCGATTTTCTCAAAAACTTTAAGGTCTTTTTGAAAACTTATTTTTGCATCTTGTTCAGAAGATTCTGTTTAATAAAAAATTTGGTGTTTCTAGGACTTACGCAGGCTTTGCTATTAACCGCTAAATTCGGCAGATTTTTACTGTAATGTAAAATGCAGAAAATAGGCAGATGCAGATTTTCTGCATTTTACATTACAGTAAAAATCCGCTGACTTTAGTGGTTAATAGCAAAGCCCCCGTAAGTCCTAGAAACACCATGTTTTCACGGTTTATTAAACTGAATCTTGTGAACAAGATGCAAAAAAAGTTTTCAAAAAGACCTTATAGTGTTTGAGAAAATCGATGTTAAATACGGGTGGAATTTCCGCGATTTCCGGCGGAAATTTCCGCGATTTCCAGTGGAAATCTGCCTACCGCACTTACATTAACCAATTTCCGCATTCCGATGCGGAAATGCAATTTCCGATCGGAATTTCGGAAATTGCATTTCCGCGAAATCCGAATGAGCATCCCTATTTCTGATATAATAATGTTTATTTTCAAGAGATGCCAGCAGCACTTGAAACAGGGCAGAAATGCTAAATTCATAGGTCAGGTAACAACTTACATGGATAAGCATATGATGGTTCGCTACCACTAAGTGGAAGGGCCATACTTGCTAAAGGAAAAGGCTAGAGAATCTGGTTTATCCAGCACAGTCAGGTGCATGCATGGGAGCGTGCACAATCACGTGCATACACACAGGAGCGTGCACAAGCGCACTTGCACGCTTATGCATGTGTACGCACGGCGGCAGTTGGTTGTTTTTAATGCAGGGCGTAGATTCTACGGCCTGGAACACTCAGCAGCACTAACTAAGACATAGAATCTACGTCCTGGAACAGAAACAAGTTAAAGGACAATTGAAGTGAGAAGAATATGGAGGCTGTCGTATTTATTTACTTTGAAACAATACCAGTTGCCTGGTAGCCCTGCTGATCTCTTTGATTGCAGTAGTATCTGATTCACACCAGAAACAAACATGCAGCTTATCTTGTCAGATCTCACAATAATATCAGAAAAAATCTGATCTCCATTGGCTTGTTCAGGGTCTATGGTTTAAAGTATTAGAGACATAGGATCAGCATGATAGCCAGGCAACTAGTATTGCTTAAAATGAAATAAATATGCCAGCCTCCATATCCCTCTCGCTTCAGTTGCCCTTTAAGAGCTGTAAATTGAAAGATTTGTGTATTTCCCATATTGCTCAAAAATCCACATAAATTTGCCCCTTCCCAATGCTGTACCTATACATTTTTCATCTTTTTTTTTTCTTTACAATAGCAACATTTGTCTCAAACACGTTTTGTTGCCTCCTGAATCTTAAAAAAATCATTGAACCTAACCAATACATGTTTTACTTATTCCTAGGGTTAGTGGCATGCAGCAGAATGATCTATGTTTAGGGTAAAAAGTAGAATAAACGTTCATTAGTCAAAAACTCATACTTTTTTTCCTAAGTGCCAAATTTAAAAGAAAAATACCAAAGTACCAAACTGATTTATGGATTGTAATTATAGTTGTTGGAAAATCCCAGTTTACAAAGACTTACCTTTTGTAACCTTTGTGGTACCTTTCAGAAGTGCTCAGAGCTATTGATTGGTTGATAATGTGGCACCTTATTTGATCTGATGAAGTAAGATTAAGGCCTTGTGAAATATCTCACATTTTTTAGGAACCATAAGCGGTTAGTCATCTTTGTGGGTATGCAATCTCTTACCTGTAGTCTTTCTTGGGTGCCTTCTCTCCTTTTTTGTTATTTTTTTTGTAAAGTCAGTACAGATTGCATTAATAAGTTGAGAGTTTTTAATTATTTCAGTGGATGTACAGGTCTTTAGAACAGCTGTAGCAACCTAACTGCGGTTTGTGGTACTCCAGAGACAAAACCTAAACTTTACGCCTCTTGTATACTGTAAAGAGTCATCATCAAGTTAGAAAAGGTTCAGTACTTTTATTGTTATACCTATTCTTACACATAGCTTTATGCAGCAGGTGCTGAAGGTTAGGGTCACTTTATTTTTATAGCATCCCAGTGGCTTTCATAGCCAAAAAAGAAAAAGTTTTTCTACATGTAACTTTGTCCTGTGGTTACTAATTTTGAAAAAAATTATCCTCGTTGCTTTTTTTTCATATTGTTTTGTTGTAGACAATTTGAGAAAGACATAAAGAAAAATATCTCTGTGAAGTAAAGCATCACAGCAAAGGCTTATTTTTATTTTATTTTTAATTTCCAATTCAATTTTCCCTCATGTTTATCAGAGCCCAAGGTCCTGTTCTCAGCATGTTACCAGATTCAAATGCTTCATGCTAAGTTGCAAATGAATGAAAAGATATAAAACAGATGATTGTTTGACCTGTAAAATAAGGTAAAGAGGATAGCTTATATTGCTTACCTCCTTCAACACCCAAACACACACTGCAAAAAAAAGGTTTTCTTTTTCTATCAATCATAAACATTTTATTTTATAGTTCTTTGTTTTTAAGTTATTTGCACACAATTGCCAACAGCCCTGAAATGAGCAAATATATTTGTTTAAACACAATGGGCTTGATTTACAAAGCGGTGCTAACAGTTAGCACGCTGGTGAAAAGCCCTTTATCACACTTAGGGCCATATTCTATTGCTGAACTCGCCAGCGCTAAGCACTGGCGAGTTCTTAACTTAGGCGATGGGGGCATCGCCTAATCTAATTAAACTTTAGACCCCCCCAGGCGGAAAAGAACTCGCTTGGGCGATATAATCGCCCAGCGAGTTCTTAACACGGAATCCAATTACCCTTATCATGTCTCCGGGAAGCGATGCTTCCCGGCAGACATGAGCGTTAGCTTAGACCTGCAAAAAGCAGGTCTAAACTAGCTAACGCACGTCGTCGCCGCAGCATCTGGGGGTCTCCTTTAATAAGGAGACCCCCAGAGCTCCCCGTCGGGTCGCCGCACAGTTTAGAAGCCAGCGCGCAGCTCTGCCCGGCTCCTCTGTCATACGTACCGCCGCCGATCACCCGCCGCCTCTCGCCGCAAAATCCGTCACGTAATTACAGTGTATCTAACACTGTAATTACTGTGCGCATAGAAGGAGCCCGGGCAAAGCATCTTTGAATCTGCAGCCGGGCTCCCCATTGGTCTGCTGTGTGAGCCATTTTATTGGTTCAGACAGCAGACCAATGGGGAGCCTGGCTGCAGATTCAAAGATGCTTTGCCCGGGCTCCTTCTATGCGCACAGTAATTACAGTGTTAGATACACTGTAATTACGTGACGGATTTTGCGGTGAGAGGCGGCGGGTGATTGGCGGCGGTACGTATGACAGAGGAGCCCGGCAGAGCTGCGCGCTGGCTTCTAAACTGTGCGGCGACCCGACGGGGAGCTCTGGGGGTCTCCTTATTAAAGGAGACCCCCAGATGCTGCGGCGGAAGATGTCGGCCATGTTCGGCGGACGAGTGCGCATGTGTGGGGAGTGAGGCCGTGGTGCTGATGGACAGCACCACAGCGTAAACCTCACTCCCCATCGCTCGGTAACAGGGAGCATCGCTCAGGCTTTCGCCTGAGTAATGCTCCCTAACGATCGGCCATCGCGCGAAGGATATGGGCAATAGGATTTGCCGGTAATCCTCGCGCGATGGCAAGGTGATAAGTAGCTCGCATCTGCAAGCTACTTATCACCTTGAATAGGATATGGCCCTTAAACTCAGTTTAGGCGTGATAAGTTTAGGTGTGATAAGTTTAGGCGTGATAACTATAGCATCAACTGGGTTAGCACCGCAGTGCACAGCTGATCAAAAGTTTTGCGCTAGCAAAGTCTGGTGCACTTCACATATAGTTTAATGGCGCTGCTTTGCGTGCGGGACTTTGCGCGCGATCTAAACTTATCTAAGCTTATCACGTCTAAACTTATCACGCCTAAACTGGCTTTTCACCAGCGTGGTGCAATGGTTATCATGCCTAAAGTCTCTAACTGGGTTAGCACCGCTTTGTGAATCGAGCCCAATAAGTTTAAAAGTGAAATTGAATGAAATAACCAAAAGTAAAAGAAAATGATGTACATGTATGACTAAAATATGTATACCGTATATTTAAAATAAAGGCAATTAGGCCCATTAGTGTCTGGATAGTGTACTGGTAAGCCAGCACCTATTCAGTAAGGAGACCTTGGGTAAGACTTCCTAACACTGCTACTGAGTGCGCTGCAGCTCTGGCACTTTGAGTCAGCCAGGAGAAAAGCGCAATACAAATACCGGTGTGGTGTCTGATTTAGCTACTTCGTCTGATTTAGCTACCTGCAGCTAAATCAGACAGCACAGTGTGTCCGGAAAAGCTACCCTGTCTGAATTAGCTACAATGGCAAAAAACAAACCCTGTGTATATGCTGCATAATGTTGTTTGCCCTTGAGTGATAGGTTACAGATCTTATTTATGTAATAATTATTATGTTGGATATGAAATAGCCAATGTATTGTTATTCTAGTTCAGCTCGTTCTTATTATTATTATTAATATTGTTATTATTAGCGCTCCCCATTTTCTATACGCCACGCCTCCCACAGTTTTAGGGGTACAAGCGCCAAACTTTCTACACTTATTCGTCCTGTAGCAAAGTATATTGCTTGTGCTTTAATAAGCGATCCCACCCTCCGTGCCCCTGCGGCGGACCCCGGAAGACCCCTTTTCCGTGTTGACTTTGACAGGAAAATTTTTTGAATCACTGCCACTCGTACAGTTGTGAAGCTACACTCCCCAAACTCGGACCACATATTGTAGGTGTAACCCCAAATAAAAATATGTATTTTGGGGGGGTCACCCTGAAGTGGGCGGAGCTACCAGCGGCCAATGAAAATTTGAAGTTACATTCACCAAACTTTTGTTAATGGAGTGAAGCTGAAACATTTTGTCACATTTTGGGGACCCCCAAAAGTGGGCAGAGCCATAAACAACCAATCAGATTTTCCCTATTGACTTCAATGAGAAAATGTAAACAGCTATAATTCTCACTGTATTAAAGCCAGAGTTCCCAGACTTGGCACACTGGGTCACTGGGTGACTAGGGTTAAAATTTGGCAAGGTGGGCGGAGCCACATACAGCCAATCAGACACATAGCCAACATCCTGTGGTTTCTTCAGAAACTACACCATCTAGTTAATATTATTATTGGTGCCCCCCCCCATTTTCTATACGCTACTCCTCCTACAGTTTCAGGCTTCTTGCACACTGCAAGCGATTCCGATTCAGATTCCGCTTTTTAATCAGTTTTTACCTCCGATTCAGATTTGCAGTGTGCAAGGAGCAAACTGCAAATCTGAATCTGAATCGGAAGTAAAAACAGATTAAAAAGCGGAATCTGAAACTGAATTGCTTGCAGTGTGCAAGAGGCCTCACAGGTACAAGCCCCAAACTTTCCACACTTATTTGTCTTTAAAGGGAACCAGAGAGGAATGATTTTATAAAATATAAAAAGAGTTTATACATACCTGGGGCTTCTTCCAGCCCCAGAAGCCTGGATCGCTCCCACGCCGTCACTTCCGGCGGACGCGGCCAATTGTCCGCATCACAGGGGCTCCCTCCATACCCGTACGCATGCGGCTGCGCAGTAGGCAGCCACACGTGTACCTGTATGGAGGGAGTGCCCTGTGATGTGGAGAATTGGCCGCGTCCGCCGGCCGACTGGCGGTAATGATAGGACCCGGTATCGGCGGTTCCAGGCAGCGGAGGACGGCGGTGTGGGAGCGATCCGTGCGTATGGGGCTGGAGGAAGCCCCAGGTATGTATACTTCATCCTCTCTGGTTCCCTTTAAGCCCCACCCACATGCAGAGTAGCACAGAAAAGGATTAAGATGAAATAGGGCCCTAGACAAGATAGTACTTTTTTGGGCGCTACTCTACTTTAGGGGACCCAGCAGGAAACCTCATAGGGAACAATTCTCCAATCACAGCATCCTTTACCGCACAAAGCATTGTGAATGGCTGAACAGGGTGGGTGTAGTTTATTACAACCTAGAAGTTCAAGAGCATGCCGTCCACCCAATCACATTAGCTAGATTTCCCTATGAGGTTTCCTGCTGGGTCCCCTAAAGTAGACTAGCGCCCATTTTTGTGCACTGCTGATGGTCACCTGACTTTTTTAGTTAGATTTGGTGGGGGTAGCATCCACCAGGCCCCTAGACCAGACGCGTAGCTTGGGGGGTCGGACAAGTGCCCCCGGACTCTAGGTTCCCAAGGGCGCACATTGGGGATTTTACACCCCCCCCCCATGGCCGCCCGCTGAACCCCCCCCCCCCCCCCCCCGCCTGTCCACGCTGTCAAGCAGGAGCAGCCCAGCTTCAGCAGACCTCCGACCAGCCGGCGACCACTATGCGGGCGCTGGGACCTAGCGGACATCACTTCCGCATTTACAGCGTAGTGTTCACTGAGATCGGTGCGCCTGCTCTAACTGGTAGCCGCTGATACTGAGGTCTGAAGCTGGGCTGTCCCTGTCACTATCTAACCTGGGGGTCCCTGTCACTATCTAACCTGGGGAGTGCCTATCACTATCTGAACTGAGGGGCATGTCACTACACACACTGGGAGTCACCAGTTACTAACTGAACTGGGGGCGCCTTTCACTACCTAAACTGTGGGCTCCTGTCACTACCTAAACTGGGGGGTACCTGTCACTACCTAAACTGGGGGGCTCCAGTCACTACCTGAGGTAGGGGGCTCCTGTCACTACCTGAACTGGGGGGGGGGCTCCTGTCACTACCTGAACTGGGGGGCTCCTGGCACTACCTAAACTAGGGGGCACCTCTCACTACCTAAACTATCTAGGCCAGCCAGCTCAACATCACCACCAGCCAACCAGCCCAGAATCACTGGCAAAAAGGCCACAGCATCACCACCAGTCAGGACAGCATTTACTTCAACCAGCCAAGCACAGCCCAGCATCACCGCCAGCCAGCCCAGCCACAGCATCACCGCCAGCTAGCCCAGCCACAGCATCACCGCCAGCCAGCCCTAGTAGCACCGCCAGCCAGCCACAGCATCACTGCCAGGCCTTTCAGCCCACACATCATGCTAAATCCAGCCAAAAATAGTATTGCCAGCCAGGCACAGCAGCCAGTAGAGGAGAATTCAGAAGCCAGGTGAGAGGTGTCTACCATATTAAGGGGGCATTCTGCCCATTTATGTGAAATGCTGTCAATTTATGTGCCTCATGACTGCTGAATTTGTCTTGTTGGCGGCCTCATGGTTACTGAATTTGTCTTGTTGGGGGCCTCATGATTTGTTGGGGGCCTCAAGATTGATGAATGTGGCTTGTTGGGGGCCTCATGATTTGTTGGGTGCCTCAAGATTGATGAATGTGGCTTGTTGGGGGCCTCATGATTTATTGGGGGCCTCATGATTGCTGAATTTGTCTTGTTGGGGGCCTCATGATTGCTGAATTTGTCTTGTTGGGGGTCACATGATGGGGTCACAACTGCGAGACTATGGGAAAAGCTGAATCATCATCATATGAGACAATAGCATTAAACCTACTTTTTTTAGCTTTTTAAAACAGAAAATAAAACTGGTGGGTTCTAAAAAAATAATACATTTTCCAGGAGTAGGATGGATGAAATTGTTTATCTTCACAGTAGGGCTATAAACAGTTATGGAACATTCCAGGTCAGGAAGGTACATACTGAAGGAGGGTGGGTGAGCGTGAGCCTGGGGGGGGGGGCTATAAACAGTTGTGGAACGGAACATGCTGGAAGGTACATACTGAGGGAGGGAGGGTGGGTGAGCGTGAGCCGCAGCCTTCACCTTAGGAAGCGCATTAATAGTCTTTGTCCCCGGGCGCTGAAAGCACTAGCTACGCCTCTGTCCTAGAATGTGTTTTTGGCTCTCCCCACTTTTTGTAACCTGGACACACAGTCACTCAATGACCAAGTATGTGAGCTTTCAGGTCCTTGGCATCAATAAAAAAATCTGATTGGCTGTTTGTGGCTCCACCCCCTTTTCTGAATTTGAACCCCAGTCACCCAATAACCAACTGTACCAGGTTTGAGGCCTGTGCCATTAACAGCACAATAATGGCAGCAATTTTAATATTCCTCTTGAAAATCAACAGGTGAATATTGATTGGCTTTTTAAGGCTCCACCCACTTTTCTGAATATTAATCCAAGACACCCAGTAACAAACTGTACAAAGTTTGCGAACCCTGCCATTAACAGTGAAGAAGGTGCTGCAGTTTATATATTCCCAGGGTAATCTGTTTTTGACTCCACCCAGTTTTTGTAACCTTGACACACAGTCACTCAATGACCAAGTTTGTGAGCTTTCGAGTTCCTGGCATCAAAATTGTGTGAATGGAAGCAGTTAATCCAGCATAGAGAACTTTCCCTATGCCTATGTCATCACACAGATGGGTAGATGCCCCGCCCACTCTACCCCATAGGACGTTGAAATTTATAAATGATCTGCCTAGCCCTGCCCCCCCAGTCTTTTGTCCTCGGAAACTCACCTCAGGGACGACGGTCTGCAAGCTAGCTATTTTAGCTACATCTTTTTGATTAACATTTCTATAACTCTCCCTATCTGCTGTATTCAGCATTTCTGCCGGTGGCCTCGGCCGGCAGTCCCCCGACAGGCTATAATATAGCTGGGGTAGAGCCTGTAATTTGCTGGTTTAACAGGCTGGGCCAGTATGCTATCAGGCTAAAAGTCTGTGTATCAGTGCCCAAAAAGGAAACTGTCCGCTATGTATAGATGCTAAGTAGCGTCTCATGGTGGCCGTGGAATCTTTCTCACCTGTTTCTCTGTCTCCTCCGTTATGCGCTCCAGTGGCCGGCGGCTGCACTCCAGCGGGACTTCCGCATGACGCTCTTCCGCCGGAAGTGACGTTGCGGAGCTCGACGGCCGTTTATTGGCCACAACACGGAATTCGGTGTTGGAGGCGGACCTGGGTTATTTAAACCTGCCGCTCAGCGCGCTATGCGCTGGCGGCGTGGATGTTCGGCGTTCTCCGCATCTGCATCCTCCAACCACGGGCACAGGGTCCGGAGAGCCTCACTATGGCGGCCCCGGTCGATACCAATACTCAGCAAATGGCAGGTACATACTAATGCTGGATTATCCGCACCAACCAACATTGTTGTTGAAATCATTTTGTTGTATATCTCTACACTCTACATCTCTACACTTTTTTACTCTCTCTCTCTTCCTCTCATCCTGACTGGATCCTTTTTCATTCTTTTCAGCTGCATTAGCTGGACCCTCTGATTCCACGGCACATGTAGCAAACCAGCCCCGGGCTAAAAGGTAAGGGGAGGTCAAACAGGTAGGTTCTAGCCCACAACACTGAGTGCTGGACTAAACACTATTTTTTCTTTTTCTTTGTTAGTCCGAAGAAACAGCATAAAAATAAGAAATCACGATCTAGGTCAAGATCGCGAAGACGAAGTCCTCAGTATTACTATTACAGAGAAAGAAGTCGTTCGCCTCACAGGCGAAGATCCAGTTCGCCAAGTAGAAGAAGAAAGGGCTGTTGGGCCTGCGACAGGGATGTAATGCCTGGCAAGACGGTGTGTGAGCGATGTTTCTCAGAGATGTCCTCGGAGCCTCAACAATCGCCAGTAGACGTATCAGAACTAATTAAAGTAGCGGTCCAAGATTCCATGAGGGAATATATTGCATCCCTACCCTCTCAACCGCCCACCTCAGCGGAAACCCAGCCACAACCAATCCTTGGAGAAGGGGACCTGAATACTGCAGGATTTGACTTTACGCTAGTGGAACCTTACGTATGCGCTGTGAGGGAAGCCATACAGTGGGAAGACGACGACTCAGAAAATGGATTGGCAAACACTAGGAAACAGAAAGAGTACTACACACACCTAAAGAAAAAAGTTACACCATTCCCCTTTATGCAGGAAATTTCAGAAATTATTGATGAAGAGTGGGAGAAGATTGAGAAAAAGCCCCCCTTACAGAACCTCATCTCTAAGCTATACCCTATGAAGGAAGACAAGTCGATACGATTAGATAATCCCCCAGTAGTAGATGCCTCGGTGATTAGACTGGCAAAACCGACTACTCTGCCCAGAGAGAACGCAGCCTCATTTAAGGACGCCCTCGACAGAAGAATAGACACAGAGTTAAAGAAAATTTATACAACCTCAGGAGGGGCGACTAAGCCTGCGGTAGCCCTCACGTCTATCGCTAAAGCTATCAAAGTATGGACTCTGAACGTAGAAGAGGCTGTACGTAATGACGCAGAAAAGGAATCAATAATTTCGTCACTGGATGACTTAAAACTTACTTCCGATTTTATAGGGGAAGCGGCGGTGGATATAATTAGAAGCACATCCAGATCGATGGTATACTCGGTGATGGCCAAACGGGCTCTCTGGTTGAGAGCATGGTCGGCAGATCCTTCCTCCCGCGCCGACTGGTGTAAAATACCATACGATGGAAGATTACTATTTGGAGCAGAAATGGACTCGGCTATACAACGAGTCACGGGAGGCAGATCGGGATTGATTCCTCAAGATAGGAAGAACAAGAAACCTACTTTTCAACAGAATAAATTCCAACAGGCCAAGTATAGAAACCCGCGTTCATACCGACCAGGTCGAGAATATCGACGCAACTGGCAGAGTCAGGGCTGGATTTACCATAAGGCACTGTAGGCACGCGCCTACAGGCGCCTAATGATGAAGGGGCGGCTCACTCTCCTTCCCTAGTGCCTTTCTACTTCCCTATGCAGAGTCCTGAGCAGAGCTTAAAGAAAACCTGAACTGAAAATTAAAAGTCAAAATAAGCATACACAAGTCATACTTACCTTCCATGTAGTCTACTCCTCAGTGTCTTTCTCCTGTCCCACGTCCTGTTTGTTCACTGTGATGAAGGAAATTTTCCGTCCTCCATTTTGAAAATGACCATTACCCCATAACAGCTTCCTGGTCAGCACACAGTTAAACTGTAACATCGCCCACTTGAGCTATAGGGAAACATGGACATTACCTGGTACATCAGTTTTCCTCTCAGCTATAACTGACAGCAACTGATATTTTACTGACAGCAACTGATATATTTCAGATCTGACAAAATATTGTCAGAACTGGAAGGGATCACTGTAAGAAGAAAATGGTGAGCTTCTGAGAGGAACTGATGGCAAGGTAACTATGTAATGTTCATTTGAAGTTACCTCATGTGTTTATTTTAAATATTTTTACTCAGTACAGGTTCTCTTTAAGGCCTGAAACACACCAGAGGAGTTTTTCTGAGCGTTTTGAGTTTTGAAATCTGCTGCTAATGTTATCCTATGTGTCTGTGCACACTGGAGCAATGAGGTTTTGTAAAAAAAACCATAGCATTACATTGGGAAGAGCTTTTAGAGGTTTCAAAACCTCTTCCCAATGTAATGCTATGGGTTTTTTTTTACAAAACCTCATTGCTCCAGTGTGCACAGACACATAGGATAACATTAGCAGCAGATTTAAAAACTCAAAACGCTCAGAAAAACTCCTCTGGTGTGTTTCAGGCCTAAGGGCTGGTGCACACCAAAACCCGCTAGCAGATCCGCAAAATGCTAGCAGATTTTTAAACGCTTTTTTTTATTTTTATGAGGCGTTTTGCTAGCGTTTTGCGGATTGCTGCTGCGGATTTCAGTATAGTAGATTTCATCTATTGTTACAGTAAAGCTGTTACTGAACAGCTTCTGTAACAAAAACGCCTGCAAAACCGCTCTGAACAGGCGTTTTTCAGAGCGGTTTGCGTTTTTCCTATACTTAACATTGAGGCAGAAACGCATCCGAAATCCAAAAATGCCTCACCCAGGCATTTTTCGTTTCTGCAAAACGCCTGCCGCTCTGGTGTGCACCACCCCATTGAGATACATTGACCAAGCAGATCCGCAGCCGCAAGCGGATCTGAAAACGCCCAAAAAGCCGCTCGGTGTGCACCAGCCCATAATGAGAGTTTAGTCACCTGGCTCTTGGCATTCCACTGACAAGATTTCCCTTCAGTCAGGGCACCACTAACTGGCTACCTAATGCTAAGGAACACCAATAGCTACCTATGACTGGTAAGGGAGAAGTCAAAGCTGAGTCAGCCAGCACACTTGCGGTGCAGTCCAGCGGGGGTTTGTGGGTTTCTGGAGGGTGAAGTTTAGGGCGCCAGGACATCTGTGCCTATAGGCTCCTGTGACGTAAATCCGGGCCTGGGCAGAGTTCGCAAACGACTTTCCAAAGGTCGACTAAGCAGAAGACCACACCTTCAGGCCAGGGACAACAAAAATCCTTTTGAGAGTGTCTCCGCCCAGATTTGCCCAGTAGGAGGGAGATTATGCCAGTTTGGACAAATTTGGGCGGACAGCATTACCAATCCTTGGGTGTTGAGGACAATCAACCAAGGTCACAAATGGAAATTTGTGGGAAGACCACCAGGAAACTACTTTATCCCTACACGTATCCCAGTATCACAGGAAAAGAAATTGGTGCTAACTCAATACAACGAGTCCCTTATACTCAAGAAAGCGATAACACCTGTTCCAACTGCGTTAAGAGGAGAGGACTTTTACTCCCCACTATTTCTTGTCTGGAAAAAATCGGGCGACTGGCGACCAGTTCTGGACCTAAGGAGATTAAACAAACGAATACTACTAAAAAAATTCAAGATGGAAACGCTACAGTCAATTACAAGATCAATCATGATCTCAGATTGGATGATATGTGTAGACTTGGAAGACGCCTATTTACACGTCCCCATACATCAGAACTTCCAGAAATTCTTAAGATTCGCTGTAGGACCGCTCCACTACCAATTTACATGCCTCCCATTCGGGATATGTACCGCCCCACGAACTTTCACCAAAGTTCTTCTGGCACTAGTAGCAGTTCTGAGACTGAAGGGGCTTCGTCTTTTTCAATACCTAGACGACTTGCTACTCCTGGCCCAAGATCGAAAAATACTGTTACGACACAAACAGATCTTGTTGGACACGCTTCAGCACTTTGGTTGGAAACTAAATTTAGGAAAGAGTCAACTGCAGCCGACTCAGGAAATGATTTTTCTTGGAGCACTAATCAAAACACAAGAAAACAGAATAATGCTACCAGAAGTAAAGAGATTGACACTAATATCGAAAGTTCAACGAGTACTGAACGAGCGACAATTGACAGCGAGAGATTGTCTGAGCATTATTGGCTACCTGACATCAACTATACCGATGATCAGATGGGCACAGTGGAACATCAGACCCTTCCAGTGGGGTTTTCTCAAACAGTGGGACAAGAAACGTATGGAACAGACAATTCAGATCACGACCCCTATGAAACAGGGACTGAGATGGTGGAATGTCCAGAGCAACCTGACGAGAGGTCATATGATACAACCTGGCTCTTACACCATAATTACTACCGATGCCAGTCTGAAGGGTTGGGGGGCGCACTGTCTAGCACAGTCAGCCCAGGGGGTGTGGCCCACACCTCAGAATCACACTCCTGCCAACATCCTAGAGTTACGGGCAGCGCTTCACAGATTGCAGAGTTTTCGAAATTTAATACACAACAGGCCTGTATTAATGAAAATGGACAATCGAACAGCAGTCAAACAGGAACCTGCTCTTACAGACGGAAGAGATCTTCCACTTTGCGGAGCACAATGTATGGGACTTGAAAGCGGTGTATATCCCGGGTCACCAGAACACGAAGGCCGATTACCTAAGTCGCCATCATATAGACAACGGCGAGTGGACACTCTGCCAGGAGGTATATCGATGGATTTGCAGCCAATTCCAGTTCCCCCAAGTAGATCTAATGGTGACAGCAGTCAATTCGAAATGTGCCAAATTCATGACCAGATATCCTTGCAAAGAAGCGATAGCAACAGATGCCATAACAGCGAATTGGAATTTCGACATTGGCTATGTCTACCCACCAACACCAATGATACCACAACTAATAACACGTCTATTGAGGGAGAGAGTTACGCTCATAGCGATCCTGCCTTTTTGGCCGAATCGGTCTTGGTTCCCCCTGTTATGGGAATTGAAGTTGAAATCTCCTCTTCCTCTCCCCAACAGACCAGACCTTCTCCAGCAGGGAGAGGTACACCATCCGGATCCGCAGAGACTCAACCTCATGGCTTGGGTATTGAGGGGAAGAGGCTACAGTCACTAGGCTGCTCTGATACGGTAATACAAACCTTATTACAAGCCAGAAAACCCTTTGTTTCCTCTACCGAATCAAATACTAGCCTTCCTTCAGAAGGGTCTGGACAAGGGACTTGCCTTCCACACCATTAAGGGACACGTCTCTGCAATCTCTGCACTGACAGGATCTCCTTGGGGTAGTCACCCGCTTATAAAACAGTTTATGAAAGGGGTTCTAAAGATTAAACCGCCAAGGAAGAACTTATTTCCTAAATGGGATCTCCCATTAGTTCTACAAGCACTTACGAAGGAACCATTCTTTCCCCTTCAGGACTGCACACTCTGGAATCTAACATTGAGAGCAGTATTCCTGGTGGCAGTAACATCTGCCAGAAGAGTGTCTGAAATCCAGGCGTTAGGTCATGAAGAGCCATACCTCACCTTTCTTCCGGATCGCGTAGTCCTGAGACCAATTCAGAGATTCATTCCAAAGGTGGCAAGTTCATACCATCTAAACCAGGACTGGATTCTCCCGGTTTTTCTTCAACAGGACTCGGACAACGTGCACCCTCTGGACATTGCAGAATCTCTAAAGATGTATCTTCAGGCCACAAAGGACTTCAGGAAGTCTGACACACTATGGGTGATCCCAACAGGCTACAGAAAGGGACAGCCCGCATCTGTCAGAACAGTGGCCTCATGGATTGTAAAGACAATTCAGACTGCCTACAGACTGACTGGACTTGATCCGCCGGAACAGATCGTCGCACACTCCACCCGTAGTGTGTCGACATCATGGGCGGCAATGAACAGAGTCTCAGCCGAAAAGATCTGTCAGGCAGCTAACTGGTCAAAGATTGACACATTTATCAAACATTATAGATTAGACATGGCTGCTCAGTCCTCAACAGTGTTTGGCAGATCAGTACTGAATGCTACTACTGTACAAATGAATAATTAAAATTGTGTGTTTCAGCATACTTTTGTTCCCTCCCTTCATTTCCTAGTTAACTCCCATCTGTGTGATAACATAGGCATAGGGAAAGCGGAAAATTGTTACTTACCTATCCGTAATTTTCCTTTCCCTGTGCCTTCATGTCATCACACAGCCCCCTCCCTTCTTGTTACCTTCGGTGGTTCCGAGGCTGACGAGACTGGGGGGACAGGGCTAGGCAGATCATTTATAAATTTCAACGTCCTATGGGGTAGAGTGGGCGGGGCATCTACCCATCTGTGTGATGACATGAAGGCACAGGGAAAGGAAAATTACGGATAGGTAAGTAACAATTTTCCGCTATTTGGTTGTTTGTGGCTACGTCCCTTTAGTGAATTTGAGCCCCAGTCACTTAAAGTGGAATATAACTCAGCATTTCAACTTTGCTTTAATAGCTTGCTTACAGCTTAAAAACTATTATGCCTGATTTTTTTTAAGCATAACTTCACTGAATGGGTTAAACATGACATTTAAGTGATGTAATCAGCTAGAATGCCGCTTCTGAGCTGAGCTTTAGATACAAATGTAGGCATTCTGGCATCCCTGGGTCTCCCCCTATGTGCCAGGTAGCCAAATACTGGGATGCGCACAACAATGCCTAGGTTGATCTGCAGATCTATACGTGAGATTCTCTCACCTTGTCATATTCTACATTTAGATTATAGCCTGGACATTCATGCGCACCTTATGGGTATTCTGCCTTATAGTGGGCACTGACCCGATTAACCCCCCCTCCCCCCCGGGTCACCCGCACTGACGATAATGTTTTGTATGCCGTCCTGGTTGTATTTTTACAGTCCAGGTCCGCTACTGCAGCATTCTCCTCCACGCGGTGTGCCCCGGGGGGCTGGGCCATCAATACAAATTAAGGACTCATTCTCTGATCTTTTTAAGCTGTCAACTTTCTGTCTGTTTGTTTTGCGGGCTTGCTCCCCCTGAACCCCCCCCCCCTCCCCGAGGCGCTCACAACTGTGAAAATGTAATTCGCAGTCCAGGTCCGCCACTGCGGCATTCTCCGACCGTGGGTCTCACCGGGGGCCGGAGGACGTCCTGGTATCCTCGGACACTCAGAGGTCTTTATTAGCCACTTGTTTAGATTACAGCTACATGGTCCCTTTCTGCCTTGAGATGTTTTAGGCCTATTTTACTCAGTTTGCTATGCATAACCATTCCGGTTCTACAGTGGTTTTGACTCCAAATAACTTTATCTAGCTTCTCCTGACCCTCTATGCACCCCCACTGCCACCCAACGAGTGTCATATAGCTGGCACCCTACGGGAGCGCTGAATAGCCGCACAGGAACGCCCGGATGCTCAGACGTGACAGCAGCGGAGTTTCCCTCATTCTGCGCTGCGCTGAATGGCCGTACGGGAGCGCCCGGATGCTGAGACGTGACGGCAGCTGTCACCAAAAAAATCCCAATGTGGGCAGCAGTCTCCAGAAAATCGTAATGTGAGCAGCAGTGACCAGAAAATAATCATAAAGTGGGCAGCAGTCACCAGAAAATCGCAATGTGGACAGCAGTTACCAGAAAAATCGCAATGTGGGCAGCAGACACCAGAAAAATCGCAATGTGGGCAGCAGTCACCAGAACAAATCGCAATGTGGGCAGCAGTCACCAGAAAAATCGCAATGTGGGCAGCACATTACTAAGTACTGTTCATAACGTTAAATGCGGCTCTTAATATTGGTGCTTATGGCAGCCCTGGTTTTCACCTGCTCTGCACCTTACCCCCTGCCCTTCCCCTCATATCATGTGCTACCATCCTCCCCCACTAACCTAATGGTCCTCTTGTTCCCCTATGTATAGCCAGAATCATTCCAACCCCCCCCAAAGCAGGAAACTAAGTGGCCAGCATTACTGACCCTCTTCCCTCACCTTCCCCATATATATTACCCTCCCACAGATTGATGTCATTTGAGGCCAGTCCCCCCCCCACACACACACACACACACACTCCCCGTGGCTGACATTCTCCCCCTCCCTCCCTGCAATGTGTGTCCCCTACACACCTTTGTATTGTAATGCACAGCAAAGCAGTTTATAATTACATTGCACCTTGTCCAGCGCTGTGCATTGCTCCTCTCCTGCACTTTCATCAGAGCTGCCCAGTGTAGTTTGGTTCCCGAGTTTGTCACATGGCAAGTCAGTCAGGAGCTGCACGAATGTAACTGATAGCAGAGGAGCTCTGATGGAAGCAGAGAGAGCAGGGGAGAGGGATGCACAGCACTAGACGAGGTGTATGCCAGATATTATACACCGCTCTGCTGTGCATTCCATTACGAGGAGGACAGACATCGCAGCCTTCAGGAGGAAGCAGGGAGAAGCACGTCAGCCTGAGTGATGGATTATCAGCTGCCCTGCGAGTAGCGCAGCTGTGTAATAAAGCAAGGGAGATGAGATCTCGGCAAGCCTGCACAGCGGCTCGTAGCCACTTTTTATTTAGCAACAGTTCTGCGCTAGGTTTGCTAGTTTCGGCAGAAACGTAGCGATTTCAGACGACCCTCCCCGCTCTTATGACGAGCAAATGGATGTGCGCATGCGCAGTGCTGAAAGTAGCTGTTTCAGACGGATAGCTATTTCAGACGGGACACCGGTATTTTGTGTCTTGCTTCACAAACAGGCACTAGAAGCATTGCTCAT
Source organism: Hyperolius riggenbachi (assembly GCF_040937935.1). Lineage (NCBI taxonomy): Eukaryota > Metazoa > Chordata > Amphibia > Anura > Hyperoliidae > Hyperolius > Hyperolius riggenbachi. Next base: position 153,078,956 of record NC_090650.1, on the reverse strand, counting down.
TGCTGTTGTGTTGAACATTTGCTGGTCATTGGGCAATACGGAGGCTCTTTCTGTTATGTAAGCTAGCACCTATTCAGTAAGGAGACTTTGGGCAAGACTCCCTAACACTGCTACTGCCTACTAAGCGTGCTGCAGCTGTGTCTTGTCTGTCTTGTTTCAAAAACAGGCGCTAGAAGCAGTGACTGTTGCTGCTGGTGTGTTGAACATTTGCTGGTCTTTGGACAATACTAAGGTTTGTCATTGTTAGGCTTGCGGTGCTCAGAAACTGTTCAGTCAAGATAGCCCCAGCTGGTAGCTAGTCAAGAGAGTCTTTAGGCTTAAGATGAATGTTGTGGCACTACTCGGCTCCATCTTAGTGCAGTTGAATCTTCTTAGCACCACTCCACTCCACTGTATGTTCCCTCCAATGGTGGTAACAGACTGCTGGCTCATTTCAGGAGGAACCACTGTGAATCTCTGAGGAAGTAGCGGCGCTTCTATAATGTTTCAGCAGTCTATGGTTAGTGTGAAGTCACCACCATTGGAGGGAGCGTGTAGAGTGGAGCAGAGCAGTGTGAGACAGAGACCAGTGTGCATTCACCCCTAACAACTGGGCTGACGCCCCAGCAGCAGCTAAGCTCAACCATGCTAAGACAAAGCTGGGTAGTGCCTTAACTAAAGCATTTATCCTGTGCCTAAAGACTCTCCTAATTAGCCACCAGCCATGGTTATCTTGATTGAGTGTTTTGCGCAAGCCTAACCATAACAAATTTCCATATAGTCCATTGAAGGAACACTGAGTAACAAGCTGCTGTTTACTTAATTGCTGCTGAATTAGTGTGCGATTGCTAGTGTGGGAGACAAAGGGTTAACAAGGCTTCGGAGTAGGGATCCCATGCCATTTTTATTTAATTTTACTTTTGTCAGTGCAAACAATAGGTATATTTGCCAAGGAGCCTAATACCACAGTATTGCGCCGGGACAGCGATCCCCGGCCAAATCATTGCCACTTCCACCAAAATTCCAGGTGGTCATTACGCATTGCGTACTGGAGAGCCTGACAGATATATGTACATTTTCACTACCAATAGGTACATACATTATCTGTCATTTAATCACATAAAAAAAAAACATTCTATTGTAACTCTATAAATCCACATGGAGCAGGCACCAGCGATGAAAGTAATCGATTATTGATCACATCAGTTTTAAAAGCAGCAGTATAACAACAACAGACCGCTGTTTCGAGCCACCATGCTCTTTATCAAGTTGCCAAGACTGCAATACTGTATTGTGGTATGGTATTGCAGTCTTGGCAACTTGATAAAGAGCATGGTGGCTCGAAACAGCGGTCTGTCGTTGTTATACTGCTGCTTTTAAAACTGATGTGATCAATAAAGAGACGATTACTTTCATCGCTGGTGCCTGCTCCATGTGGATTTACTGAATCAACGGCTCCAGTGGTGTGGAATGCTATAAGCTTGGGCACACGTTTCTCTCTATTTTTGATAGGTGCTGATCCAAACCTTTCTTGTGTTTACTATTGTAACTCTAAAAACGATTTTCTTAAAAATCACATGTTCTTTTTGCAGTACCCTCCCCCTTTTTGTTACCACTGTTCTCCTTAACATAACTAGCTAGCAAATTTGGTAATTCTAGCATGTATGTAGTGATGGCAGAACAGGTTCGTCTAGTTCCTGCGAATGACGTAGGCCAATCGCGCCTGCCCTATACTTTCCCATAGTGACATTTTGTGCAGAGTGACATCAATCCAACATGCAGACAGCCTATTTCAGACTTTTGGTCCTCCTCAGTGCATGACAGGGATTGATCTGGCTCTATGGGATAGGGCTTGGACCAGGTTAACAGAATACCCAAGCAGCTCAGGGTGACCCGCAACTGAAGTGGGAAAGACAGTTCCAGACCTCTTCCGATCACAACAGAGAAAGAATCAGTGCCCTACTACATCTAAGATGTAGCGGGCACAAGAAAACTCTCCTGCCTTACCCGTGGACTAATTTGAAAAGGGTAAGAGAGTAGCACCATCCACTGCAGACCTCCCAACAATGGCAGATATGAGAATGACAGCAGAGGACATTAAAGAGTCACTTAAGGCTAGATAAAAAAATGAGTTTTACTCAACTGGGGCTTCTACCAGCCTCCTGCAGCTGTCCGGTGCCCACACAGTCTTGCTCGGATCCTCCGCCGGCAGCTACTTCCGTTTTTGGTGACAGGCACCAACAGGCCTGGGAACGCAAGTGATTCTTCACATTCCTGGCCGCAATAGCAGTATAGAGGGCACTATTGCGGCCAGGAATGCAAAGAATCACTCGCATTCCCAGGCGCCTGTCGCCGAAAACGGAACTAGCTATGAAAACACAATCAACAATCGGGGGCAACAATCAGCTAAGCTATTTGCATTAAGGGGCTCCCTGAATCTATAGGACCTGGAAATCTATGAACAGAGCTGGCAGCCATATTCAACAAACTGTTGGGCTATGACAAATACGATCCCATAGAATCCGTCAGTGGCTCCGATAATGATCTGTTATGATTTGTTGCCTGGCCTCCTTCACATTAAAAGAAGACACCATGAGATCTGTTAGATCCCAGGGGATCCGTTGAAAAGGGAGCCTGAGCTGCCTGTATGAAAAGGGTGCCTCCATAGACATCAATGTTATTTGGGCAAATATGGGCTACAAGGTGGTGAAAAGGGCGCCTGAGTTTTGATATAGGCTACAAGCGGGCGCCCCTTTGTAGCCCATATTTTTTCGGCTACAAGGTTTTCGGCTACAGTAGGGCGCCCCTTTGTAGCCCATATTTTTTTGGGCTACAAGGTTTTTAGTAGCCCATATTTTTTGGGCTACAAAGTTTTCGGCTACAGTAGGGCGCCCCTTTGTAGCCCATATTTTTGGGGGCTACAAGATTTTTTTGTAGCCCATATTTTTCGGCTACAAGGTTTTTGGCTACAGTAGGGCACCCCTTTATAGCCCATATTTTTTATTCGGCTACAAGGTCTTTGATTCTGCTACAAAAGGGCGCCCCTTTGTAGCCCATATTTCTTATTCAGCTACAAAGTTTTCGGCTACAAGGTTTTTGATTCTGCCACAAAAGGGCATCCTTTTTTAGCTGAGATTTTTGATTTTGATGGGGTGCAGGGGGGGGGGGGGGGTTACGATTAGGCATCACAAGTGGGGAGGGGGGTCTAAGGGTTAGGCACCACTAGGGGGGTTTAGGGTTAGGCACCACCAGGGGAATCTTAGGGTTAGGCACCACCTGGGGGTCTAAGGGTTAGGCACCCCCTGGGGGTCTAAGGGTTAGGCACCACCAGGGAGTCTTAGAGTTAGGCACCACCAGGGGAGTTTTAGGGTTAGGCACCACCTGGGGGGTCTAAGGGTTAGGCACCACCTCAGGAGTCTTAGGGTTAGGCATCACCAGGGGAGTCTTAGGGTTAGGCACCACCTGGGGGGTCTTAGGGTTAGGCACCACATTGGGGGTTTTAGGGTTAGGCACCACCAGGGGAGTCTTAGGGTTAGGCACAACCAGGGGAGTCTTAGGGTTAGGCACCACCTGGGGGCTCTAAGGGTTAGGCACCACCAGGGGAGTCTTAGGGTTAGGCACCACCAGGGGAGTCTTAGGGTTAGGCACCACCTGGGGGTTCTTAGGGGTAGGCACCACCAGGGGAGTCTTAGGGCTAGGCACCACCTGGGGGGTCTTAAGGTTAGGCACCACCTGGGGAGTCTTAGGGTTAGGCACCACCTGGGAAGTCTTAGGGTTAGGCACCACTGTGGGGGGGGGGTCTTAGGGTTAGGCACCACCAGGGGAGTCTTAGGGTTAGGCACTACCTGGGGGTCTTAGGGTTAGGCACCACCTGGGGAGTCTTAGGGTTAGGCACCACTGTGGGGGGGGGGGGGGTCTTAGGGTTAGGCACCACCAGGGGAGTCTTAGGGTTAGGCACCACCTGGGGGTCTTAGGGGTAGGCACCACCAGGGGAGTCTTAGGGTTAGGCACCACCTGGGGGGTCTTAAGGTTAGGCACCACCTTGGGAGTCTTAGGGTTAGGCACCACCTGGGGAGTCTTAGGGTTAGGCACCACCTGGGGGGTCTTGGGGTTAGGCACCACCTGTGGTTTTTAGGATTAGGCACCACCAGGGGAGTCTTAGGGTTGGGCATCACCTGGGGGGGTTAGGGTTAGGGGAGGGTTATTTGGGAGAGTAGGGAGAAGTTAGGTCATTGTAATCACATAACATAACATAATCTACAACTTCGGGATGAGTCCACATTTCATTGCACTGAACTTTCAAGCTCTGTGTGTAACCCTTCGAATGCTGGTCTAGTAAAAAAAAATGCTGGTTGCATATAATATGCTGTAAATAATGTTTTAGAGCAAAGATGAAATGCTGCGTTATATTCCGCTTTAAAGCACTAACAAGGCTGTTTTAGGCAAGGGGGCTGCAGTTTCGTTGGAGGTTCCTTTTTGCACTTACCATCACCTCCAGAAGTTGCACGACAATTTTGTTGACATACAAGTTTTAAAAATGTAATACATACATTTGGAATGACACAGATTTCAGGCCTCTCTGAGGACTGGCATTATTTTCCGTTGGGCAGGAAGGATGGTGTGGCTATAGAATGGAGTCATTGGTAATGCAGCACCCTCAGTTGAAATATTTGAAATGTTAAATTTTAGGTCACAAAAAGTTTCAAAATATAATAGATATATTTGCAATGACACACATTTCTGGTCTCTGCTGCAAATAAAAAAGTGGTGGCAAATAACAATGTTTAGGCAGGTAATCACGGAAACCATTCTAAAGACCTTTATTTGCAAAAATCTAGAAGCTAAATGTGTTTCTTGGCATTTAAGCATGAAAAAGAAGCCTCTGCGTAAAATATTTATTTTTGGAGGAACATTTCACCCCTAATCCCCTCCACCATTCCACTGCCTGGGTTTTTGTACACTTTGTATACCTTTTGACAAAAAAAATGTGGCTGCATAGATGCGCATTAAAGTCAATGGAGCTTGGCACGAACACGAAATCACGATGTTTGGCCATCACTACATGTATGGTGTATTTGCTATTAACAGCTAAACTCAGCAGTATTCTTCAATTGCCAGTGAATTGAAATAAATGTATAAATATATTATCACAAAAATCTGTTGCGAGCTGCAAGATTGTACATGAATTTTTTTTTTATCATCCCTGGTACATACTTTGGGACTTTTACATTCGAACCATAAGACGCACTGACTTTTCCCCCCACTTTTGGGGGAGAAAAAGTTCATCTTATGGTCCGAAAAATACAGTATGTAACCCACCCTGCACCAGAAACCTGTGCTATGATCAAGGCCCATCATGAGTCCAAAACATGTGAGTATGATGGTGTTTTTTTACCTGATCTAATAAAAAACATTTTGATATAAATGCTTTGGATGTGCGGCGCCTTCTGTCAGTTTTCTGAAGTTTTTCCACATATTCTAAATAAAATTACTTTTAAAGAACGCGGGTCAGTCATACTATGTCTGGAAAATAAACACATTTAAGTAGATAAATACTTAATCTACTTACATAACAGATGCATTGTACTGTCCATGTTTTTAGTTCAGTGAATTTTATATAGTAATTGAAGAGAATTCTGTTCCTGGCAGGGGCCATGTCTTTTTCCCATAGTGTGAAGCTAAACCCTGATGCCATTTCCACCCTAAGTTTTTTTCTTTTCTTCTACAATGTGCTGAGGCATCTCAGGCTTGCTTGTAAACATGTGTAATCACAGGATCATGTTGCAGCCTCAGCCTGTCACACTGCAGTGTACTCAACCCAATCACTGAGAAATAGGAATGTGGGAGGGGTGCTGACAAGTTTCCCCCTCTCCCTCTGATCGGCATCCACAAGATAATAGAGCTCAGCTGAGATAAGATAATTACAGCAGAGACATTCTGAATAGGTTGGAGAGCTTACACTGCAGGGTGAGATTCTTGTCAGCATTATAAAAACAGGATTTCTGTGCAAAAAGTGGTTCAATTAATTTCAAATAATTTTAAGCATTTTTTTTTGTACTTAATTTTTTTATATTGAATTCAATACAGGTTATTGTATTTAATTCAATAAATAGTTTGCTACCAGATGTTGATGATGCGTGACTGCGCCAACACCGATCACCTGGGAACATGTCATTGCCGAGGGAAAAGCAAAAATCTGCCGAGGGACATGTAAGAGGACACTGGGGAAGCTATCAGACATACATGATGAGGGATCAGCACGGCAATGGTGAGCATAAGCACCAGTATAGGTTAACGAGCTATAGGTGCCATAGTATAGGTAAGCCAGGTATGGGTGTCCCCAGTATAGGTAAGCTAGCTATAGGTGCCATAGTATAGGCAAGCCAGCTATAGGTGCCATAGTATAGGTAAGCCAGGCATGAGTGTTCCCAGTATAGGTAAGCTTGCTGTAGGTACCATAGTATAGGTAAGCCAGGTATGAGAGTCCCTAGTAAAGGTAAACTAGCTATAGGTGCCATAGTATAGGTAAGCCAGCTATAGGTGCCATAGTATAGGTAAGCTCCATGCGGGCTTACCTGGGACTGATAGATGCAGGTTGGCACACTGTGGTTAGCTAACAGACATCCATCAGTCCCAGGGAAGTCCGCAGAAGCAAAAAATTGTGGAGCCAGTGGTGCAGAGCAGTTAGAAACTCCCTGGTGGCATGGACGAGCCTGACTCGTCCTCACCGCTTTCAGCAAGTTTTAGCTGGACGAGCCAGGCTAATCCATTCCACTAGGGAGGTTAAATGGAATTTGATTTTGTGGCTGACAGCCCTGCTTTATGCCACTAGCAAGCAAGAAAATACTCAGAATAATTTTGACAATACTTTTTTACAGGGTTGCTCGAATGTACCAAAATTCGGGCCTGGAACAAATTCAGATTCGAATTCGATCACACCTACCGAATTCGATTCGACTTTGAATTCAGTTTGGGTTCAGTAACTAAATTCGGGAAAAATTCGTGTTCGGGAATTCGGGTGTCTTTTTTTTTCCTCCTCCTCCTCCTCCTCCTCCTCCTCCTCCTCCTCCTCCTCCTCCTCCTCCTCCTCCTCCTCCTCCTCCTCCTCCTCCTCCTCCTCCTCCTCCTCCTCCTCCTCCTCCTCCTCCTCCTCCTCCTCCTCCTCCTCCTCCTCCTCCTCCTCCGCACATTCTCTGTGGTGCAGTTGGTTGGTGTGTTTGGCTGTTAACCGAAAGGTTGGTGGTTCAAGCCCACCCAGAGATAGCCTTGCCTTTTTTGTTCAACAGTTGTCCGAAGAGAACCCCAGATAGCCATGTAGATTCAAGGTATATCAAAATGGTACATGCTAGGCTGGCTTCAGCAGGCAGTGTTGGAGGTATAATGGTGAGTATAGCTGCCTTCCAAGCAGTTGACCTGGGTTTGATTCCTGGCCATGGCCAATGTATGTGAGCTGGCTTTTGACATCCTACAAATTACTGGAAGACAAGACAAGATGGAGGAGGAGGATTAAAAAAAAAAGACACCCGAAATCCCGAACACAAATGTTTCCAGAATTTGCAATCATTTGGACGAATTTGAGAGGCAGTATTCGGTTAGATTCGAATCATCAGAATTCGGCAACCATGAAAATTGACTCGATTTTTTTGGGTACATAACAAATTCGTGAATTTGGAGAGCAACCCTGCTTTTTTACCTACTTTTGGTACTTTTTCAATTACCAAGTGCTAAACAGTTATTTTAAAGAGAAGATGAAAAATGGTCTACTAAGAGAACAATGGGATCAGGCCCATTATCAGTAATTAAACTGCATTTTTCCTGTCGTAAATTTAAAATTGATTGTCTCAAAAACTATAAGTTCTATTTGAAAGATTTTTCCCCTTGTTCTCACCGTTTTCCTTATCGTACCCAGAAAATTTGATGATTCTAGCATATATGGGGGCTTGCTATTAACTACTAAAGTCAGCACCATTGCCTTTAATGTATTTGCAAGAACGTTTTCACAAAAATCCTGAGAACGATCGTATAGCTCATCAATCTTTCATTATAAAGTCAGTCACATTTTTGCTCATACCTTCCAAAGTGAGCTTTTGTTAAGAAAAAAGGAAATACTGAGAATCCTTGTTGAGGTCATGGATTAGTTGAAAATCTTTCAGATCTGTTAGATTTGTAATGCCTTACTGCCTACTGTAATTGATAGCCACTTAGTAAAAAAATAGTTTACAGTGCATTTCACTTAGGAGAAATATATTTCTTAACTGGATGTGTTTTCATGTATTTCACATTTTTACATTTTTCATTATAGTGGTTCTTTATTAGGATAATAGCAGGGAGTAATATTAAACGTCGGTTTGATAGAATGTCAGTTAAATTGCATAGTATTACCTACCTACTTTCCTAGTGGTTTTGGGTCACCCCGATATGCTAAGTTACTCTAAGCAGTGTTCCCCAACCCTGTCCTCAAGGCCCACCAACAGTGCATGTTTTGTGTAAATCCACACAGGTAGGTTATCAGCTCTGCTGAGACACTAATTACCTCACCTGTGAATGTGTGTGGTTTCCTGCAAAACATGTACTGTTAGTGGGCCTTGAGGACAGGGTTGGTGAGCCCTGCTCTATAGTATTACCTAACTTCACATTGTGCTTTTCTTGAAGAGGACTCCTAGGTTTAATGGACAGATGGGAAAGGGACAGAATGGACACAATGATCCCTGGTCTTTTTTTGCATCACATTGGATTATTTGGGTAGTGGTGGTCTCCTTGTGTCCAGGATCTCCCAGCTGAAGGGCATAAGGGCCTGTGGGAACATTGTGTTTCACAATGCAAAATAAAAATATGTCATGTTATGAGTAGGTTCCAAAGTAAGGGTCTGCACACAGACTTGCTGAAACGTGAAAATGTATAGTCCCATGATACACACACATACAGATGTCTGAATGTACAACTGAAAATCGTTTTTAGGCCAACAGGGTCCCCATTGTCCAGGCATTGGGGGGACAAACATGTTTGTCTGCCTGATGCCTTCACAAGTTCCAGCAAGTCTGTGTGCAAACCCTTCCTTTGGAACCTGATTGTATGATTGCCTAAGCATCCTGCACCAGTATCCACTACTTCCAGGTGTGCGGTTTATTGGATATAATGTTAAGTGACACCTTGTTTATTTGTAAAAAGGAGTGGCTAGACATTCGGGTTGTATCACACTATACTTCAGCCACAGAGGGCAGCATTCCCATTGTGTTGTACCCACTCACTCTGTTTGCATGCGGAAAGCATGCTATATCCTCAGATATGGTAATGCATCAGTTACCAGCTAACAGTGCTGCTCGGATACGCCTTTTCAAAGATCTCCGATACGGGTATTTTGCGTTCCGAATCGGAAATCCGACCTCAGTATCTGGCGGATTCGGATAGAAAATCGGAAGTGGCCTTTAAATTGCTTCTAAATCGTTTTTTAGGGTAAATGAGGCATGTAGCATCATTATTTTTTAAAGGGGAACAATGATTGATGATGTGAGGACTTAAAATCCCCCCCCCAAAAAAAATGGCTGTCAATTAACATCAGGCCTAGGTTCCAGACAGTGGTTGTGCAGCCCACATTGTATCCAAAGTCCAACCGCACAACTGGGACATGACAGTTTTCAGCCAAGACACCTCCAAAAAATTATGCAGCAATTGTGTTTTGGGTTAAATATCGGTGGTATCAGTGGCCTGTGGCACCCTGGCGGTGGGAGCTGCACAGGCTGCAGGAGCAGGGCAGTGCAGCAGCAGCAGGTGTAACGTGTGCCAGGAGCATGCCGGAATTGACACTTGGCACGTGTCACTTGGCACGTAGCACTTGGCATGTGTCACTTGGCACATGTCACTAGGCACATCACGTGCCAAGTGCCACGTGACACGTGACAAGTGCCACATGACACTTGCCAAGTGCCACGTGACACATGCCAAGTGCCTCGTGACACGTGCCACGTGACGTGACACGTGCCAAGTGCCGAGTGCCAGTCAGATAGCAGAGGAGAAAACACTAGTGCACACTAACTGTCACACTGGCATGGCTCACAGCACAGCAGTTCTGTAGAAAGCTAACACAGTAGTACTACTACTCTAACAACTACTAGCACTGACTGCACTACTACAGTACTAACTACACAAAATTACACAGTAATCCTATTCCCTAATCCCTAACCTAACCTAAACTGTAGCTAGCTAAGGCTAATAGCTGGCCAGCAGGCAGCAGCTGGCCTGGTCTGTGCACAGCACACACACAGCCACATAGCAGCTGCAGCAGCACAGCACACACTCTGACTGTCGCACAATGAAATCAAGCTAATTAACAATATAACAATAGTGTAGTGATAGTGAAGGGGTTAATCACTGAACAGCTTTGGGTTTATCACTGTATACAGCACTGCTATGCCAGCAGCACTGCAGCATGTCTCTCAGTGACTGAGCAGTCACACAGGATGAGATTTCTCATCATGGCACCCACAGGGGGGCTGGCCAGGGTTCCTTTCTGGGATTGGGTGTAGTGATGGGCCGAACGGTTCGCCGGCGAACTTCGGGTGGTTCGCCTTCGCCGGCGAAGGCGAACTTTCCCGGGAGTTCAATTCGCCCCATAATGCTCTATGAGGGTCAACTTTGACCCTCTGCATCACAGTCAGCAGGCGCATTGTAGCCAATCCGGCTATACTAAGCCCTGGAGCCCCACCCCCCCTTATATAAGGCAGGCTCCGGTGGCCATTAGCCTCACTCGTGAGCCTGCTAGAGACAGAATAGGGACAGCTGCTGCAGACTTGTTCTCCTAGGGACAGATTAGTCAGGCTCTTGCCTTCTTAGCTTGCTTAGCTGAATCTTATTGCTATAATAGCACCCCAGAAAAGCTCTTTTCAGAGCTCATCCTGCTCGTGTGATCAATTTTTTTTTCTGTGTTTGAAACTGACACTTGTGTTGTTTAGACAGCATTGCTAATTTATACTGTGTGTACCACTGCCAGCAGCAGCAGCAGCAGCAGCACATTCAGTGACTACTACCTGTGTGTGTGAGACACTTGTGTTTCTTAGACAGCATTGCTAATTCATAATGTGTGTGTCCCACTGCCAGCAGCCCACCAGCATTCAGCAGCACATTCAGTGACACCTGTGTGTGTGACATGGAGCTGCACATTGTACTACCTACCCAGTACTGCATTTACCTACTACTAGTACCTGTTGTGTTTAGTTAACCCATCTCATCACTGCATACACCTATGTTTGTGTTGAGTGAACCCACCTCGCTGCACATAACTACCTTTTGTGTTGAGTGAACTTGCGTCACTGCATATAGCTACCTTTTAAGTTGAGTGAACTCACCACACTGCATATCTACCTTTTCTGTTGAGTGAACTCACCTCACTGCATATAACTACCTTTGTGTTGAGTGAACTCAGCTGACTGCATCTAACTACCTGTTGTGTTCAGTGAACTCACCTCACTGCATATATAACTACCTTTGGGTTGAGTGAACTCACCTCACAGCACATAGCTACCTTTTGTGTTCAGTGAACTTACCTCACTGCATATATAACTACCTTTGGGTTGAGTGAACTCACCTCACTGCATCTAACTACCTGTTGTGTTCAGTGAACTCACCTCACTGCATATATAACTACCTTTGGGTTGAGTGAACTCACCTCACTGCACATAGCTACCTTTTGTGTTCAGTGAACTCACCTCACTGCATATATAACTACCTTTGGGTTGAGTGAACTCACCTCACTGCATCTAACTACCTGTTGTGTTCAGTGAACTCACCTCACTGCATATATAACTACCTTTGGGTTGAGTGAACTCACCACACTGCATATCTACCTTTTCTGTGGAGTGAACTCACCTCACTGCATATAACTACATTTGTGTTGAGTGAACTCAGCTGACTGCATCTAACTACCTGTTGTGTTCAGTGAACTCACCTCACTGCATATAGCTACCTTTTGCATTCAGTGAACTCACCTCACTGCATATCTACCTTTTCTGTTGAGTGAACTCACCTCATTGCATATAACTATGTTTGTGTTGAGTGAACTCAGCTGACTGCATCTAACTACCTGTTGTGTTTAGTGAACTCACCTCACTGCATATATAGCTACCTTTGGGTTGAGCGAACTCACCTCACTGCATATCTACCTTTTCTGTTGAGTGAACTCACCTCACTGCATATACCTAGCTTCTCCCCGAGATGGACAAAATGGACAAACCAGGTAGAGGAAGAGGTAGAGGCAGACCCAGAGGAAGGCCACCTGGCACTGGCAGGTCTGTGCGAGGTGGTGTTGCTGTGATTTTGTGCGGACCTGGACCAAAGTACAGTGCTCAGAAGAAGGCACGTGCCATCACTTCCCAAAATTGTGAGGACGTGCTTGAGTATTTAACACAGAACACCTCATCTCCCGCAGCCACCAGCGCTACGACAAGCACCACATCCGCTGCACCTGACACTTCGCAGGAGTTATTTGGTGGTGGTGGTGGTGAAATCACTGATTCACAGCCACTACTGCAACAACAAGAAGAAGGCGCAGGTACACCACCTCATACGTCTGAGTTAGGTGGCGATAGTATGGACGTAATGTGTGAGGAGGGGCATGATGAACCACCTGAAGTTGGTGCAGTTGTGGAGTTGTCTGAGGAAAGCGAAGCTGGGCAGGAGGATTATGATGACGATTATACGGATGTCACGTATGTTCCCAATAGAAGAGATGACCAGGGGGACAGTTCAGAGGGGGAGCCAGAGAGGAGAAGGAGGAGACGACTCCATGATAGAAGCAGAGGGAGCTCGTCCTCAGAAACAGCTGGGGGCAGTGTCCGGCGCCATGTATCGCCAGTTATGGCCAGCCAGCCAACATGCCCTTCAAGGACAGCTGTTGATGCCACCGTAGTGCCATCACCCCAGGGGGGCTCAGCGGTTTGGAAATATTTTACGGTGTGCGCCTCAGATAGGAGCAAAGCCATCTGTTCTCTCTGCCTCCAAAAATTGAGCCGTGGAAAGGCCAACACTCACGTAGGGACAAGTGCCTTACGAAGGCACCGGGAGAAAAGGCACAAACAGCTATGGGAAGAACACCTGAGGAAAAGCAGCACCCCTCAAAAGACAAGCCACCCTCCTTCTCCTCTTCCTCCTTCAGATGCATCGTCTTCATCCGCTTTCTCCCTTGAACCTTCACAGCCACCCTCCTTCACACCGCCTCTGCCCTTGAGCGGTTCCTGCTCCTCTGCCCACAGCAGTAGCCAGGTGTCCGTGAAGGAAGTCTTTGAGCGGAAGAAGCCAATTTCGGCCAGTCACCCTCTTGCCCGGTGTCTGACAGCTAGTGTGGCGGAACTATTAGCTCGCCAGCTATTACCATACAAGCTGGTGGAGTCAGAGGCTTTCCGTAAATTTGTGGCCATTAGAACACCGCAGTGGAAGATACCAGGCCGCACTTATTTTTCACGAAAGGCCATACCCAAACTGTACCGTGCAGTTCAGAGGCAAGTGGTGTCATCTATTGCGAAGAGCGTTGGGTCAAGGGTCCACCTGACCACGGATGCCTGGTCTGCCAAGCACGGGCAGGGCCGCTACATTACGTACACAGCCCATTGGGTCAACCTGGTGACCGATGGCAGCAAGCAGGGAGTACGTGGCTGTTCAGCGGACCGACTTGTCACACCTCCACGGCTTGCAGGCAGGCCTCCTGCCCTCTCCTCTCCTTCTCCTCCAGCTACATCCTCTTAGCTCTCAACCTCCTCAGCTGAGTGTCAGTTGAACTCTAGCGGTGCTGCCATCTCCTCTTCCTCTCCAGCCACACAGCCCCATCTCCCCAGAGCCTACACTGCATGCCAGGTACGATGGTGTCACGCAATTTTAGACATGTCTTGCCTCAAAGCGGAGAGTCACACTGGAGCAGCTCTCCTGGCTGCTCTTAACAAACAGGTGGAACAATGGCTGACCCCGTACCAGCGGCAGCAATCTCCTTTCCGCTTTGAATTTGGGAAAGCTGACACATGTACCCTGCATGGCACATGTGCTGAATCTGGTCGTGCAAAGATTTGTCCCAGGCTTAGAGGACGTCCTGAAGCAGACCAGGAAGTTGTGTGGGCATTTCAGGCGGTCTTATACGGCCATGGCACGCTTTGCGGACATTCAGCTGAAAAACAACTTGCCGGTGAGACGCTTGATATGCGATAGCCCGACTCGCTGGAATTCCACCCTGCTCATGTTCTCTCGCCTGCTAGACCGGGAGAAAGCCGTCACCCAGTACCTGTACAACTACAGTAGAAGGACACAATCTGGGAAGATGTTGTGGTCCAACAGCTGGACACTGATGCGAAATGCATGCAGGACCATGCGGCCGTTTGAGGAGGTGACCAACCTGGTGAGTTGCGCTGAAGGCACCATCAGTGACTTGATCCCCTACGCTTACTTCCTGGAGCGTGCCGTGCGTAGAGTGGTGGATGAAGCTGTGGAGGAGCGGGAACAGGTCGTGGGACCAATTTTCAGCCGAACCACAGGTTTCCTCAACACCTGCGGCACCACAGAGGGGGGAGGAGGAGGAAGAAGAGGAGTCGTGTGGGGAAGGAGAGGAGTCAGACTCGGATGATTATGAGGAAGGTGTTTCTGTGGAGGAGGAAGAGGCGGCAGCGGCAGAAGAACAACCGCAGCAGCCGTCACAGGGGGCTTCTGCTGCTCCACGTTCCCGTGGTATTGTTCGTGGCTGGGGGGAGGAAGAGGAGTTGCGTGACGTCACTGTGGAAGAGCAAGAGGAGATGGAGAGTACGTCTGGATCCGACTTTGTGCAGATGGCCTCTTTCATGTTGTCCAGCCTGTTGAAGGACCCCCGTATCAAAAAACTCAAGGGGAATGACCTGTACTGGGTGGCCACGCTACTAGACCCTCGGTAAAGGCACAAAGTGGCAGACCTGTTACCAACTCAACACAAAGCGGAAAGGATGCAGCACTTGCAGAACAAGCTGTCAATGATGCTTTACAATGCATTTAAGGGTGATGTGACAGTACAACGCAATAAAGGTACCACTGGCAGTATTCCTCCTCCTCCTCACCAGTCCACGCAGGCAAGGACAGGACGCTCCAGCGATCTCGGGGTGATGTCAGACATGCGGACATTCTTTAGTCCAACGCCTCGCAGTAGCCCTTCGGGATCCACCCTCCACCAACGCCTGGACCGGCAGGTAGCCGACTACCTGGCCTTAAGTGTGGATGTACACACTGTGACTGTGAGCAGCGACGATGAACCCTTGCTCTACTGGTTGCGCATGCTTGACCTGTGGCCAGAGCTGTCCCAATTTGCCATACAACTTCTCTCTTGCCCAGCCGCAAGCGTCCTGTCAGAAAGGACCTTCAGTGCAGCTGGAGGCATTGTCACTGAGAAGAGAAGTCGCCTAAGTCACAAAAGTGTTCAGTACCTCACCTTTATCTTTTATTTTACCTTCAGTACCTGACCTTTATCAAAATGAACGAGGCATGGATCCCTGAGGGCTATTGCATGACCAAAGACTAAGTCAGTCCCCACACACAGCATCTCTGCCTGCAGGCTGCTTGACTGCCTTCTCCGCCACCACCACCAGGGTCCAGGACTCTAGGCGGATTCCAGAATTTTTAAGGCCGCTGCTAGCAGCGGCCGCTATACTAATTTTTCTGGGGCGTGCACATGCCTGCCTAGTTTTTCTGGCTGAACTGCAGGCGGCTGCAACAAAAAAACAAAAGGCATGTACATGTGCCCATCCCCCTTCGTGATCATTACCTTGCCACGGTGGCCTCCAGGTTTTGTGTGCACAAATCGCCTCCTGCAGCACAAAAATTCTCCTCCCAGTGTTTAAATCATTCATGCTGAGAGGCTGCTGCAGGCTCGGCTGTGCCATGGTAGCTCTGCCCCCCATGTGATGCTAGGCTGGGAGCCTGGGGTGGTAAGGTTCAAAGGCTCCAGGCATGCAATTCTGTAGCTGAACTGTGTGGACGCGGCACCCACACATAGCAAGCACCTCTCCTGCCTTGTGCGTGACATGAATGCTCCTATCAGCTGGAGCTTCTTGGTGCCTGTGACAGCCCTGCTCTCTCTCTCTCTCTCTCTCTCCCCCTGCCGTTATTAGACACTTGCTTGGCTGGCAGGGGAGAGGAGAAAGTGAAGTGCCGATGCAGCGCCCCCCCCCCCCCCCCTTCCCCCACACTCGAGACATGAACACACACAGAAGCTCCAGGAGCCAGAAGGACTTCAAAGCTGCTTGTGCTCCTGCTCTGGAGATAGGCTTCCTGCATCAGTACTGCAGAGGAGAAGGTATGCAGGCAGGCAGAGACTGCTGTAACTTCATGTCCTGTGTCAAGATTATTTTTGTGTCGCAACAAGGATGTTGATGGCCCGAACTGTTCGCTGGCGAACGGTTCCCGGCAAACTTCCATGGTTCGCGATCGCAGAGAACCGTGAACTTTTGCGAAGTTCGATTTGCCTGCATAGTGCATCGTTAGGGTCAAATTTGACCCTCTACATCACAGTCAGCAGGCACATTGTAGCCAATCAGGCTACACTCTCTCCTGGAGCCCCACTCCCCTTATAAAAGGCAGGCACCATCAGGCATTGGACTCACTCGTGTGCCTGCAGTAATTAGAGAAGGGAGAGGGTGCTGCAGAGATATTAGGGAAAGCTTGCAGCTTGCAGCTGGCCTTTGCCACCTTAATTCCCACTGTGCCACTGCCAGGCCTAGCACATTTAGTGACTACCTGTGTGCGTGACAGGCAGCTGCACATTTGTAATCCCAATCACTGCACCTGTTCACTGTTCAGTGCACCTACCTACCTATACCTACGTGAGCGCACACATTGTTAATACCACCAGTCATTGCACCTGTCATTACAGTCCGTGTGTGTGTGTGTGTGACAGGTAGCTGACCATATGTAATCCCAATCACTGCACCTGTTCACTGTTCAGTGCACCTACCTACCTATACCTACGTGTGCACATGCATTGTTAATACCACCAATCATTGCACCTGTCATTACAGTCCGTGTGTGTGTGTGTGTGTGTGTGTGACAGGCAGCTGCACATTTGTAATCCCAATAACTGCACCTGTTCACTGTTCAGTGCACCTACCTACCTATACCTACGTGAGCGCATGCATTGTTAATACCACCAATCATTGCACCTGTCATTACAGTCCGTGTGTGTGTGTGTGTGTGTGTGTGTGAGTGTGTGTGTGACAGGCAGCTGCACATTTGTAATCCCAATAACTGCACCTGTTCACTGTTCAGTGCACCTACCTACCTATACCTACGTGAGCGCACGCATTGTTAATACCACCAGTCATTGCACCTGTCATTGCAGTGTGTGTGTGTGTGTGTGTGTGTGTGTGTGTGTGTGTGTGTGTGTGTGTGTGTGTGTGTGTGACAGGCAGCTGCACATTTGTAATCCCAATCACTGCAACCTGTTCACTGCACCTGTGTAACCGCACATTGTTGTACCAGCAGTCACTGCATACCTGTTCACTGCACCTGTGTAACCGTACATTGTATTAGTCAAGTCAGTGCATACCTTTTACTTCATCCTCCCAATATGGACAAAACAAAAGGCAGAGCCAGAGGCAGGCCACCTGGCAGGTCTGTTCGTGCGGCCCTCGACCAAAGTACAGTGTTCAGAAGAAGGCATGTGCCATCAACCCCCAATGTTGTCAGGACGTAGTTGACTATTTAACACAGAACACCTCATCTTCCTCAGCTTCCGCAAGGAACCGTGACATATCTTCCTCTCCTGCTCTGATTCTGGCACCCCACTTAACACTCAGTCGGCCGCCACCACCAAAGTGCCATCACCCCAGGGCTCAGCGGTGTGGAAATTTTTTTGTGTGTCTGCCTCAGATGAGAGCAATGCCGACTGTACTCTCTGCCACCGAAAATTGAGCCGTGGAAAGACCAAGACCCATGTAGGTACAACTACCTTACGAAGGCACATGATTACAAAGCACAAACTTTAATAGGATGACCACCTGAGGAAAAGCAGCGCACAAAAGCAAAGCCACACACCGCAGAGGAAGATACCAGGCCGCAATTTTGTTCTCAAAAAAGGCGATACCTAAACTGTACCGTGATGTTGAAAGGCAAGTGGTGACATCTCTGGCACACAGCGTTGGGTCAAGGGTCCATCTGAGCACGGGTGCCTGGTCTGCAAAGCACGCTCAGGCCTGCTCGAAGACCAGGGCTGTGGAGTCGGAGTCAGAGTTGTGGAGTCAGAGCAATTTTGGGTGCCTGGAGTCGAAGTCAGAAAAAAATGCACCGACTCCGACTCCTGATGAATTTAAACTGTAATTAAAATAGAAAATATGATAAAATGCTTTATTTCTCAGATAATAGTCATCATAAACAATTTATATATACTGAAATCGCTGTGCTTAGTCCACAAAAAAGAAATAAACCAATCAAAATGAGTTACTTGTGCTGCTTCAATAAAGCAGTCCCCATATTTTTAAAGTCAGATATACATGTCTGATTGTGACTGTACAGTATATATGATGTGTACACAGGAATCTCTTATATATACTAAATAACATCTATGCTGTAAGAATAAAACCTGATGTGTAGCCTTGTCACTAATAGAGTAGGTCAATGAGATGGAAATAATTCTGCGTTGATGCTGATTTATGCAAATGTATGCCTTCTCTTTGCTCATGAAATCAAATAATTTGATATGTTGTTAAAATTTGGTTTGGTGACCACGAATTAAAGGGTACCTAGGACGGATGAAAAGAAAAGTTTTATACATACCTGGGGCTTCCTTCAGCCCCCTTCAGGCCAATCAGTCCCTCGCTGTCCTCCTCCGCCACCTGGATCTTTTGTTATGAGTCCCGGTAATTCAGAATTCATGGCAGAAGAATCCAGGTGGCAGAGGAGGACAGTGAGGGTCTGATTAGCCTGAAGGGGGCTAGAGGAAGCCCCAAGTATGTATAAAACTTTAATTTCATCTGTCTCAGGTTATCCCGCTGGTGCGTGACGAGGTAACGTACAGATAATACACAACAATAGTACAAGGTACCGTCTAGATCAGTCAAAACTTGTGCACAAGTAAAAGCCAAAGTACAGAGTTGTTTAAACAAAATTGTAGTCAACTTCAAGCAGGGTCATACACGTGTATCAGATGTCAGTCGTATTGCAAGGATCAAGTGGTAGCAGATTCAGGGACAGGCCGAGTCAGTAGCGTAAATCAAATGGCAGTGGTACAGAAGGACTAGACAGGAGCAAGGTCAAAATGCAAGCGAGAGGTCGGTACACAGAATAATATACAGTAAGATGGTACTTCAATAATATCAGGTTGATATTACAAATGAATTATAATAATAATAATCAAATACGAAAATAATAAACGACTGACTAACTGGAGTACATATATATTGTCCGTCTACACAATATATTAATGTAACTCAAGAATAGCTAGCTAGGCCAAGAACCAGCGAACTGATTAGTATTAAGGCCAGTGAGTTAATGCAATCTCTGGCCTTAAGTACTATCCCCAACTCCCCAGAAACCACTCCCTTAGTAATGTCACGATAATGACATCACTGCTGACCTCAGCTAGATCCTCCTCCTAAGCCTATAAGGCTTATCGGCGGCCGCACGCGCGTTTGGTGGCACGCACACCTGAACTCACCGCCGGTGGGATGACGCCAGAGGACGTTGGCTGCGAAGTCCCGTCGCTCGCCCGGACTGCGCCGGAGACGCAGCGGGACCTGCTGCTGGAAGGTAAGGATGTTACACAGGTTCACTTTGTTACACAGTAGTACTCTACATATGCACTCCTCACAGAGCTGCAGGGGATCCACTGAGAATGTTGTTCACATTGAACACAGAGGTGTTGTCTATCACCCATAAACCTGGTTCAGATTGTACATGAAGAATGTGTAATAGAGGAAGAATCCCCTCATTCTCCTGCAGAGTATCTGCACAGCACTCTTACATGTACCCACAGTTACATTGCCTAGGGCCTGATAGATGTTCTTTGTTCCGGTCTGTACCTTTTACAAGTACTCTAAAGGTAGCCATACACTGGCTCGATTCCCGGCCGTTTCGACAGCAGATTCGATCCTGGGATCTAATCTGCTGCCAATCGTTCGCGGTAAACGCAGCCGCCGATCCGATTCCCTCCCGAAATCGGATCGGTCCGTCGATCGCGCCGTGCGGGAAATTACTCTCGATCGCCCGCGGGTAAAGTGCGCGTCGCTAGCGGCGGCCGATCCGATCAGGTATACATTACCTGAGGCTGGCTCCCGGGCGTCTTCTCCGTGCTGCACGGCTCTGTTCCGGCTCCATCCATCCCGGCGCTTCCTGTGTCACTGCAGTGACCAGGAAGTTCTAATAGAGGGCGCTCTATTTGAACTTCCTGGTCACGGAGTAACACAGGAAGCGCCGTAATGGATCCGGAACAGAGCCGTGCAATGCTGAGAAGATGCCCGGGAGCCAGCGTCAGGTAATGTATACGGGGGGGGGGGGGGGGGCAGGCGGCAGGAGCAGCTCAGCAGATGGTGAATCGGTTTCAGGCTGAAATCGATTCACAATCTGTTTGCAGTAAAGCCAGCCATACGATCCCTCTCTGATCAGATTCGATCAGATGGGGATCTGTCAGCTGGTCGATCTAATGGCACATCGACCAGTGTATGGCTACCTTTAGCAAAGACTAGTTTTAGTCTAAATAGAATAAATATGGCAGTCTCCATATCCTTCTCACTTTCCATAGTCTTTTAAAATTCCTAAGCGTTGGCAGTTAAGAGACAAATTTCATGTTACATACTTTCAATCAACAAGATTGTAATATGCAAATTAGAGGAGTCAAAGTCGAGGAGTCCGAATATGAGTCAGTGGAATCCTAAACGGAGGAGTCGGAGTTGGATGCTAATCATGTGACGCTTAGTGTAATGGAGTGCACTCGCAGCCCAGAGGAGGCAGAAGAATCAGCGTGCTTCTGAGCCGATCGTTATGCGCCGGCCAGAAGTGAAGAGGGGCTGACATACTGCACAGGGTGCAGTATGTCCGGGTGGGGGGGTCAAGAGAGTCAGCAGACACCGGGAGAAAATTAGAGTAACGGCGGCAGATGGAGGGGGGCAGGAGGAGCTGAAGGTAATTACTTGTACTCCCCCACACACTGCCGCAATCTTAGTTTCAGTTGTGGTATCCTTTAAAACGCTGCTTTTTGTCAAATCCAAATTTTTCCCCGGGACTTTTGGCATCTATCCCACTCATCCATGAAAAAACTCAGATGTTCAACCCCTTGAAACATATTTTCCATCACCCACCCAAAACGCCCGGCGGTCTCTTTGGTTACCATACTCAGCATGGTAACCAAAGAGACCGCCCCGGGCGTTTTGGGTGCAATTGTTATGCCCATGCCCCATCTCACTCCTTTCACTTCCCTCACTTAGAGGAGCTCACAATCTAATCCCTACTGTAGTCATAGTCACATGCACATGTTTATCTCATCATGTCATATGTTGCCTCGGGTACACTTTCCCAAGTGTATTCTTGAGCAATTTTTATGGATTTTTATGGAGCTTTGAAATGCACATCACTGAACACCTATTACTTATGCACCTATGTGTCGGTCTTTTTTTTTGTTAATATTTGTATCACACTTTGAAACACTTTAATGCAGACAAATTATTTCCCCCACCCCCTTTCCCTGTACATTTTTACCACTTGTTCCCCATGGAGGCTGGAAATACCAAAACAGCCAAGCTTGCCAGTGTAAAATTCCACCTCCTTGACCTTGACCTAAGAGGAGGGTGCACTTTAAAGTGAACCGAGCACCTTTTTTTATCATTCAGGACATTTTTATAGCACATGAAAAATGCATGCCGACAATCTGTTTCATTATTAAAATAAACTTTCATTTTACCTTGTATTGTACATTCAAAGTAGATGAATTACCTGTTTCAGCAGGTCTGCCCGGCCATCCCCGGCCGCAGAGCTTTCAGGTCCCTAATTGTTTTATTGGGCTAATTACCAAGAGGTAAACAATGCTATTAGACAACAAAGGGGGTTAGTAATTAGGACTGTTTCTTCAAAGACCGAGTTTGTGTCAATGTGTCAAGATAGCATCTCTGACTTCTGTAAATAAGGAATGTGAGAAGGGGAGGGGGGAACATGGCAGCTTCTATGCCAGGAGAGATTCCATTGAAAGAGAATGTGCAGGGTTCCCTTTAAGACAAGAGGCAGAAATCCTGCATATGTTTTCATATTTATTATATTGTATGCAGCTGTGCAGGCATGCATTTTATCACACACAAACATGGATGAAATATGTCAGAAAGTGCACATGGTTCGCATCAGAAAGCATACGTCACATAGTGTGTATAGGGCCTTAATGATGTAAATGTTATTGGTAAAATGTCTATGATTGGCTATGCTTCTCAAAACGGCATGAAACAATTAATACAATTTAATTAGTAGATAGTGAATTATCAGTACATATTAAAGGGACTCCTCTCCAAAATAACATTACAAAAAAAAGTCTGCAGTATGGATTGAAGAAAAGTAAAAGATTTTATTTGTACAGTGCATGAAGTGAAAACACATTTGGAAAACGCCATTAACCATATGTTTCTACATTATAATCAGATGTCTTTACGGCTCTCTGTAAATCCCATCCTTGGTCTGCTCTGGTAATATTAGAAACATTTCACTTTTATTAGGGGTATTGTCCATAAATATTTACGGAAATAAAAAAAGCTGTCAAAATAAAGTGGAATGCTTTTTGCCACATGTGTACTAAAGAGGTTTTCTATGTTTCTTACAATCCTCAGCTTAGCACACTTTAAAGCACAGAGCTTTACATGTTCTAGATTAGTACATTCCACGCCGCTTACTGTAAAGCATTGCTTTATGCCATAGCGCTGTGTCGACAACTACACTATGCAGGTTTTAACAACATGTGGTTCTCACAGCTGAATTTGAACTGTCACCAAGGTTGTTATTGGCTAGAAACTGCAGTTGCCTTTGGCAAAAATATGAGGCTGGACTGTGATAGATTCTGCCACTCTTCTGGCCTATCCTCTATAAGCATCATTTTCCTTGTTCCCTAGCCACTCTTTTAAAACACTGCCAGGGAACTTAACAATACTAATCTTTGCCTTCAAAAACTCTGTGCCTGAAAAAATCCATGTGTAATTTTAATTTTATTTAATGTTTTATTTTAGTTAGCATAGTCTCACTAAAGCAAGTATTTTACTTCCAGTTCTTTCAATTTAATTATTTGTCGGGTCTGTTGGACAAAAAGTAAAGGAAAATTATCTAAGTGGTCACATAAAGTATTTTTTAAAATAAATGCAGCAATGTAGGTAATTGTTCGTATTGATTACCACATTGTTTTCACTGTCTGCTAGTTATCAAACTGCTGTAGTAGAAAATTAGGTTGATTCATAAAAAATAATTCAGTGATCATTCTTCTGCTTTTATCCTTTCAGGGATCATGTGCAGCATTGCAGTTATGTATTTATTATGTTGAACAGTACAATCCAATCTAAAGCACACCAGAACCTGTCTGTTTATTTCTGTAACGATTGGGTGCTGCAACTCAGACGTCTGAGTATTTGTGCTCTGCAGAACCACAAATAATCAGACACTATACCTGATTATGTGGTGATCTGCAGTATCACCAATAATACAAGTATAGCTAGCAGAGAGTAAGGTGTGGTGTTTGGTGCAACAGTATAGACCTCTCTAATGGAGCTGGAGAGTCTAACAACAGAAATATAAACAATAGACCTTTACCAGAGGAGCTGGTAAAGTATAAGCAAAAAGAGAGTCAAAGCAGTTTGGCTAAACCTTACCAGAGGAGCTGGTAAGGTACTAATAGTGATAAGACTGTATTGATTAACAAGACTTTACCAGAGGAGCTGGTAAAGTACTATCAGACACAGTAACTGTATAGTTTACCAAAACCTTACCAGAGGAGCTGGCAAGGAACTATCAGAAACGAGTGTCACCTCACCAGAGGAGCTGGTGGGCATATATAAACACCTCACCAGTGGCTAGGGCCCACTGGTGAGAGGAGTGGTCAGACAGGCAAGGTTCGGCAACAGAGAAGTAATATCAGTACAGAGCGATAGGCAGGAGAATAGTAGGTAGTCAGGCAGAAGTTCGGCAACAAGGATCAGATAGGCGGAAGTACAGAATCAGTAAGCAAATGCGAGGTCAGAGTATAGCCAGAATCATACACAAGAAATCAAAAGTCCTTGGTTTCAACACCTGGGAACTAGTCTAAGGTCTGAGTGCTAACACAAAGTATTCACGACAGCAGACAGTTTGCGAATGGTGAACGAAGGCTTTATGAAGCAGAGGAAGACTCTCAGCCATCTTGGAACAGCAAATCCGAGCGGCGAGAGTCACCCCTGACATCAGCCGACCGGCCGGTCAGCTGACGCGCCTTCTCCCAGCATAAAGGTCCTGTCACCACGCGCACCCGCGCGAGACAGCGACCCAATGAGCTAGACGCCGACGGAACGGATGAGGACAGGGAATAGGGAACAAAGGCGGCTGCGGCTACACTCCTCACCTCCGCAGCCGCCATATTTGTATTGATTTTAATAGAAACACAAAACCTGATATAGGTTCACAAAGCAGTAAACAAAGTTTGTACATAAGGGAAGGTTTTATATTACCATCTTCCCTTTCACCCTCCCTCCCTCCCCTAGTTACACTGTGTCACGTGTTCTTCAAAAATAGTTCTAGCTTGTAGGTTGTGAAGAAAAAAAAGAGGGAAAAGAAAACAGAAAAAAGAAGCATGCTAGTCTGGTCTCACTACTTTGAGTTGACCCAAGGTACCTCCTATGTCTTCAAGACAATACCAAAAGGTTAACGTGAAGTCATTCATTAAAGCAGCTATATGTTGGGGAGTAAATTGTTGAATTATGATTTTTTTTTCCAAATTTTGAAGAAAGATCTTGTTCTTAGTTCCTTGGCCTATAAGGTATTTAGCCATTCCATGTTGAAGATGTAGAGTAGTTCTTGTTTTAACATAGAAATATCCGCATCACGTGACTACAAACACTTCCTCCTTCAACTCGGAAGGAGGACGTGTTTGTAGTCACGTGACCGCCGCGTGGACCGCATCGTGGGAGGCGCCAGGGACGGACAAAAAAGACGTCAGACAGGTAAGCTTGACCTTCCCGCCCACCCCGCACAGGTTTACTGGGAGATATCCGGATAGCATATCCGGGTATCTCCCGGATCCGGATTTGAGCAGCCCTACTGGTGAGAGGAAGGATATGCACGTACTTGTTCTAGGACTGTAATTACTTTTCTAATATTTGTGACTGCAGCTCTATATTTCGTGAAGCCGACTTCATTCAATGGATCAATCTCGGCATAATGTCTGCTAACCGATTGGCCAATATTTTCGACAGTAGTTTAACATCTAAATCGATAAGCGAGATAGGGCGGAAAGAACCCACCTGCTCCGCGTCTCTCCCTTCCTTGGGTATTAGCTTTATATGTGCTAGATGCCCTGTTGTTGGAAATTCACCAGTGTGGAGTATTTTATTGAAAACTCTTGCCAAGATCGGTGAAATTTCCTCCTTGAGGATTTTGAAATACTCATAGGAAAGGCCGTCTGGACCTGGGGCTTTCCCGAAGGCAAGGGAGGTTATGGCGTTTTTTACCTCAGTGAGAGTGATATCCTCATTTAGTGTTATTATTTCTTCCTTTGTCAGTTTTTTAACCTCCTTGCCGGTTTTCCCGGCCTGAGCTCGGGGTAGAAAAAAGCAGCTGCTATCGGTGATCCCGAGCTCAGGTCGGGGTAGGCATTGCAGAGCTTTACCTGTAGTTGTGGAGTCCCACGCGCGATCTCGCTGCGCAGCGGGACTCCAGCCTCTCTCCCCGGCAGTGTGGGGTCTTTCCCTGGCCGCCGGGATCCCCCATGTCCCCGCTATTCTTCCGGGGACCCGTCAGCCAGTTGGAGCAGCGCAGCCGTGGTGGTGGCAGCAGAGCGGTGGTGGCAGCGTGACGTCATCGGGGGCGGGGCTAACATTGAAAACGAACTTCTCTATATTAGAGAAATATAGAGAAGTTCGTTTATATGTATATTAGCGCCATCTTGTGGGCAAAGAGAAAACTGCAGCCAGGAGCCCAGGAAGGTACATTTTTTTTTTATTTTGCTGCAGATCTCCTGCCAGAATGATTTTTTTTCAGGTTTTAGGATCTGAAAGAGAGAAAAAAAAATTGCACCGCTTTTAGACCCTAAAATCTGGAAAGAATCAGACCGCCAAGGAGGTTAAGTACCCAAAAATTTTGTTTTTCTAAGTGCGTCTCTTAAAGTAAGCAAATGTCAGGAGACAATTTTTTTTGCGGTGGTTTCAAGATTCTTGAACGTTTACCTGCGGATTGTAAACCTTTAACATTCCAAGAAATTATTTGCATTGTATGTCACGTTCAGCATTGTATATGGTGCGTAATTTCAACCATTTCAACATATACAATAACAACTCCGTAACATGTATAAGACACAGTGTAACTTTATCCCTATCCCCAAAACCCCTTCCCAATTCCCAGTTAACAATATCCCCTGAGCTGGGAATATTCATAACATAACTCATAAACTGAAGGAAACAGTCACCTTTCCCGTAATGGGACTTCCTTTCTTCCCCGATGGTGTTCCTCCATTGAAGCTCCGTGTCGGCCTGTCTCACAACCAGGGCCGCTTATGTACGAGAAAAATAAAGAAAGAAAAAAAGAGCTTAGCTGCACTTTGTACACAAGTTTTTTTTTAAAGGGATTTAGGCGGGATCATTTCTAGTTGGCGATGTACTGTTAGGAGATGTTTGGCGGCGAGGTACGAGGATTCACTAGGTATTCTTGTACTTCCTCTGGTGAGTTGAAAGTATGTTGTTTGCCATCTTGATCTATAATTCGCATAATAGCAGGATATAGCAGCATGAATTTATTCCTCTGCTGGCTAGAGTGTTGCATGAGGAGATGAAGGCCTGTCTCTTTTTGTAGACCTCAGCGGAGTAATCATTGAAAAGTCTCAGAGAGCAGTCACGCAGTTCCAATTCTTGAGCCTCTATCCCGATAGGTTGCCATTAGGAGGGTTTTTGTCTGCAAAATCTATTCTGTTATGCGCCATTGTATCAATTTTAATGTTGGCTCTTTGTAAATCATCTTCGCAATTCCCAACTCTCTGTTCAATGTGTTTTAGTCTTTTTGCTTGCTGCTGCATTTATTTTTTTATGCCTTGTAGTGCCTGCTTAATAGTTTCCTGTATTGTGGCCTGCATGTCTGGTGCCAATGCGTTTCCTACTTCCTCCACGAGCTTTTTATAATTTATGCGCAAGTTGGCAGTTTGCATACCTCCGCTCCTCGAGTCTCTGTCCGACTCCCCTTCAGAGCTTGTGTAGTTTACTTTGCATCTCTCCCTCTTCTGCTTGCAGGGTGGCTTTACGTGCGGATTTCTTGCCCGCCATCTTGGGAGTTTTCCCTTTCATGTTTCTGCTGCTGTTTGTTGCTTTGGCGCCAGGGCCGGATTTCTAGCAAGGCCACATAGGCCATGGCCTAGGGCACCAGAAGTTTAGGGGCGGCTCAGTGAGGGACAGTAAAGCTGTTCTATGCAGTCATCCCTATCTAAAAAGAACAGCTTTAACCTTTTGAACTCTCTGTCCTGTACTTGTGCCATCTCTGCAAGACCTGTAAGCTCTATCCTGCAGGTATACATCAGCCTAGCTCTCATGGTGACGCAATGGGTTCATCATTAATGAGATGGCAAGCATAACAAAATTTCAAAACATAACATATAATCTATACACATATTACTAAAAATAGCTATTGTCTGTGACACCAATGATGGAAAGTAAGGAGAATTCTCATTGGGGCACACAGAGATAACAACCATACAGAAGGTATAGTTTGGCCTTGGGCGGTATAAAAGTACAAATCCGGCCCTGTTTGGCGCGCAAGGTAGCGCTCCATCAGCGAGGTCAGACGGTGCAGGGGGGCTTTCCTCTTGTTGTGGCAGTGTTTCATTGGCGTGTTCGGCAGGCCGATTTTAAGCAGTGGGCCTGATTGTGTGGCCGTTAGCCGGAGCTCTGCTCTCACGCTTCCACCATGCGGGCGCCGGAACCGGAAGTCCTCTCTTTATGTTTTCCCCTTTCCTCTCCATTTCCTTTATCTTTGCAAACATCAGCACAGACTGACTATGCATCATGGTTTGCAAGAAAAAAAAAGTATAAAAAAGTGATGGACTATTAATGGCAGGAATATTAATACTAACAAGCAAGTTTTTCTTGCCATTACTCCCCCCCACCAATTACATTTTTAAGTTTGGTCTCATGGTTAATCAACCCCAATCTCGCTTAGGTTTTTTTTTTTGCAAATTCTTACTATAAAGCCAGTAAGCTAGTTATCAATCAGAATAGGATATAGCCTAATATGAGGTAAATGCACGGACCAGACCTGTCACATGCAGAGTGATGAGGAGGAGGATGTTACACAACTGTAACAACCTTTGGAAAGGAAGTTGGCTGCCCCAAAAAAGAAAAGAACTTCTAGTTTCTAGGCATCATTTAAAAACTTTTTCTTCTGACTAAACCATGATCATTTGCAAGATGTATCAGAAGCACCTGAAATGAGGCAAAGAACATTAAACAACCTATACAAAAACTTTTATAGGTAATTGTACAAGAATACCACCACACAACTGAATTTGAGGGCATAATTGGCCCAGAGCAGGGATGAGCAGAAAACTACGCCAGTGCGAATTTACACATCGTAGTTTGCATCTACGCATCCTAGTTCGTAGGGTGAAGTTGCAGAACTACACTTACGAATTTACGCGTAGCTTACGCTTACTATTGCGTAGTTAACATGTGTATTGCGTAGTGAACTACGTATGCATTACTCGCGGCTATTTTCCCGCGTACGATTGTATGCTTACAAATTCACGCATTGGAAAGGGGAATGTACTCATAGAAGAGTTCCCGGAATAAGTAGCTAAAGAGGAATTAATGCGTAAAATTTTCTGCATACAGGCATAAGCATCCGCATACACTACGCTTCGCACTACGCGTAATTGCGTATTTTTAACGCGTATTCTACGAAATGTATATGAAGCGAATATTTGATTTCGAAGCCGTAGTTTGGGGAAGCGTAATTGCGTAAAACTACGCGTAGTTCCAGCGTAGCGAAGTTGGCTGACTACGACCATCCCTGGCCCAGAGTTAAAATCAGCTGGTTTACCCTTTTTTCTGTACCTTTCATGCTATAAGCTACCAAACACATGCATAAGCAGAGTTGCCACTAGTGTTGGTCAAATAGTTCATTGTTTGATTTGAGTGCTATTCCACTGAACTAGGCTGAGATTTTCGGTTGATCAAACAATCAAATTTGAATTGCACTGAAGGTAATGGTGGCGACATTCATGGTTATTAAAAAAAAAAAAAAGCCCCAACATATGCTAGAATCACCAAATTTGTGGCGTATGTTAAGTAGAATACTGTAGTGGGAACGATTTTTAATCCCTGAAAAAGTCCTTGTTGTTTTGAGAAAACCTGTTTTAAAAATTCAAAGAAAAAATGGTTTTGAAACGATTGTAGAACGCTTTATTGCATACTTTTTCAGAGCTCTGTATACACATATTAAAAAATAGACAACGTTGGGTCCCCACTCCCAAGTCTCTTTAATCCCTTTAACCATACAGGCTGTTACAGTGAGAATGCAGAGCCCAGACTGTGTGGGGCTCCGCAACCTGAGCTATTTCAGACTGCATGGTCCATGGTATGGGTGAGGGGGATCTGAAAGAGAGAGGCAGCAAAGCTTCCCCCTCTCCCTTGCCCAATCCATGGACACGAGGCTCATCCCCACCTCTGATGCCCCACACTGCTGCACACGGAATATGTTGGCATTCTTTAAATCAATAATAGTAGTTAAAGCAGTAAAGCAGTGCAGGCAAGGCGGGGGGGGGGGGGGGGGGGGGGGGGACGAGAAAGGAAAGACCTTTATGTGATTAATGTTGAAGATTAATTGGTTAGATTTGAGGTATCATAGACCACTAGTAAAAGTATTTTTCACTAAGACTTTAATTTAGTCTCCAGATTTTAATGCACATGATTGAAAAATTGACATTATCAATGTACAACCTTTTGTGCAGTGCAAGTATGAACTTTTGCATTAAAAATGGATTATTGGCATTAAATTGCATTAAATATTGGAGGGAGGAGGCACCTGGAGATGGCAGCCTTGGTAGCTTGCTTTGTCTTTTTATGTTTGTTATATGTATTTTTTTTTTCAACATTGACTTGTGCAACCCAACCCATATAACCATCAGAGAACAATTATCGAGCATCCGGAACTTAGATGTATATAATCTACCCCTGGATATTTAATCTACTCTCGACCTTCTGGGGATTCTAACCAGTGGAGCCACTGTGGTGAATCAGGCAGTGGGGTTTAGAAGAAGAGGCAAGCACTCCGGATCCAGACTCACTTCCGGCGCTTCCGGGACTGCGCTCTCCACTACCTGGAATCATACTCTCTAATGTCAGGATGATAAACAACAAACTAGATGAGCTTCAACCAGTGGCGTAGCTAGGGTATTTGACACCCGGTGGGGATAATTTACTGACACCCTCCCCCCCCCCCCCCCCCGCCCCAAAAAAATAAACGAAGCGCACTGCGGCAAAAAAATGGGTGTGGCCATGACATCACATGGGCGTGGCTAACTGTAATGTAACTGTGTAACAGTAAGGCAGTGGGGTTAATATAGGTAGCCAGAATAGTTGCCCCCAGCATAGGTTAGATAGGTAGGAGCCCCCAGTACAGGTTAGTTAGGTAGGTGCCTCCAATATAGGTAGCCAGTATAGTTGCCACCAGTATAGGCTAGGTAGGTAGGTGCCCCCAATACAGGTTAGATAAGTAGGTGCCCCCCGTTTAGGTTAGATAGGTAGGCGCCCCCAGTAGAGAATACATAGGTAGCTGTCCCCAGTATAGGTTAGATAGGTTAGATAGGTAGGTGCCTCCAGTATAGGTTAATAGGTAGCTACCCCCCAGCATAGGTTAGATTAGGTAGCTGCCCCCCAGTATAGGTTAGATAGGTAGCTGCCCCCCAGTATAGGTTAGATAGGTAGCTGCCTCCCAGTATAGGTTAGGTAGGTAGGTGCTGTGCCCCCCCCCCCATAATGAAGGGGGAAGTCAGCCGCGGGGAGGGCAGCCCAACCTCTCCCTCCCTTCCTCTCCCCGGGCCGCCATCCGTTCTCCCCCTTAAATAGTCAGTAACTCTTCTCCCTGGTTCCAACCGCCGATCACT
Organism: Hyperolius riggenbachi; assembly: GCF_040937935.1. Classification (NCBI taxonomy): domain Eukaryota; kingdom Metazoa; phylum Chordata; class Amphibia; order Anura; family Hyperoliidae; genus Hyperolius; species Hyperolius riggenbachi. The sequence continues at coordinate 153,047,698 of NC_090650.1, read as the reverse complement.
TGCCGCTTGTCTTCTCTGCTGCATAGACGCTTATACACCCGCTGCTTCCTGCTAAACAGGAAGCAGCGGGTGTATGAGCGTCTATGCAGAGGAGAAGACCAGCGGCAAGTGAGCAGCGATTGGAACCTGCGTGGTGAGTTCTGACTATGTACAGTGCTTCACTGGCTGCACTAACTCTGCAGTCGGAGGGGGAGCATGGAGGAGGGCGGCCCGGGGAGAGGAAGGGAGAGAGAGGTCGGGCTGCTCTGACTGCACGGCTGACTCCCCCCTCCATTACAGCGCCACCCCTCTCTCAGCGCTCAGGGTGGCCAGGGTCACCCCACCTGGTACAGGTCGCACTCTCCCCTCCCCCCCCCCCGCCTCACGACGCTTGTGGCTTCAACTACTGATGAGGACAAAGAAAGACTTTTATCCCTTTGCTGCTCTTTGC